>NW_026020007.1:170442-280928 GCF_900185275.1 Solanum verrucosum
ATATAGTTTCATAACAAAAACAAAATTATTGAGTATTTATGGAAGGGAATATCGTTTTTAAGAACACATCCATGCACCATTTGTCATTCGACTTATGGATTCCATAAATGTATAGATACAAATGAAAAATAAAAAGATCACTAAAAACTTGTTCTATTGAGTAATTATGAAACAAGATATTATGAAATGTTAGGTTAGTACTAAATATTATTTTAAAGTTATTTATTCGATTTATGATATTGGTGTTGCCTAATCGGAATTTGCACCACATAAGTCCTATTTGAAGGGGAAACATTACTCTCTAACATAATCTGTTCTATTCCTAGAGCTCAAATCGTTGACCTCTAATTTAGACCAGAGGAATTCTATCCATCCCACCACAATCTTTATTATTTCTTAATTTTGTTAACATAAATAAATAATACATTGTTAAGCTAATATTTCTTGGTTGTTGAATTTAAATAATAGTTAACTTACTAGTATAATTAGTTTTTAATTATTTAAGAATTTTTGGAATTTTCCTAAACTTTGACTCACAAGAATATATATTGGCTTTTCCTCACTATACATGAAAGCATAGTGTAGAAAACGCCATTTTATCAAATCATTGAAAAGAAAGGCCATTAGGCCAATAACTAATAGATGAAAATTTAATGACATAGGATAATTATTAATTCAAGAATGCAAATGGCTGGCACAACTGGCGAAGACCAATTAAGTTGGATAAATGGGCAATTTTTAGACGGCAAATAAAAAAGAGGAAATATTAAAAATAGTTAAGTCTAAAAACATAATCAGACTACTCAGTTATAATTTGTTTAATTACGATTCGTAGCTATATGCAAGAAGGAAGAGAGAGGCAAGGGAGATCTAGAAGATAAAAGACAAGACACAATTATATTGTATATTTGATCGAATTGTCTTACAAATACACTTGTTATGATTGATTTGTATCAAACTAGCTGCTAAAAGAATGAGAGAGACGAGCAAGATTACGAGAGGGAGGAGAGAGGTGAACGATATCTAGGAGATGGATATTATCGAACCGATAATTATATCACGAATACAATTATTTGTTGCCTTGTGTATCATTATTACATTTGTATTACCATTTATATTTGAGTAAATTTTAGGTTTAGCAAACATAAAAATTAAATTAGCGCTATAGTTACAGTTTGACTATTTGCGCTCCATAGCAAACTATGTTTGTTATGGAGCATCAGATTTGTATAAAATCGCAGGCAACATCTGATTGTATAAAATCGCAGTCATCTAATTTGTATAAATCGCAGCGATTTATATAAATCGGGTCTGTGTCTACGAAAATTGCGTTTGTATATGTATATGTTATTTGTGTTTGTATATCTGCATAAAATTTGAATTTGTACACAATTGAATCGAGTTAAAACAAGTGTATTTATATATCAAATCTCTCTCTCGCTTTATACAAACACAAATTATACATTGTATTTTGTATAATTTGTGTTTGTATAAAGCGAGAAAGAGAGAAAGACAAAAGAGAACTGGGCGGGTGAAAATTTGTATTTGTATAATTATAAGTGTATAGGACGAAGAGTTATGTATTTGTATTTGTATATACATGTCTCTCTTGCTTTTTACAAACACAAACACAATTTATACATTTATGTTTGTATAAAGTGAGAGAGGTGAGGGAGAGGGGCGATCGAGATTCAGGGAGAATGGCGAGCAAGATTCTGGGGAGAGAGGCGAATGACAAAGTGTTTGCTACGAATTAGAATTAAATGAAATTATAGTTATAGCATTTATTTTAAATTAATAATTTGTTATTTTATATAATTTTCCCTTTATATTTTTATCACTGACTATTAACATTTGTATTTGTATTGCAGAGTTAGAGAGGAAGAGGTGAGAGAGAAAGAGCAAAGAGATGAGAGACAAGCGAGAGAGGAAGGAGGGATGGAGGGAGAGATGAAGGAGGGATGGAGGGAGAGATGGAGAGGAGAGATATTTGCAATAAAACCCTAACTATATATAGTAAACACATGGAGTATCACATACTTGCTTCTTATGTAATTATTTCAATAAAAAAATAGTTATTGTACATTATACCCTAATTTACCCTTATTTAGAAAAGAAATTAGTTTTGATATAATTAAAAATCATAATTAAATAGATTATGTTTAATTATAGGATAATTTGTTGAAAACATTTGTTCTTCTTTTATTAAATCTAAATAGATTCCTTTGTGCAGAAAGTTACCGGGAAGAATAAAGGGAAAAAGTAAAGTCTAAGCGCATATGGCATGATTTGAGTTTGACATTTCAAACTTCATACCTATCATTAAGAGTCTGCTAAAAATATCTAATTTTTAAGAGTAATTTTTCAAAATGTCTTTTTAGAAAAGTGCTTTTGAAAAAAAAAAGCAATTTGTGTTTGGCTAATTCATTTGAAAAAAGTGTTTTTCATAAGCAAATTGTGTTTCGGTAATCTTTTTTAAAAAGTGTTTTAAGAGTCAAATTACAAAAAAAAAAAGATGACTATTAATATACTTCTAATATTAAAATTATTTTATAGAGAGAAATCATTTTAAATATCTATTATAAAAAAATTAATTAAATTTTTATTTTTAAATTAAAATTTACATGTTTAAATTTTAAATCAATATTATACCTTTTAGGGAGGCTGAAATCTTTAATTGTTATTTTATTTTTTCTAATCTTGTAAAAATATTGTTGTTACCTTTTTCTTAATTCTACGAAATGATACGTAAAATAATACATAATATATAAAATAATATTATATAAGCATGAAATAAATTATAAAATTTATTAAATAAAAATAAAAATAAACTTCTTAAATAAAATTTAACCAAACTTATGAAATATGTTAATTAATTAATAAGAAATATATCGGTAAATATGTATATATGAAAAGAATATTTTAGTCTTGAAAAAAATAATTTTTGTTTCTGCTTTATTTTAAAGCAGAAATTTTAAGTTTCGACCCAACAACAGAAAAACTGTTCCTGCTTCCATTTTAAAATGCGATATGAATCATGATATGATATCATAATATGAAATCATGAGATGAAGTTGAAGTTTTGTTAAGACATGCAATATGAAATTTTTGTGTTGTATATTTTCTCATAAAAATAACAATCCCATAAGTTGTAAACTATTAAAATAGCCCCAATTGTTTATTCAACCTTATCAAATAAACAAAATAAATTATTACAGTTATTTGTTCTCCACTTAATTAATTGTTTAATCTAATTTTAATTGATCAAACTTTAATTCAACAAAAAAAGTTGAACATAAATTGTAGTGTACTAGTCTTTAATATAATTTTCCTACATAGTACGGATAATCTTCTCTCGTTGAACTTACATTTCTCGATCATATGACAGAGAAGACGAACCAACATTGTTAGTTTGAGCCATTTGTTGGTCAATATCATTCACAACTATATTTTCATGCTCATAGACCATGCATATTTCATCACCCTTTTGGTATTATCACAACATTGTACAAGTTATGATTGTTGGAAAACTATATACACATCAGAAGTATACCCGAATCATACTCCTTACATGAATAGTAGATAACCAATTCGTTTATGCTAGAACACACAAAATTATGCATATTCACAAAAAACTTGCAGAAATTTAATTCAAGAATTACCTCTTGAAGCGTGATCAAATATCTTTAAGCGAATCCACAAGTTAGACAGACCTTCAAGTGAATCCACAAGATAGACAACAACTTTGTAGTCTTCTACAATGATCCCAAGTTCACATCTGAACTCTCTCAATACTTGGGTGGTAGTATCGTATAGAAAATCGATCCATCTTTTTCTAGGTTAGGAGAATCTCTACTTATAGAGATTTCTTCTCAATTCAAGAGGAGAAGAAAACCCAATTTTCTTGAAAAACATGTTTCTTTTTCTTTTCCATTAGAAAATAGGATTTTGAGTTCTAATTAAATATGGGCACCGTAAATACCATATAATTAATTACTGAGGCTTCCTATTATGGAAATAATCCCAAATTATTAATTTGAATTATTCTTACCATAATAAATTACAAATCATTCCACTAGAAATTTGCAATTGCACTCCTCTATTTATATTTCGAAATTTCCCCATTAAACACTTATGTAATTCCTCATGTTAAGATTACAGATACTAATCAATAAATTAAATTACTGAAAGTGATTTGGAGCACACTGAGTGGCGCAGCCCCCACCCCTGTACCCTGATTTTTGACGAATTTTCTTGCTTCAAATTCATGTTTAACCCCCTAGAATCGAACGATTTCCCTCAAACTCTTTTGGATTCTTAGACCCAACATAATTACAACGAAATTCATTCAAAAATTATCAAGAACAATACTCAGACAAAAGATCCTCATCTCAAGAACTCCATGAAACCTCGTATTAAAGAATGAAGCACAAACTTTCAAGAAACTCAACATACTCAATCTCAGGGTGAATTCATCTAAGAAACCCATGATTAGCATCTGGGTGAACAAACCCAACACTATGGAAACTTACATACCTTAATTTGGCGAAACAAATCCTCGATTCGCAAGAAATCTAGGTGAATGTTTGAACTCCTCCTTGTTTCCTCCTCTTTAACTCCTCTAAAAAGCCTAAGCGTGATTTTGAGTTATGAAAAACTGACCCAAATCAGTTTAGACCCCTAAAATATTACTAAAAACGTTTAAAGTTGTGGGGTAAGGAAAAGACCAAAATACCCCTCATTTTACTCTCCATTATATAGAGTTCTCTATTTTTCAGACAACCAACTCGAACCCAATTGTCTATTTTACTCTCTAAAAAAGAATCTTTTTCTCTCTCCTCAATATAATATTATTATTTCTATTTCATTTTTATTTTCTTATTTCATAATAACTCCTTTATTTCCTTTTTCCCAAATAATTACTTTATATAATTTTCATGTGATAGTTTTTTTAAATTTTTTTTTATTTAATATAATATTTTATTTTATTCTAAATTTTAAATAACATAAATTGTAATAAAATATTATATAAGCTACAAATTAATAGACAAATTCAAATAAAAGTGAAATACAATTACATAAACACTCAATTTTTTAAAATTATTATGTTGCTCCAATAAATGCTCTATTAATGCATTACAGAGTTCAAAATGAGCATTTTTGTCCTTAATATTTTATGTCTAGCTAAAATTTGTTCAAATCGGAGATTTTCATCTACCACCATTTATGTCGTTAGAGTTGGAGCCTTTACGACAGCTTGAATCGGTGCATTAAAATCACATTCATCCTCAATTATCATGTTGTGCAGTATAATACATGTAGTAATCATATAATGTAGCACTTCTTTTCTCCAAAAACGTGACGGTCCTGCAAAAATTGCAAAACGTGATTGCAAAATTCTGAATGCACGTTCAACATCTTTCGGCATGATTCTTGTTTCATTGCGAATTAATTATTTTGTAATGTATTGTTTGTATTTTATCTTGTATTTAAATATAAAATGTTTTGTATTGTATTGTTATCTTGTATTTAAATTAAAATCATATTATGTGTTGTATTTTTCAATTAAAATTTTCATCTTATCATTTTAATTTTGTGTATTCTTTATAGTGAAAATTAATAATAAAATCAAATTATATTATCGACAAAAATTATAAAAAATAAAATACTATTAATTCGGATGAAAGTAGTATATATTAATAATATATTTTTAAAAATATTATATTACATTTAAAAAGAAGTATGAATATTAGATATTTAATTAATGACATTATATCTAAAATAATATGTTAATTGGAAAGAAATAAAAAAATAATAAAATAGTCAAAAAGTGAAATAGAGAGTGTGAATAGTAGTTCTCCAAATTTAGAGAACTACTATTCACCTCTCTAAATATGAAGAATACAGAGTGATATAGAGGCGGGTTGGAGTGTCCATTCTCTATTTTACACTCCAAATATAGAGAATGGAGAATAAAATAGAGGTGGATTGGAGATGGTCTAATTCTAGATAGACGAGTATACTGTGAACCACTAATGGATGGATATAATTTTGATGGGGGTATGTTGAGAACCACAAATTAAGCAAAGGAAAATCTACTATTGTTACTTTGGAATAATCAATTCTGAGGAGATCACCTAGTCACTTTCAGTCAAATTTTGAATTGGCAACTTTATATTCTCAAGTCAATGCACGAGCCATTGCACAAGAATCGAAATGATTGCTAAAAATATCAAAAGTTTTAAACTATTAAGTCAAGTCATCAAATAGAAAATGTAATTAAGTGACAGCTACAACACAAAATCTTATCTTTAAGTTTTGGGTCATGGGTCACCCATGTGGATTGACCCGATCCAAAAATTTGTTTGATAAAAGATAAGAACTAATTATCTCTTATTTGAAAAAGAAGGGGGGAGCAATTATTAAACTGAAAAACTTTCCAACCACTCTTGATAAAAGGATTTTATTCCTTTACAGTCAAAAGAAAGAGAGACAATGTAAAAATAAATAACAAAAGATAACACAACTTTAGTTTGTGAATCAAACTTTGCTTCCTAGTTATTCAAAGTAGGACTTTGAAGCAATCATGTTAAAGTAGCATAATCAACGACTTTTGCTGCAAAATATAAGGTACACAATTCGTCAATTTCTTTTTATAGATCCAACAAATGGTATCAGAGCCAGAGCCAGGTTATTTTGTTCTTTGTTTAAATACTGTTTCTTGTAATTTGTTGTTATAAGATAGTTGTTAATAATAACTGTCAAATTCTGTGCAAGAAGGCTCTTAAAATAAATTAGAGAGTACATGTTACTCACTTGTTAGAAAGCATAGGAGAACAAATACTGATTGAAAATTAGAATCCATTATTATGTCTTTTGATTTTGAATCAGATACGTTGTCTGAGCCCTGTGAATTAAGGGTTTATTTTGTTTCTTTCATGAATTCCAATATATCAAATGTTATTAACTGTTCTTTAAAGGACAAGAAAAAAAATGTGCGTAGGATTTTTTTTAATAAAGCTTTTATGTTTCTTGAGATGATATATGACCTATTTATAATTTTTTTTAAAAAGGCCCAAAAGTCTTGGCTACCACATTTAAAAAAAATAAATAAATAAATTTAGGTAATGTTCTTTATTGGGTTTGAAAAAGGTCTCTTTTTCCTTATTTTCTCAAAAGTTGTTCCTTAAAAAGTATCAGTACTATTTTGTTCTTTTATAAATAAAGACATAATCAAGTACTATTGATACTTTACTTCTTGGAAAGAGCATGTACCTTAAATTAATTATCCATTCATATGAAAGAGTAGTCACTATTAATTTTGCTTACTATTGAAATTAATTTGCAGTAAGTTGTATAAGATTTATTGTATGCAAAAACCTATTACTTGTACTTGGATTATTAATAGTACCTCTTACTTTAATATTTGAGGAAAATTATTTATGACTATGATAGATCTATAATTTAATTTTGAACAGCTTAAAAAAAGAATTTTTTTTTTTACTTTGATAATTAATTTTTTATATGGTATATATATATATATAAGGCCATGAGTTATCTTCTTTATCTAATAAAGAATATTGACCACTTATTTTGACTAAATTATGATTTTAATTATGTGCATTAAAATTGATCACGATAAATTCATTTAGTCCTTATGTTCCTCAAGCAGTTTCTTGTCTTTTACGAGAAATTTGTGACATATGTTGTCGCATTAAATGGTATTAATTATATTTCCATTCTGTTCCCATTTCAGATATGGTTGAACGAGAACATGCTCAAATTACTCCAAGTAGGAGTTCTCATAGTCGAGCAAAGGGACAAGGTAGAGGAACAAATCGTTCTAAGAAATATTTCTAAGGGCATGAAATCATACGGATTGGTGTCCCAACGGCGACACAAAATCTGTCAAGAAATCAAAGGGTCATTCGAAGGGAAAAAGAGAATATTTTTTAAAGAGTTTAAGTCTTTGAAGATGTCCCCTAATATTTCAGCATGCGATTTTATTCACCATTTTGAAATAAGATGGGTTGAATTGGCTGATTATAAGGAAATTTCATATTGGAGAGTCTTAACTTATTTAACAGACTCTGTATGTGAACCTTGGGGTAGTAGATTCACTGATGTTTATCATGAGATTTGGCCCAATCAACCTTTAAGGGTATATATTTGTTGCCTTGAAGACTTGTGGTAGGATTTTTGCCTTTAAAAAAATTAGAAATTTCTTATTGCTTATTTGTTTTTCAATATATGAACTATGTAGTTTGTTTGTTTTTAATATAAGTTATTAAACTTAAAATTCCTTGTTATTAAAGTCTTCAATATATTGATGTATACATTAATATTTTAGTTTCAAATTTTGGTTAAATATTTAGTTCGTAGATGATGATTGGATGCTTACGTATCTTTTCAATTTTAGATTAACTATGAAACCTTTGTGAAAATTGATTTGCCTTAATGTGTATGTGTCACACCCCGAGCCTACACCCTGGACATGGCCGGCACTCGAAGACCATTGCTGGCCCCAAGCGAACCCTTGGCCTGGCCTTCTTAACTCAGCGGAAACCTAACTCAACATAATAACTCCATGCAATGCAAGGACTAAAACAACTTAACTGATAAAATCTGGCCAAAAAGGCAACTCGAGTCCCAAAATAGAATATTTACATATATACATAGATGAGAGACTCAAAACTAACTAACTGACTGACTGTCTATGAAGCCTCTATAACACTGAGATGGATGTTGGGACTTACCCCGCAACATCCTAATAAAACAAAACTAAGAGAACAAAATAACCAAGTCCTCTGGAATGCAAAGAGGCTCATCACTGACTCTGGAGTGCTCAGCTGGATCAACGGCGTGCTGGATGCTGATCCTGGGTACCTGTGTCTGCATCGTCATAAGATGCAGGCCAACTGGCATCAGTACATTGAATGTATGAGTATGCAAGTTGGAAAACTAAGCAACAACTTAAGCTTGAAAGGAGTACAAGTGAACACTTACCTTAGCTCTGTTCGACTTATGAATAACTGAACTCAAATGTAAAGCAATAAGACACATGCAATACATAAATAGCTTGTAAAACACTATAAACAACTTAGTTCGTTAATGATAAAACGATAACAAACTTAACTTTACTTATATAAAAGTAATATAACTTTAGTGGGAGATTCTTTAACTGACAACCACCACTATGAGCCTTAGTAATGATACAAAGTTTTACCTCACGTTGCCCAAGGACCATCCTATACCTTGCCGTGATATAGGACCTTACTTAACTTAGTGGATCCACTAGCTTAATCTTACGTGATCATCTAAAAAGAATGACCAGTTAATTCCCATGTTTGGCTACATGGTTTTTATGGAGAGTTGAGTGAATATGAACTCGCGTCCCCAATTCGGTGCTCAATATTACTCCCAAAATACTTTAGCTCATAAGTGTTTAAACACATCTTTCTTTAGTTTGAGATAATTGCTCAAAATCTAGCCCAAAGGCTCACTTGGAATCGATGTTCCCTTTTCTTGAAAACTAGCCCAAAGGCTCTTTTGGAATCATAGTTCCTCTCTTACTCAAATGTGAAAACATGTATAAACTTCTTTGGGGAATACTTAGTTCCCTAATACTTTTGAGAATTGAACTCAACTCTATACTTTTGGCTTAACTTGAAACTCTATAGTTTTTACTCAACTTGAAACTTGAACCTTAAAACGAAGTTAAAACGTTCAATAAAGACTCTTGAACAACTTTGAAACTTGCTTTGACTTACTTTACTTCTTAACTTCTAGACTTGACTTCTAACTTCACTTGACCTTGATCCGAACTCGCCTTGAATTGGATTATGGATTCAACGTATATGATCACACATTTATGGATAAGTTCTTGACGTTTAGACGTGGAAACAACTATGAAAAATAGGTACAATGCCAAGGAACGTGTATGAAAAAGTGGGGAATGAATGGGAAAGGTTGGTGTCCTTGGCGCTCTGAGAGGTGTGGGGCGCCAGACCACAAAGCTCAGAAGGGACCTGCTGGCGCTCTGCTAGGCGCGCCGCCCCAAGGGCTGGACTTTAGAGTCCCTTTTGGGGCGCGCTGGCAGGCGCGACGCGCCACCCCTTTTCCCTGAAAACTCGACTTTTCTTCCTCCTTTGTCCACTCTAAAACACCCTAACTTCAAGGGTTTCAACTCCAAACACTAAGAATCATAAAATCAATCAACATACAAGAGATTCATCTCAAAAACACAACCTAATCATGTACTAAACCAACAAGAACTTCAACAACACAACCAACAACTTTAACAACACAACCAATCTTTTCTCGGAAATAAAACGAGTTTGGCGTGTGGGGGAAAGAACCAACCCAACACTATGATCTCACATACCTAGTAGGGATCACCCCCGACGATATCCACGACGATCTTTGACGAAATCTTGCTTGATCTTCTCTTTCTCCTCTTCTTCTCCTCTTCACTCACAAACCCTCACTCTCACTCTTTTAAAAAGGGAAGAACTGATCAAAAAATCAGTCTAACACACTAATATAACCAAAAGAATTGGTTAGGGAAAAGACCAAATTAAAATACCCTTAAAAATTTTGGACTAATTTCCCTGCCAACTGCCCAACTTCCAAAGGGCATAACTCACTCATACAAACTCGGAATCGAGCAAACTCGGTGGCGTTGGAAATATAATTCCACGAGCTTCGCAAAAATAACTGGAACTACACCTAATTCATCCTGAGCTAGGAGTTATGACTGTTCAAAGTTGGCCAAAAACTCATTTTTTTTTCCCATACTTCACAAATTTCCAGATTTTTTTTTTTGAATTCTTTCCAAGAATGACTATTTCCATTTCTAAGCCTCTTCATAGATATTTCCAATTGCCGGATGTTACAGTATGTCACATGCATAATTGATTAAAAATTCTTGCCTGATTATATCTCAAAACATACATGGCATCAAAAAGTATCATTGTTGAGTTAAACAAAGTTGAAAAACTTAACGATGACAATTACGACATCTAGAGTCGTAAAATATGGTATGTACTGGAAGACCAAAATGCTCTGGAAGGTATAAATCATGTTTTGAATCAACAAAAAGAGGGTAATTCTGCACAACACATAAGGGATCTTGAAGCATACAAAGCTTGGAAAAAAGCTAATTTCACGGCACGTGAAATAATAATTAGTTCCTTGGTTAATGACCTCATACATGAATGTGAGGAATTCCAAACAGCTCATGCTATGTGGGGCACATCTGCGAGGAACGTATGGGGGTACGTCTGTAACCCGCCTCCGACAGTTGAATATCAAATTTGACACTTGCAAAAAATGTCATGATGAGAGTATCAAACAACACCTTAGGGTGATATCAAACATGATAGCTCTACTCAAGAGTGATGGCCGTGTTCTTTCAGATGAGCATTAAGTTCAGGTAGTGATTCAATCTCTATCGAATAATTGGAAACATTTGAAGGTTAACTTGACCCATAATAATAACATCAAAACTTTTTTTGATGTTGCACGCCATGTTGAACTTGAAGATGAGTGCTTTGGTATTGTTAAAGCTGCTTCTGATGCCTTTGTGACAGAGTCAAGTGGTACAAAATCTTCAGGCTTCAAGCACAAGAAAAATTGGAAAAGAAATGGGAAAGACAAAGAGACTGGAGAAGGACCCTGTAAGAAAGAGAAGAAGTCAAATTCCAAGAAAGGAAAACAGTTTTTCAAGAAGAGAGACAAGAGTAAAATGAAGTGCTACAATTGGCAAGTATTAGCGCATTTTTCTCGTGAATGTAACGAGCCCAAAAAGGTAGCATTTCTAAATGCATCTCAAAGTGCTACATATGTTTCTAGCACTTCTTTACTAACTAAATCTTATCATATGTGGATTGTAGACTCATGATCCATTGGACACGTGAGCCGAGATAGAGATGTGTTTGTGGAGTTTCTTCGAGATTCATCTAAATCAAGGTGGATCTACGTAGGAAATAATGCTAGGCTTGAAGTCAAAGGTATAGGCACTTGCAAAGTGGACTTGCGTGGTGGTCGTTCCTTGATGTTGCATGACGTCCTATACGCTCCAGAGATTCGACGAAACTTAGTATCTGTCTGTTCTTTTAGACATTGCTCTTGATTTAGTTTTTTAGTCATAATGGTGTTAGAATAACTCTAGATAATGTTTTATATGGTTTGGACTACTTTATGATCATTTTATCGTTTTAGATTGTAATCCTTCAACTTATGACTATTATGTTAACCATTGTGTAATGACAGGTTATTCAAGTAACAATGATATTGATATTATTATGTGGCATGCAAAATTAGGTCACATAGGGTAAGATCGAATGAATAGGTTTGCAAAAGAAGGGCATTCATATTCTTTCACCAAAATTGATATGCCAACTTGTGAAAATTGTCTTGCTAAAAAGAATACGCGAAAACCATTTGGGAAGGCTAAGAGAGATGAGTTCCACTTCAATTAATTCATTCTGATATTTGTGGTCCAATGAATGTAAGGGCAAGGTCTGATGCTACATACTTCATTACATTTATTGATGATTTCACGCGCTTTGATTATGTCTATTTGATTTCTCATAAATCTGAAGCACTTGAGTGGTTTAAAAGATATATGAATGAAGTTGAAAATCAATTAGATAAAAGCATAAAAGCTTTAAGAACCGATCAAGGACGTGAATATTTGTCAAAACAATTTGAAGAATTATGTACTGAAAAGGGTATTATCATGCAGTTAACTACTCCAAATGGTGTAGCTGAAAGAAGGAATAGAACATTATTAGACATGCCAAGATCATTAATGGCGCAGGCAAATTTGTGTATCTCTTTCTGGGGAGATGCAATATTGACTGCGGCTTACATATTGAACAAAGTGCCTTCTAAATCAGTGTCTTCACTCCTTATGAACTTTGGACTGGTCATTAAACAAACCTGAATGATCTACGATTGTGGGGTTGTGTAGCATACATTAAAGATAGTTTTGGTGAGTTTGGTAAACTAAGTCCAAAAGGAAAGAAATATATCTTTATAAGGTACTCTGAACGCTCTAAAGGATATGTGTTCATCGATGAACTGGAGGATGGAAGTATTACTGAAATCGTATCACGAGATGTCAAATTTTTGAAAAATATTTTTTCCAAATAGGGTGAAATAGATGAAGTTGAGTCTCTCTACGAAATATTGAATTCAAAATATTAGATAATGTTGTCAAACATAACCTCAAAACAACCATATTCTTGAAAGGCTTTGAAAACATCATCTCTCAATGAATCCCATTCATGGGATCCTGGCTTTAAAGTCTGTATTGTAGAAATCTAGGGTTGGAAGTTTGAAAAAAAATTCCATGTTACAAAACCACACAATTTTAATAGTTTGTTTTTCCTTATCTTTTCTTTTTTTCCCCTTAGTTAATTACAAGGGCTTTATAGGATAGGTGGCATGTTTTGTTGAGAAAATAACAAAAATGGTTAGTAGGTTCAAAATAGTTTATTTCGTATGCAGTATAAATTGTTTTGGTCCTTTAAGTTTGTTAAAATTTAATATTTTTAGTCTTCGTTAAATATTTATTGACTTTATTTGTTAGATTTGATAGAACAATGAAAAACGTAAAGATAATTAGTGCCATTTGGAAGCATATTGTTTGCAGTACTTTTTGATATTTTTGATTTATATTTAAAATTTAGTGTAGTTTTTGAGGTATAATTTTTGCTATATTTATATATTTTTTAAGTGTCTAGTGACATTTTTTGTGTCACTTATTTTAGGGGACGTTCTTGATATTTATAAATTATAATTATGTTTTATTATTATTTTTCAAATCTAACAAAACTAAATTGTTTTTATTAAATATTTAACAGAAACTAAAAATGTCAACTTTGAAGAAAATTAAAGAAAGCAAAATTATGGAGTATATATTGAAGGGAATATCGTTTTTGAGAACACATTCATGCACAATTTGTCATTTGACTTATGGATTCTATAAATGTATAGAGACAAATGAAAAATAAAAAAATCACTAAAAACTTGTTCTATTGAGTAATTATGAACAAGATGTTAAGAAATGTTAGTTTAGTTCTTAATTATTATTTTTGAGTTATTTATTCGATTTATGATATTGGTGTTGAGTAATTGGAATTGGCTCTACATAAGACCTATTTGAGGGGGGAAAAGTACTCTCTAATATAATCTTTTTTATTCCTAGAGCTCAAATCGTTGACCTCTAGTTTAGAATGGAGGAATTCTATCTATCTCACCACAATCCTTATTAATTCTTAATTTCTACTAATATAAATAAATAATATATTGTTAAACTAATATTTCTTGGTTATTGAATTTAAATAATAGTTAACTTACTAGTTTAATTAGTTTTTAATTATTTAAGAATTATTGGAATTTTCCTGAAATTTGACTCACAAGAATATATATTAGCTTTTCTTCACTATACATGAAAGCATAGTAAAGAAAACGCCTTTTTATCTAATCATTGAACAGAAAGGCCAAAAACTAATAGAAGAAATTTAATGACATAGGATAATTAATAATTGAAGAATGCAAATGGCCTGCATAACTGGTGAAGACCAATTAAGTTGGATAAATGGGCACTTTTTAGACGGTAAATATTTTTTTTTAAAAAAAAGCTAAGACTAGAAATATAATCAGACTTCTCAGTTATATTTTGTTTAATTACTATTTATAGCTATATACTAGAAGAAGGAGAGAGGTGAGCGAGATCTAGAAGATAGAAGAGAGACACAATTATTTTGTATGTTTAATCGAATTGTATCATGAATACAATTGATACGATTGATTTGTATCAACCTAGCTACTAGAAGGAGGAGAGAGGTGAGCGATATATGGGAGAAGGGGGAGAAAGGTGAAAGAGATACAATTGATTTGTTTATCTGATCGATAATTATATATCCGATCGATAATTTTATCACGAATACAATTTTATGTTGTCATGTGTATCGTTATTGCATTTGTGTTACCATTTATATTTTATCATTGACTATTAGCATTTGTATTGCAGAGTTAGAGAGAAATAGGTGATAGCATTTGTATTGCAGAGTTAGAGAGAAAGAGGTGAGAGAGAAAGGGCAAAGAGACGAAAGAAGTAAGCGAAAGAGGAAGGACGGAGGGAGGGAGGAGGGGAAAGAAGAAAAACTTTGCAATAAAACCCTAAATATATATAATATAAACACATGAAGTATCACATATTTTGCCTTCTTAGGTTACTAGTAAACTCATCCGCGCTTCGCACTTACATAAAAGTAAATAAAATTTGAAAATATTAAACATGATGACAATTTTAATTTACTATCGATTTGTACATTTTTCTATACAAACATGAACAAATGTTATTCACTATCCATAAACTAATACCATAATTAAAATATATTAATTAAAAAACAATAAATAAATACAAGTGTCAATATAAAAACATTGTATCAATTACTTGCGTGGTCATACAATGTTGTATCTTATTCATTTTTTTCTTCCTTCAATTCGTTGCAGTATTACTTTACAAAATACGGGATTCCATCTATGATCCCATTAATCAAATAAATCCCTTCATTTACTAAACTTTTTTTTAATAATTTTGATTTTTAAAAATTGATTTTGTTACTATTTCAATGTCTCATTATTCTATCCTATAAATTCAGCATATCCGATTAACTCTTGAATAATTATTTGTATCTATATATTATATGAAATAACTGTCAATATCTACAAATTAATTTTTGGAGAAGTAATTTGATATCTCTTGTAGACAAATCTTTTTAAACATTTGAGATTCTTAATGTTAAATTTATTTTAAACACATAAATAACATTATAGTTAGCTACTTGTTAAAATAATAAGGTGGCCTTTCACTTTGACAATAAAATTATTTTTTCTATTTTTACAATAAAACATGGCTAAACGGCTATTAAATATAGTAATTGTTTCTCTCATACTTGATTTTTTTGTGAACAATTCTAAAATGACCACAATCTCACTCAAATTATCATGACATCAAAAGCAAGCCAAAAGTTTAGAATCATTTGTTCCTATTCCAGAAGAAAAAATAGATTATATTAAATGACTAGCACTCAAAATTCATCATAACAAAAAAAATAATTAAAAAAGCACAAAACTCATAACTATTATTATAAATAAGTCACCTATTCAAAATTTAATTTCAACTATTATATGTTTGTCTATATATGTAAATTTAATATCCACGACATATCACAAGAAAAAAAGTTCAAATAGATATTAATCAAATTCTATTTGATATTAGTCAATTTTTTCATATCATTATAAAAGCTTCCTTCCTCATCCAAAAGCAAATTAATTAAAAGTGGACAAAAGAATTATGTACCTATAAAACTTCTTGCTCAAATAATGTCATATTCTATAAATATCCACGACATATCACAAGAAAAAAAATATCAAATAGATATTAATCAAGTTCTATTTGGTATTAATCAAAATTTTCATATCATCATAAAAGCATTCTCCCTCATCCAAAAATAAATAAATTAAAATTAGATAGAAGAATTATGTACCTATACAATCGTCTCATCCTCCTTCATCCAAGATAAATTAATTAAAAATGGACAGAAGAATTACATACCTATACAAATATCAGCATAACATATACATTGTGTTATTAATCAGCAATAACATACACTATTATTGAAAAGGAATGAAAAGTATATATATGTAAAAATATTACAAAAAGATCATTGCTCCCGTAATCAGTGTAACATACACTATTAGTGAAAAGAAATGAGAAGTATATATATGCAAAAATATTCACTACAAGAAAAACAGTCTCTAAGGAAGGGAAATATGGTCCCTGAAAGTCAAAATCTGGTCCCAAGCGAACATTTGAGACCTGAAAAATCAGGTCGCCACCCGTCTTAAAAGCTTCCTTTGCTATCGCTCAACAACGACGGGATAAAGAAACTAGTCACTAATGGTTTTTGGGACGGGGATCCAAAATGGTCACAAAATACCTTTAGGGACGTTAATTCTGGTCTCAAATAGACCAAATATATATTGAGAAAAATGTTTTTTCAGGTCGGTAAAACTCTATAAGGACCACCAAAAACTAGTCGTAATAATCTTTAGAGACGATATAGATCTGGTCCTAGTAATCTCTAGCGACCATTAAAGACCTGTCCTTAGAATTGCTTTAAAGAGGAGAACTATCTGGTCCTAGAAATATCTTTAGCGACTCACCAACCTCGTCCTAGAATAGCTTTGGAGACTATCAACAACCCCGTCCTAGAATACCATTAGAGACGAGCAACAAGCTGCCTGGACATAGATTGGCCTTTAGAGACCAACAATAATTCTTGTCCTTAATTGAGCACTAATACATTTCAACAAATATCGAATCGCTACTAAAAATTTCGCTACGAAAAGATGATATATATAGAGAAGAGACAGTGAAAATAAGATATATGTAAAGAAAGCAATTCATTACAATAAACTAGTTGACATCCATGATATTGGTTTCAATAGTTGTTTAACAAAAAAACATAGCTAACATCCGAGTTAGACTAATTAACATCAAGTTTCGCATTAAATTTGTAGAAAACTAATAAAAGTGAGCTCATTCATCTTCTTCTAAACTTGTAGCTTGCACAAAAGAATGAACATAAGGTAGGCAAAAAATTAAAAGTTCCAATCTTCATTGAGTGTTATCCAGAAACATCAACAAAAAAGCTGCAAGAAAATAAGAAAAAAATCCATTAGAAAGACTTTGAGATGCATTAACCGAGAATCTAATATCTATTTTAAAGATCTACAACTAAAATATAACTTCAGTCAGAAAATAAAAATGAAAGAAATGAAAAGGAAGCTTCCTTTCTTAGAAGTTTGGCAATGCCAAAGTTAGTAAGGTGTCCCATCATTTCGTTGTCAAGTAATAACACATTGATACGCTTAAGATCAAAGTGAATAACTGGAACTGAGTAACCATGATGGAGAAATTCCGAAGCAGATGCAACGTGGAACATGACATTCAATTTCTGCATTATAGTCAAGCCGCGAGAATATAGCAACTAATTGTTTAAGCTCTTGTTTGGCATGTACTCAAGTATCAGTGCTTTAAAATCCAAGTTACAACAGCTGCTAATGATTTTGGTGAGATTTCTGTGATGAAGATTACGAAAGATTTCATATTTTCTGTCAAAGGTTTGAAATGTGCCTTCCATCTGCACATTGAAAACTTTGACAGCTACAGTCATCCCATCTGTTACTGCCCTTTGTAAACAGAACTGAAACTTCAACTACCTAGAAAATTATTTACATCAAAGTCGTGAGTTGCTCTTTGAAGTTCATAGTAAGAAATTCTTTGAGGTGCTACCTCAGGTGACCATTGTTTTACCTCAGTGTCTCATCAACACAAAAACTATTGATGAGGCAGTCCCTATCACAGAGATAACAGAAGAGGCAACTATAATCCATGTCAATCTTCTTTTCTTGGACTTAGACTGATTCTTTGAATTAGAAGGACAAGTCGGGACATGCTTTTGAGTGTTACCATACACCTTACCACAGGCCAAATGCTATGTGAGGTTTTTGAATTTCGAAATGGCTGAAATCCATCACTAGCAAGTCCAAGTCGAACATTTCGAGGCTCGGCCGCAAATGAAGGATAAAGTTCATCAAATGACTTCCATGCCATTGAATCAACTGGGTGCCTCATTATTCCATCAGCAACTCTTTTATCCTTATGCCATGTCATAAGAGTAGATGTCTTTGTAGACATAAACAACCTCTGAAGTCTAGGCTTTAAAGGAAAATAGCGTAAGCTCTTTGATGCTATCTTTTTTCCGTTTTTATTCCTTGTTTCCCCGCTATGTGTAGCTATCTTTCATCTAGACGCCCCACAAACTTTGCAAGAATCGAGTTAGCTATCCTCCTTCCAGTATAACATGCAATCATTAGTACAAGCATAAATCTTTTTGTAAGAAAGGCCGAGTTCTTTAATTATCTTCTTTGCCTCGTAATATGAGTTTGGCAAATTGGTGCCATCCGGCAACAACTCCTCTTTCAACATTTTCAATAACATTGTAAATGACGCATTACTCCAACGACCCATACTTTTGATGTGAAGCAATTTAATCAAAGAAGAAAGCTTTGAAGCTTTGGAATTTTGATATAGTGGTTGCTCGAAATCCTTCAATAGGCTATAAAATCTTTTTGCTTCAACATTTGGTTCCTTCTCAAGTAAATCATCACCATCAGTGTGTGTAGTTCCTCCATCAAGATTAGGATATAAATCTCTCAACAATTCTTCTACTTCATCCTCACTCTCACATTCTTCTACTTCATCACCATCTTCAAATTCAAATTCAAATTCATATTCAGATTCTGACAATGGCTCACCCAAACGTTCTCCATGGTGATACCAAAAAGTATAGTTCTTAATTATTCCATATACGTGCAAATGTGTCTCAACTATTTAACGAGTTCCTAAAGTTGTATTGTAACATTTGACATATGGACATCGTATTTCATATTCTTCTCTTGTTTTCTGAAAAGCATAATCCAAAAACTTTTGCACGCCTACTAAATAGGTTTCATCGAGTCGATGGTCAACTAGTTCCATCCATTTCTTACTCGGAGCCCTAACCTTCAAAAGTACATAAAAGTTAGATTAAAAAAGATAAAGGATAAAAAAAATACTAAGATCCATACAACTTGTTATAATTAGATGCACAAAACAGAAATGTGTGTTATGATTGATACACCACTGGTTAAAACGTATACTGTTTGTCTAAAGGTATTAATCATGTTGTTCCATTTAACTCATCTTAAGATAAGATCAAATGGAGTATCTAATTATTTGACAGAGAGGCTTATTGTACAGCTCACTCAACTCACATGTGAATTTTGGATTCCAAAAATGAATAATTGCATTTTTTAACAAAAAAATAATCAAATTGCACTAACAAACATAAAAGATTATTTATCTTAAAACATGTAATCTTCTATAGCTTTGTACTTACACAAAATAGTCGCTTGTGATTAAAAGAATTCTTATTGGTAGTTGCTTGTGATTAAAAAGTCTTGGCTCATAACTAACTTATCTTAAAGTTAAGAATTACTTAATCGCATCCTCAAACTAATACATAAAGAAAGAATCAAGAAAACTTGTAATTCCAACTATATGCTACATTGGTTATAAGTCAAAACTCATAATACAGGTGAATGTTTATTTAAGTTTGAGAATTAAATTTAAATTCATATATATATTTCAGTCATGCAGCTGCGCATAGTATGATATGATTAATATAAAATCCTATCATACTCGATTTATCAGTCATGCAGTTGCGTATAGTGGTTTTGGCTCTATGTAGGCTCATGGGTATATCATCTCTTAGCTAAGAACCTAAGACATGATGCTACATCAGCCGAGAAAATGACTCTCTTTATTTCTGGAACATGAATCTGTTGACAATTGCCTATGAAGTTGAGTGCTTTATGTCATCTATTATGTAACTGTACTTTTACTATGAAGACTGTTCTTTGAATCTATAGTGTCTTTTTTTTTCTGTAGCAAATGATACAACTAGTAACACAGGTGATTGGGTTCTTTAGAACATAATAATCTTTTTTTTTGGTTTCCCACTCCGTGTTCAGTATCCTCTTTGGGGCACCGACTAATTCAGACAACTGTTGTGTAAGACTCATTAAACGAAGATGTGCTCTATACCAGATTTTTTTCCATTTTCAGGTCTCAAAGTTAAGCTTCTTGTTAAGGGTTGAGGAATTATATCCATCCTACCACAATCTCGAGTGACAAACAAGATAATTGTATTGAACCTCATCTTCCTGATGATATGAAGTTGTACAGTTAAGACATCCGACATGTTAAAAAATCTAGAGTTACTGCATTGAGTTTTGAAACATTTCTTCTATTTATCACCAGGTGTCCAGTTGGAGAGATTTCATGAAGGGAACAAAGAGGGTAAGACTGTTATGACCTTATATTGCAGGTTAAGAAAGGAGAAATTTGGCCTCCAAAGTTGAAAACAGAAGATCCCAATAAATCTTACGTTCAACGACTTATGAAACGAGGTTAAAAACATATACTCAATTAGTTCTGTTTCAGTGATATTTAAAGCTTGAACGGGCTATGGTGGAGCGTAAGATTCACGTTTATATCAATTTGTATCAATAGCACACTTCATTATTCTGCAGCAAAATATATTTAGCACCCTATTTTAGATGTATATTAAGTTAGACAAGTACATATATGGGGATACCTTAATTATTGCATTTGGCATAGATTTTTGTCTATGAATTGAATCCTGATATGTTATATGCATATACGACAGGTGAAATAGGAGTCACCATTGTGGAGTTTTATATATGGAACTTGATTGTCCATTATAGTGGCACTATTTTTCAATTACAGGAGTTAAAAATGAGGAATAACAAATAGAGTAACTTGAATACAACAATGAAAAACGACATCAATAAAACATATAGAAGAAACACAACAACTGGATTGGAAGAGGAACAAACCTAGAATTCTGTTTCGAGCAAAACTGGGTGGAATTCTGTTTTGAGCAGAGCAGCAACGACACAAGCAAAAAGACGTGATCGGGAGATGAACGTCAAGATTAAGCAGGAAGAACAAAAAGAGCAGCTTGAATACAACAATGAAAAAATGACATTAGTAAGAGAATTGTCTTGGTGAGAATGGTTCTGTATCTCAAGAAAAACTGATTGCAAGCAAGGTAGGACTGTTGTTATTGTTGATTAGCTACCAAATTATCTGCAGCCTTATTTTCTAGGCTATTACTCCCTTTTTTTATGAAGGGTTACCCGTAGTTATTGTTTAGATTTCTTGATAGAATAATACGCTCAATATGGCCTATATACAGCCTGAATGAAATTAGATTGGCCAGCTTTTTGGAGATATCCAAGAGATGGAATGCACAACAAAATGCAATGCAGTTGAATCAAACCAGGTTATATGTGTCTTAGTATATATGTTGCATTTTCCCATGCATATACAGTTGAATCCCACATAATTGATGAACTGAACAAATGATTGACGACTATAATTATCAAATCTGGTGATTAACATGCTCCATTTAGTTTTGCAGGTTGGGAGTACAGATGAAATTTTAATAGTTCAGACTGAGACTAAAGCAAGTGAAGCTATAAAGGTGATTAGTAAACCAGTCATTCCAAATACTTATTTTTCTCTGGCGTTATTCCAGAGCAGGTGGACATGTGAATTATGTGATGTGACTCGATCGGAAGAGGAACAAACCTGAAACTCAGTTTCAAGCAAAGCTAAGGTGGAATTCTGTTTTGAGCAGAGCAACAACGATACAAGCAAAATGACACGATTAGGGTAGAGGAATGTCACTACAAGATTAAGCAGGAAGAACAAAAAGAGTAGTTTTAATACAACAATGAAAAAACGACATCAATAATATATATAGAACAACTCGATCGAAAGAGGAACTGACCTAGAATTCTGTTTCGAGCAAAGCTGGGTGGAATCCTGTTTTTAGCAGAGCAGCAACAATACAAGCAAAAAGACGCGATTAGGGCAGAAAAACGTCAAGATTAAGCAAAAAATGTGAAGAGGGAAAAGTGATGACCTTGATCAGTTGCAATGGCGATATTAGAGCTCAAACTAGGGCATTAGGCGAGGGGCTGCTGTATTTTGAGAAAAAATAGAATGATGGACTTTTCGTTTACCTAGCTAGCTTCAGTATACTTTAGCGCTTAAAATTTTGTTGAAAATGAAAATTTCATTTTTAAAAATATTTTAATATAAAAAATGGCAGAACTTTTCTCCTGCTCTAGGCCCTCAATATAATTTGGGACCAGTGAATTAATTTTTTAAGGACTAGATTTAATACCTTCTCTATAAAATGTACAAATAAGGACCGAAATATAATCTCATCTCAATAGATATACTTTTAGAGACGTGATAATTCACTCATCCCTAAATGTTGGTCTTAAATAAGGCTTTTTCTTGTAGTGATTGTTGAAAGATCAATTTAATGCAAAAAATAAATGTAAGAGTAATTGTTTAATATATGGGAGTTATAAGAAGGGGAAAGATGAAGAAACATAGACATTCACTATCCATTAATTATTCAGTTTATTGAAGAATTAAAACTCAATATTACAGTCATGATATATTACTATTACGTGGACTGATTTTTTATACATAAAAAATATTAGTATATTATTATGTTATCATTATATAAAAAGGAAGGATAAAGATAGGAAATTAATGCAAATATAATAGAGTAAAATGAACCGTTTTAATTTTTATAAATGTGTAAAATTAAGAGGTAAGAGATTTAATTGGAATGTGGCATTTTATAAATGGCAACATTTGAGCAATAAGTTTTTAAAGGCACTAATATTTCTCTTTCATATTTAATATTTATTTAAAATATTTTTAATTAAAAATTGAAATTACTTCTATAGAAGAGAAAAAAGGAGGTACGGCCTACAATATAAACAAAAGTTTTGAATTCATAACATCATAGAGGCATGTGGTCTGATAGACTTGAGGTACAGTGGTCAACATTTTACATGGTGTAACCATAGAGCAGAAAATGAAAAAGACTTGACAGAGCACTTGTCAATGATAAGTGGCTCGAAGTTCGGCCCCAAACTACCATAACCCATCTTCCCTCTGTTGGATCTGATCATAATCCCCTCTAGATGGAAATGCAGGAAAGGCAAGACAACAAAGTTAGATACTTTAAATTTCTGCACTTTTGGGTTGAAAACAAAAACTTCATGACAACAGTCCAGAACTGCTGGGATAGGGAGGTTCAACGCAAACCTATGTGGCAACTACACCAGAAAATGAAAAGATTTGCCAATACTCCTAGCAAATGGCCCAAGAATTAGGAGTATGGTGATATTTATGCGAAAGTCAAGGAATTTGAGGAACACGTAAGAAGTGTTGAGGAGGAGATTATTAACAACAACACTGAGCAAAACAGGGACGGACTACAAGAAGTCAGTGCTGAATATATAAAATACCTGAAAGTGGAAGAAGCTATGTTGAAAAAGAAAACTCAGCTCCATTGGTTCCAAGAGGGGGATGCCAATACCAAATATTTTCATGCTCTAGTAAGGGGAAGAAGAAGAAGGCTCTTTATTCATCAAATCCACAATGAAAATGAGGAATGCATTTAGGGGGAGGACAACATTGCACAGGCTGCATGTGCTCACTTTCAAGGCTTTTTTACTGGTCAGGAAGAAAGGGTCAATGAAGATATCCTTCAATTAATTCCCAGAAGTGTCACTCAAGAGCAAAATCAAAGCTTACAAGCTAAGCCTACAATTGAGGAACTCAAGACAGTGGTCTTTTCCATGAACCCCAACTCTGCTGCAGGGCCTGATGGGATGGGGGCAAGTTTTTTCAGGAGTGCTGGAATATCATTAAGTTGGACCTATTGGCTGCAGTTCAAGCCTTTTTTTTGTGGACAAAGTATGCGTAAGTTTATTTCTCATACATGATTAGTCCTTCTTCCCAAAAATAAACAGCCTACCATTTTTTCAGAATTTAGGCCCATCAGCCTTAGTAACTTCAGTAACAAGATTATTTCTAAGTTGTTGTGTCTCAAGCTAGCCTTTATCCTCCCTAATCTTATTTCAGACAAATAGTCAGGATTTGTGAAGGGTAGGAGTATTGCTGAGAACATTATATTAGCACAGGAAATCACTCATGGCATTAAGAAACACAAAGAAGGTGATAGTGTAGTTATTAAACTAGACATGACAAAGGCATATGACAGAGTGTCTTGGACTTTTACATGTCTAGTTTTGAGAAGAATGGGATTTGGTGAAGTTTTCATTGATATGGTTTGGAGGATAATGAGCAACAATTGGTACTCCGTTATCATTAATGGAACCAGGCATGGTTTCTTCCATTCTACAAGGGGTCTCAAGCATGGGACCCCTTATCCCCAGCCCTATTTATTTTTGGTGCTGAGGTCTTATCCAGGATGTTGAACAGGCTTTATCAAAATCAACTATATCAAGGATTTCAT
The DNA here is from genome assembly GCF_900185275.1 of Solanum verrucosum. Taxonomy (NCBI): domain Eukaryota; kingdom Viridiplantae; phylum Streptophyta; class Magnoliopsida; order Solanales; family Solanaceae; genus Solanum; species Solanum verrucosum. The sequence continues at coordinate 195,507 of NW_026020007.1, forward strand.
CAAGACTTCAGGGGACCTCAAGTCAATCATCTCAGCTTTGCAGGTGATGTGATTATATTCTCCTCAAATGATAAGCAGTCCATTCAACTTATTATGCAAACTTTGTCAACCTATGAAGTTGTGTCTGACCAGTTGATCAACAAGGCAAAAAGTCACTTTATGGTCCCAGTAATACTCCTACAGAAGTCATTGAAATGATTAAGGAGGTTACTGGCTTTAACCAAAAGGAGAGTCCAATTACCTACCTGGGATGACCTCTATACATTGGAGGACAAAGAATCATCTACTACACTGATTTGGTATCTAAAATTACCAAGAAAATTAGTGGATGGCAGTCAAGAATTTTGAGCTTTGGAGGCAAAGTTACTCTTGTGAAACATGTGTTGCAGTCTATCCCTATTAACATCATGTCTGCCATATCTCCCCCTTCCCCTCCCCCCCAACACAACCCTTAACTAAATTAAGAGAACTACAATAGATTTTTCTAGGGTTGGGACAAGGAAAGAAGGAAATACCACTGGGCATCTTGGGAATCTCTGAGTTTCCCAATTGATGAATGAGGCATTGAAGTTAGAAATTTAAATGATGTGTGCAAGGCACTCCAATTTAAGCAATGGTGAAACTTTAGAACCAAAAACTTATTATGGGGACAGTACCTAAGAGCAAAATACTGTCAAAGGGCTAATCCTATTGCCAAGAAATTTGACTCTGGCCAGTCTCTTATATGGAAGTATATGATGCAAAACAAACACACCATGGAATCTCACATTAACTGGAAGCTCAATTCAGCGAGTTGTCAATTTTGGTGGGATAACTGGCTAGGTGTTGAACCTCTTACATATCACATCACTATCAGTGTTAGATTCACCAATAGCCCTGTCTCTCAATTTTGTTATTCAGGGCAGCTGGAATGAAGGCATGTTAAGGCAACATGTTCCTCCTCACTTGGTCCGCAAAATTCTGAACTTGCAGTTTTTAGGTTTTTTTTAGTGTTTTTTAAGGTTAGGGTTATTTAAGTGTTTTTAGGGTTTTTTTTAGAATCTTTTAGGTTTATGGTTTTTTAAGGTTTTGTAGGGTTTAGGTTTCTTAGGATTTAGGGTTTCTTAGGGCTTAGGGGTTTTTTTTCTTTTAATCCAATTTTTTTTATTGAGATAGGCCCTTAGGTTTAGGGTTTAAGGTTTATGGTTTCTTACGATTTAGTGTTCCTTATATTTTTTTGGGGTTTTTTTAGGGTTTAGGGTTGCTTAGGGGTTAGGATTTCGGCCATAAGTTTAGGGGTTTAGGGTTTAAAATTTCATATGATTTAGGGTTTATTTTATTGTTTTAGGGTTTTTGGGGTACTTTAGGGTTTAGGGTTTTTTAAGATTTAGGGTTTAGGACATAGGTTTTTTTTAGGTTTATAGTTTTTTAGGGTTTTTAGGTTTAGGATTGTTAAAGTATTTTTAGGGTTTTTGGGGGTTTAGGGACTTTAGGGTTTCTTAGGGTTTAGGGCTCAAGGTTACTAGGGCTTAGGGTTTAGGGTTTAGAATTTAGGGTTTAGGGTTTAGGTTGTCTTGTGGTTTAGGGCTGAGGTATTTAGGTTTAAGATTTTTTAGGGCTTAGGGCATATGGGTTTTAAGGTTCTTATAGGATTTTTTATACTATTTTAGGTTTTAGGGTTTCCTATGGTGTAGGGTTTAGGGTTTCATAGGGTTTATTAGCATTTAAGGTTTTGAATTATGAAAGGGAAAATTAGGGTTTAACGCTTAGTGTTTTTTAGGTTAAGGGGTTTTAAAGGTTTGTATGGGTTCTGAAGGGTTTTTTTTTTTTGGGTTTTTAGGTTTTGAGTTTTAAAAGTTTATAGGGTTTCTTTGGGTTTACGGTTTCGGGTATGAGGGTTTCTTAGGTTTAGGATTTCTAAGGGTCTAGCGTTTAGGGTATTAGGGTTTAGGGGGTTAAGGTTGAGGATTTCTTGTGGTTTAGGGTTTAGTGTTTCTTAGGGCTTAGGGTTTAGGGTTTAGGAATTAGAATTTAAGAGATCTTAGTATTTCATAAGGGTTTAGAATTTAGGGATTCCTAGGGTTTAGGGTTTTATGTTTGTGGTTTTTTTTATCGTTCAGGGTTTAATATTTTAGGTTTAGAGTCTTTTATGGTTTAGAGTTTAAGGTAATTTCTTATGTTTAGGGTTTAAAAGGTTTTTAGTGTTTAAGGATTCTTGGGGTTTTCAAGGTTAAGGGTTTCTTAGGGTTTTTTTTAGGGATTTTGAGGATTTTTTAGGTTTAGGATTTTCTAGAGTTTAGGATTTCTTAGGGTTTAGGGTTTTTTAGGAGTTAGAGTTTAGAGTTCATGGTTTAGGGTATTTTAGGGTTAGGGTCTAAGGCATAGAGGTTTTTTAGGGTTGTTAGATTTAAGGTTGTATTAGGTTTTTTCTGGGTTTTTTACAATTAGAGGTTTTAAAGGTAATTTAGGGTTTCTTAGGGGCTTTTTGGGTTTAGGGTTTCTTAGGGTATAGGGGTTCTTAGGATTTAGGGCATAGGGCTTTAAGTTTAGGATTTTTTTAATTTTTAGGATTTTAAAGGATTTTTTAGGGTTTTTAGGTTTAGACTTTTTAAAGATTTTTTAGGATTTATATGGTTTAGGTTTTTTTAGGGTTTAGGGTTTCTTAGTGTTTCATAAGGCTTGGGGTTTAAGTTTAGCCCTAAGGTTTATGATTTAGGGTTTCTTAGGGTATAGGGTTTAGCATTTAGGGTTTCTTAGGGTTTAGGTTTTTAGTTTTTTTGTTTAATTGTTTTTAGGGTTAAGGGTTTAGGGCTTAAGTTTTTCTAGGATTTTTTTATGTGTAAATTTTTTAGGGTGTTTAGGTTTAGGGTTTTTAAAGAGTTTTAGGATTTTTTATGGTTTTTTACGGTTTAGGAGTTCTTAGGGCTCAAGGTTTCTTAGGGTTTTAGATTTAGGGTTTTTTGAAGCTTTTTAGGTTTTAGGGTTTCTTATGGTTTAGGTTTTCTTAAGATTTAGGGTTTAGGATTTCTTAGCGCTTATGGTATAGGGTTTTAGGGTTTCACTAGGTTTAGGATTTAGGGTTTAGGGTTTTGGGTGTATGACCTAAGATTTAGGGTTTAGGGTTTAGGATTTTTTTAAGGGTTTTTAGGCTTTGAGTTTTAAAAGGTTTTTAGGGTTTCTTTGGGTTTATGCTTTAGGGTATGGGGGTTTTTCTTAGGGTTTAGGATTTAGGGTATTGATGTTTATTAGGGTATACGGGTTAAGGTTGAGGGTGGGTTTCTTATGGTTTAGGATTTAGTGTTTCTTAGGGTTTCTTAGGGATTCTGGTTTAGGTTTAAGTTTTTTTTAGGGTTTATGTTTTTTGGTTTTAGGGATTAGCATTTAAGGTTTCTTAGTATTTCATAAGGGTTTAGGGATTCTTAGGGTTTTATGTTTAGGGCTTTATTATCGTTTAGGGTTTAATGTTTTAGGTTTAGAGTTTTTTTTTTGGTTTAGGGTTTAAGGTAATTTCTTATGTTTAGGGTTTTTAAGGTTTTTTTATGGTTTAAGGTTACTTGAGGTTTTCAGGGTGAAGGGTTTCTTAGGGATTTTTTAGGGATTTTGAGGATTTTTTAGGTTTATGATTTTTTTTCGAGTTTAGGATTTCTTAGGGTTTAGGGTTTCTTAGGAGTTAGGATTTAGGGTTTTTTAGGGTTAAGGTTTAGGGCATAGAGTTTTTTTTAGGATTTTTAGGTTTAGGGTTTTATTAGGTTTTTTAAAGGATTTTAAGGTTTCTTAGGATATTTTAGGGTTTAGGGTTTCTTAGGGTATAGAGTTTAAAGTTTAGGCTTTTTTTAGTTTTTAGGTTTAGGATTTTTAAAGGTATTTTAGGAGTCCGGAACCCAAAGGGCAACAATTTTTTTCGAAAATTCCTAAAGGGCAACTCAATTAATTATGAAACCAAAAGGGCAACAATTTTTAACGCCGTGTAAATCATGTTTTCTAAAATGAGGCTCAAATTCCAATGAGCCTTAAAAGTCTCAAATTCCAATGAGCCTTATAAGTCTCAAATTCCAATGAGCCTTGTAAGGCTCAGCCGCCAATGAGCCTTGCAGGCTGTTATTTAAAAAAATCTCATTTTATTTTCTTGTTTGTTAAAAGTCTAGTAATAATAATAATACATAGTTGTTGATATGATGCATAAAGATAGTTTAGACCCTATTGCTAGCCATTACTTTGTGGCTTTTCAAACGAACTAAACCCAATAGTTTAGACCTTATTTACTACTTAGTTGATATTTCTTTTCTTCAACTTTTTTTTATGTGAAATTATAATTTGGTTTATTCACTTGCAGAATGATAAAATTCAGCCTTCTCTAGTCATACTTTATTTTGGTGGAAATGCCCTATTGATGAAGATGTTGAAGACATGAGAAAAATTATACTTCATATCAAGGTAAAAGAAAACAATATACACTTTAAATAATTTATAGAATATCTTATTTATATTAAATTATATGTTAATGATTTACATCTTATTCCAGGATGATATGTCACAAAATCAAAATGATGATGAAGTTGGACCCTCACAACCATATGTATGTTGTTATAATCGACAAATTTTCAATTTTGACATTTATAAAATATTAATAGAATTCAGTAATAAATATAATTTTGCAGGACATCAACAACCCTCGAAGAAACAACAAGGCCACACGTACCCACCACCTGTAGAACAGGTATACATAAACAACAACAACAACAACCGCATCAAGACAGACGATAATCTCTAGAAGTATTGTCTTTTATATTTTCTATCATGTCCCTTATATGTTCTATCAATTTTTTACAAATTATATATATAAGATTGAAGTTTTTGAATTCCAACATATATTCATGGTTCATGTTTACTATAAATATTAAAATGTGTTTTTTTTACCTTGATATAAAGTATAATTTTCTCATGTTTTCAACATAATCATCAATAGGGCATTTCCACCAAAATATAGTATGACTAGAGAAGACTGAATTTTATCATTTTGCAAGTGAATAAATCAAATTATAATTTCACATAAAAAAAGTTGAAGAAAAAAAATATCAACTAAGTAGTAAATAAGGTCTAAACTATTGGGTTTAGTTCGTTTGAAATGCCACAAAGTAATGGCTAGCAATAAGGTTTAAACTATCTTTATGCATCATATCAACAACTATGTATTATTATTATTATTAAACTTTTAACAAACAAGAAAATAAAATGAGATTTTTTTTTAAATAACAGCCTGCAAGGCTCATTGGCGACTGAGCCTTGTAAGGCTCATTGGAATTTGAGCCTCATTTTAGAAAACCTGATTTACACGGCGTTAAAAATTGTTGCCCGTTTGGTTTCATAATTAATTAAGTTGCCCTTTTGGAATTTTCGAAAAAAATTGTTGCCCTTTTGGTTCCGGGCCCGGTTTTTTAGGGTTTATATGGTTTAGGTTTTCTTAGGATTTAGGGTTTCTTAGTGTTTCATAAGGCTTGGGGTTTAGGGTTTAGCCCTAAGGTTTAGGGTTTATTAGGGTATAAGGTTTAGCATTTAGGGGTTATTAGGGTTTAGGGTTTTAGGTTTTTTGTTTAATGATTTTTAGGGTTTAAGTTTTTCTAGGGTTTTTTTTAGGTTTAGAGTTTTTTTTTATGGTTTTTTATGTTTAGGGTTTTTAAAGAGCTTTAGGATTTTTATGGTTTCTTACGGTTTAGGGGTTTTTAGGGCTCTGGGTTTCTTAGGTTTTAGGGCTTAGGGTTTTAGATTTTGGTTTTTTTAGGGTTTTTACATTTTAGGGTTTCTTAGCGTTTAGGGTTTCTTATGATTTAAGTTTTCTTACGGTTTAGGGTTTAGGATTTCTTAGGGCTTATAACATAGGGTTTTAGGGTTTCTTTGGGTTTAGGATTTAGGGTTTAGGGTTTTGGGTTTATGACCTAAGGTTTTGGGTTTAGGGTTTAGTGCTTAGGGTTTTTTTAAGCTTCTTAGGTTTAGAGTTTTTATGGTTTTTTAGGGTTTCTTAGCGTATGTTTGGATATAGGGTTTAGGGCTTAGGGTTTTAGGTTTAGGAATTTTCTTGTGTTTTTTAGGGTTTAGGGTTTCTTAGGATTTAGGATTTATCATTTGGAGTTTAGGTTTTTAGGTGTACTGTTTTTTTAGTGCTTAGGGCTTCTTTTTTAGAGTTTTTTAGGTTTAGGATGTTTTTACAACTAAGGTTTTAAAATATTTTATAAGGTTTTTTTAGGGTTTTGGGTTTCTTATAGTTTAGGGTTTCTTAGGGTTTAGGGTTTCTTAGGATTTAGGGTTTTAAGTTTATGGTTTCTTTAGGGTTTAGGGTTTTAAAGGGTCTTTTATGGTATTTTAGGGTTCAGGGTTTCTTAGGGCTTAGGGCTTAGGGTTTAGGGTTTAGGCTTTAGGGTTTAAAGTTTACGATTTCTTACGATTTAGTGTTTAGGGTTTAGGGTTTCTTATATTTCTTTAGGGTTTTTTAGTATTTAGGGTTTTGTAGAGATTAGGGTTTAGGCCATAAGGTTAAGGGTTTAGGGTTTATAGTTTCTTTTCTTATTTTAGAGTTTTTAGGGTTTACGGTTTTTTAGTGTTTAGGGTTTAGGACTTTGGGATTTTTAGGTTTACGGATTTTTAGATTTATGATTTTTTAAGTTTAGGGGTTTTAAAGTGATTTTAGGGTTTTTATTGGTTTTTAGGGATTTTTAGGGTTTAGGGTTGCTTAGAGTTTAGGGTTTCTTAGGGTTTAGGGTTTAGAGTTTAGAATTTTATATTTAGGGTTTAGGGTTTAGAGTTTCTTATAGTTTAGGGCTGAGGGTTTTAAGTTTAGGGTTTTTTAGCGTGGGCATTTTGATTCTTTAGGTTTAGGGTGTTTTAAAGTTTTTTTAGGATTTTTCTAGGGTATTTTAGGGTTTAGAGTTTCTTAGGGTTTAGGATTTTTCATTACTTTTAGGGAATATTATGTTTTAGGGATTAGTGTTTTTAGGGCGTTTTAGGTTAATGCTTTTTAATGGTTTTTAGGGGTTTTAAAATGGTTTGTTTTTGGGTTTTTAGGTTTTGAGTTTTAAAAGGTTTTTCGAGTTTAGGGTTTAGGATATGAGGGTTTCTTAGGGTTTAGGGTATTAGGGTTTCTTAAGGTTTAAAGGTTAAGGTTAAGGGTTTCTTAGGGTTTAGGTTTCTTAGGGCTTAGGGTATAGTGTTTAGCATTTAAGATTTCTTAGTATTTTTTTTGGGTTTGTTAATGTTCTTTTAGGGTTTAGGGTTTCTTAGGGTTTAGGGTTTTTTTATGGTTTAGAGTTTTTATTGTTTAGGGTTTAAGGGAATTTCTTAGGTTTAGGGTTTTAAAGGTTTTTTAGGGCTTAAGGTTTCTTGGGGTTTTTCGGGTTAAGGGTTTCTTAGGATTTTTTTTAGGGATTTTGCGGGTTTTTAGGTTTAGGATCTTTTAGAGTTTAGGATTTCTTAGGGTTTAGGGTTTTATATGGTTTAGGGTTTCTTACGGTTCAAGTTTCTTTATGGTATAGGGTTTAAGGTTTCTTAGGTTTAGGGTATTTTAGGATTTTTATGGGTTTTAGGATTTAGGGTTTCTTAGGGTTTTTTAGAGTTAAGGGTTTCTTAGGGTTTAGGATTACTTATGTTTTTAGGGATTTTTAGGTTTAGAGTTTTTAAAGGTTTTTAACGATTTTTTATGTTTTAAGGTTTATCGGGTTTAGGGTTTGGGTTTGAGGTTTAGGGATTTTTAGGGTTAGGGTTAAGGGCATAGGGTTTTTTTTTTTTAGGGTTTTTGAGGTTTAAATTTTTTTAAAAAGTTCTTTTAGGATTGAGGGTTTCTTAGGGTTTAGGTTTTCTTAGGGTTTAGTGCTTAGCGTCTTAGATTTAAGATTTTAGGGGTTTAGGGTTTATTAGAATTTAGGGTTTTCTATAGTTTACGGTTTAGGGTTTCTTAGGTTTAGGTTTTTAAAGGTTTTTTAATGCTTAGGGTTTCTTAAGGCTAAGTGTTTAAAGTTTCTTAGGGTTAAGGGTTTAGGGTTTCTTAGGGTTTAGGGTATTTTAGGGTATCTTAAGGTGTACGGTTTCGGATTTAGGGCTTAGGGTTTATACCTTAAGGTTAGGGTTTAGGGTTTAGGCCCTAACATTTAGAATTTTGTTAAGGTCTAGGGTTTTGCGTTTAGGCCCCTTAACGTTTAGGGTTTTCTTAGAAATATGTAAGCTTAGGGATTTTAAAGATTTTTTAGGGTTTCTTAGGGTTTTTTTATGTTTAGGGTTTAGGTTTAGTGGTTTTAAGTGTTTTAGGGTTTAAGGCTGATATACCGTGAGTTTACGATATTTATGATACGTTTCACTTAAAATTTTTGTGTGTCTTGGGCTATTTTGTTATTAGGAATAATGTTTTGTGTATAATTCTTGTAGGAAATAGGCTTGGATGCGGTTGATGAAGATGCAAGCTGAAAAGTGCAGAAGTTGCCACCAACGGACCGTAGGTCCAACGACGGGTCATGGATGAGTAGTCGTAGGTCCTAGTCTGGGAGTTGAGTTCTAGTACTTAGTCCACGGAGTGCCAGGACGGACCATTGTCTAGTCCACGGACCGTAGGTGATGCATCGTAGGTGGATGATCAAGGAAGTCTGACCAAGTATGGAACAACGGAGTAGACGACGGACCGTAGGTCGACCCATGGTCCGTCCTACACATCCATCGATGGTGATCTGGGAGTTTAAGGTTCCAATACCTGATGGGTTTTTTCAAGTGTTATGCCACGGAAGGGGACCTACGTACCGTAGGTCAACCCACGGTCTGTAGGTCAAGGCAATGTTGAAACCGCGTCTTGGCAGTTTGTTTCCATATTTTGTTTCCTGTTTAAGTTAGGATTTGTTTTCTATAAATAGGAGTTGTAATTTTCGTTTTTGAGGGGGAGACATTATTGTAAACTTCTAAGTTTTGTTCTTTGGGAATTAATTTGCAAACTCTTAGCAATTAACTTTCCGGTTTTCGTTTTATACAATTTTCTCTTCGAAATTCAATAGAGGATTTCGAGTTTCATCAATTCTACTTGTAAGTTCATGAATTCTTTTTACCCAATTATGAATTGTGATCTTTCAAGCATGAGTAGCTAAATCCACAACTGGGGTTGTGGGAACCATGAGAAATTAACAAAGTATGAATAATAATTAAGTAATTCTTGAATAGTGTTTATGCATGTATTGTTAATTCTTTCGCTTAGAAGTATTTTTAACAGTAGTGAATAAGAACAGGATTAAACAACAGAGATTTAGTGGATGCTATCTAATAGTTTGATATCAATTAGAGTGAGGGTGAACACTAAACTACATTGATATGATGACTAATCTAGGGTAAAAGTAAGGGTATGTAAAGCATACACCCGTAGACAGACCAAGCTGCATAGTGGAATTCCCTACTTGGAGGACCAATCACTTAGGGATACCTAACTTACCAACTCTACATGTAAAATACTAGGAAATGATTACTATTATTAGGATTACCGCGTTAAGTGCTTGTGGGGAACACATATACCCTAGTTTCATTCTCATATTGATCACTCAGAGTCTGAATATTGTTTACTTGTTATTTAAGCATTCAAATCTGTTACACACTTACAAAAACCCCCCTGTTACTTTCTTTGAAATAAGTTGACTAAATAGATATAATTGTTAGTTAAGTTTAAGTCTGAACCATGTTTCTCATAGGATCGACCCCAACCTACAAGTTGAGTTCTTTACTTGATAATGATCACTTGTACTTCTTTAGAGAGGTGTAATTTGAGCATATCAAATTTTGGTGTCGCTGCCAGGGAATTTGGCTTTTCGATTAAGTTTAACTACATTATTTAACTTTAGTCAAGTATTTCCTGATTTTACGTTTTTGTTTTGTTTTTGTTTTCAACAGGTTTCTACTCTAGTGTATGCCAAGTACACGGAGTCGAGGCGAATCATTGACCTCCTACGATCCATAGTTTACTAAAACTTTGAGAAAAATGAATAATCAAGGGGTACACAACAATCCAATCATAGAGGGTTTAGGAGATGGAGTAGAGTTGCAGCCTGCAAGTGTTGTTAATGTGCCCGCTCAGGTTCTTGGTGGTAATTTAATTGGTAATGCAGAAAGGGCTCAAAATCTGCCAGCACTGAGGTTTTGTGAGCATTACAGGGTTGATTATGATGCGACTACATCAGATGGGCCTATTTTTCTTCCTCCTCTACCTCCAGGTCATACATTTGTAGTAACCAGCAGTCTGATACATATGCTTACAGCGAGAGCTGGGTTGGCTTTAGAGGATTTTTATCCTCACATGGCGAAAATGTCCAGTGTTTGAAAAGTTGTGTTGGATGACTGGAGTTAGATGTGGATGTCATCAGTCTGAGGGTCTTTCCACTATCACTGACTCAAGATACTACTGTGTGGTTTTCTGAGTTAACATACAATTCGATCTATACATAGGACCAAATGCACAAGGTGTTCACATCAAGCTACTTTTCGATGTCCAAGAAGTTGAATCATAAAGATAAACTGAACAATTTCACGACATTACTAGGAAAGCCAATAAGCAGTTCTTGCGATAGGTTCACATGTTTCATCAGAAGTGTTCCAAACCACCGCATTGATGATGAGTCTTTGAAGGAGTATTTCCATAGGGGACCAGATGACCATGGGAGAACTGTGCTAGATACAATTTTCAGAGGATCATATTGTGAATGCACTTTTGAGGAGATCGTTGAAAAGCTTGAGAGGATTTCCCAAAACAACAAAGCCTGGAGCATTACAAAAGCAAATACTGGTAGGAGCACTTTCGCTGCCCAAACTGCACCCAACCAAGCTAATGATGACATTCGGGAAGAAATGACTCAAATTAGAACATAATTGGGAATGGTACTAAAACATGTGAGTGGTAGTGTGGGGAAAGTGAATGTTTTGAATTATCTTACAAGATCTCCACCAATGTCATTTGAAGAGTGTTACTATGAGAAGGATGCAAATTTGATGAATGATCAGACGGGGGGTTTTCGAACCAACTCCCAAGGTTCCAACATGGATAATTGGCATCAAGGTCAAGGAAACCAAGGTCAGAACTATGGAAACTACAACTGTGATGGTAACTAGAACCGTGAGGGTGACTACAACCGTGAGGGTAACTATGTCTGGGATGGGAACTACTATCGTGACAACAATTACAACCGAAACTATTATGGAAACAAGAATGATAAGGTTGGTCCCTATGTCCCTCCACGAAATAGAGAGTCTGGTAATAGTATGTCACGCATTGAGGATATGATGCAAAAAATGATGACGCAGTTTGATGCAACTGATGAGAATTTGAAAGAAATGCAAAATGACTTGTCTGAAATTGGTCAAAAAGTTGATGCCCATGCAGTGTCAATCAAGCAACTTGAGCAGCAGTTCAGTAAGTTGTCCACCATTGTGAACCCACATCAGCCTGATATACTTCCTAGTAACACCATCCAGAATCTGAAAACTGATGGGCATTGTATGGCAGTCACTACTCGCGGAGGAAAGCAGACCATGCACCCCTCTATGCCATATGAGGATGAAAAAAATGATAGAAAAGGATGAGGGTGAGATTGAGGTTACTAAAGGCCCAAAAGATGATACTGAAAAGAAAGCTGAGGTGACCCAAAAGGTTGTTCCCATGCCTAGACGTCCCCCTCCATTCCCACAGAGACTGGTGAAAAAGACTAAAAAGGGAAAATAATGCAAGTTCATAGCTATGCTGAAACAACTGTCCATAAATATCCCGTTAATAGAAACTTTGGAAAAATGCTTGGGTATGCTAAATTCATTAAAGATTTGGTGACCAAAAAGAGGGTTGTTAGTTTTAAGAATGAAGAGAGACTGTAACATTGTAGTGCTATTGCTACTATGTCACTTGCACAAAAGAAAGAGGATCCCAAAGCTTTCACTATTCCTTGTACCATCGGGAAGTCACACTTTGCGAAAGCTTTGTGTGACTTGGGGCCAGCATTAATTTGATGGCATTGTCCATTTATAAGAAATTGGGTTTAGGAGCCCTAAAACCGACTTCTATGCGTTTACTTATGGCCGATAGAACTGTGAAGAGGCCTGTTGGAGTGGTCGAAGACGTCCTTATGAAAGTGGAGTCGTTCATCATTCGGCGGACTTTGTGATACTCGATTGTGAGGTTGATTTTGAGGTCCCCATCATCGTAGAGAGACCATTCCTTGCCACTGGGCATGCCTTAGTTGATATGGAGAGAGGGCAAAATGAAGATCAGATTGAAGAATGAAGAGGTCAGTTTTAGCATTTGTAGGTCTATGAAGAAATAAAGTGATCTTAAGTTGGTATCAGTGGTGAATCATATTGTGGAGAAATTTTTTGAAGTGCCTATTGAGAAAAGGCATGGTGTTGATGCACTAGCAGCGGTAATGGTAAATTACGACAGTGATGATAATGAAGTCATGAATGAGCCTGATGAGTTTCACCTAAACGCATATGGTAAGAAGATAGAAAAGCATAAATTCATTGTCGGTGATTTGGTGCTCTTATTTACTTTAAGGTAGTGCTTGTTTCGTGGCAAGCTAAAGTCCAAGTGTACCGGGCCATTCAAATTCACTCAAGTATTTCCAAGTGGAGCGGTCAAGCTCCAAAACAAGGAAAGAACGAGGTTCAAAGTAAACGGACAAATGATCAAAGTCTTGGGGAAATCTGAGAGTGTGCAAGAAGTGAATGAGGACTATTATCTTGATGAATTCTGAGTAATCAAGGTGTCCGTGTCATGCCGCGATGTTAAATCAAGCGCTACTTGGGAGGCAACCCAAGATGTACAATCTAGCCAACTATAGGATTTTATTTTCGATTTAGGAATTTTCTTCTTCATTTTTTTATTTTTGTAGCCATTTAGATAGGTGTTTATTTTTATGATTAATGTTGGCTAGATATAGAATAGGGTTCGTGTCTAAAAAATTGTCTAAAATATGTAAAAAGAAACTCCTAATAGTTCCTACGTGTGCATGGATGAAAATGCAATATCTATAGAAAAAGCTGTGTAGTGGTCTACGGGCCCCATCGACAGTTTGTTGGTCAATCCACAAACTGTGGTTGGCGTCCGTAGATCCCAAGTAAGTTTTCTAATTTTCCTAAGTGTCAGAGTGACCTACGAACCCAATCGATGGGCTGTAGGTCGACCCACGGACCATCGGTTAGGTCCCGTGGGTCTAGCCTAGGGTTTGTGTCTGACCGTCCCGGACCCCAAAATAATAAAACCCCTCATTTTAAAAACATTTCCCACTTCCATATTTCCCCACAACCATTACAAACCATCCAAATACTCCATTTTCATCCTTAATATCCCCCATTCACTCCCTCATATATTTACCTTCTATTTCCCATTCCCCTACCATCCCAAAGTCAAAAGAAACAGTCTATCACGCCATTGTTCTTCCAAAAGCTTCCAAGGTTCGGGTTTGGTGTCCATACTGTTCTAGGAGCTTTTTCATTGGTCACACACTCACCATTGTTGATTACTTATAAGGTAAGTTGATTTCTCCCAGACTTTGAACATTTCATTGTTTCAATTGAAGTCACAGCAACGAACTTGACCTTGGGTTGTTCAATTACTTGTTCAAATATTGATGTTAGTTTAGATACACCCATGGAATGAAGGTATGTGAGTGTGTAGTTAATCAATACCAACTAAAAAAATTAATAGGCCTAATTAGAAGTTTTGTCTTAGGGTTGTTTAATGGTTTGGTGTGAATGTTAACGAAATTGAATAATCACAACCCTAAGGATGATGAACTACAAAAATATATGTTGAAATACATGTGTAGGCTTAGTTTGATTGAGTGTTTGTTGGAATATTACACTGATTGTAAGTTCAAGTATGATGCCTGGCACAGACCTGATCTACGAAGTCCACCCACAGACCGTAGGTCTACCTACGGACTTTAGGTTGAGTTTCGTGGATCAGTAGCACACAAAATTGGTATAATTCTAGAACCACGGTGTTGACTACGGTCCATCATTTGATCGACGGACCATCCTGCACATTCGTGGTTCCCCATCTGGAACTAAATTTATTCACCACCTGACCTACGAAAGTGACCCACGGGTCGTCGTTTCATCGACGAACCATAGGTACCCATCATGGGTCATATGTTCAACACTGCCTTTAAATTTTTTTGGTTTTGTGTCTGGGTCCGAACCGTGTTCTAAAATTATTCCATGTCGTATGGCTTTGTTTTGATACTAACTAAGCTTCCAAAGGTGCCATGGCTCCCAAAGAAGCTCCCGTGTATGCTAGGAAGGGAAAATCCAAATCATTCCCCCCTTCTCGATGTCTGCTAAATCAGGATAGTGATACGAAGTATGTCCCACTTACCACCAGGGGCTCCCCCACTGCACCACCGACCATTCAGAGAAAGTCCTGACAAGTTGTTTCCACCAGTGACAAGGTATAGGGGTCCCTACCTCCCAGTCCGAGGAGGGAGCCACACATGTCAGAGCGTCACAATCTGGCTGAAAGTCGCAGTCAGACTCCAGTTCTAGCGGCAGCACCGCTTTATCTTATGATGCTGATAGCACGGAGGATATCCCAGTACCTCCCAGTTCTGAGCCTGCACCTATTGCTACGGAGCGGAACAAATGGTGCTTTGAGTGCCAATACCAAATATACTTTGATGCCCACATGATAAATGAGAATCAAAATAAGGCTAGGCTTATTAAAGATGAGCGTCGGGTTATGAGAGGCAGCCTTCACACCGGACCAGTTATTGAGGAGCTCTTCAGAAGGAACAAATGTGAGTGGATGGCACGGGGCACAGGGAATTACAGTGAGGAGATGACTCGGGAGTTTTATGCTTGCTATGTCGCAACGATTCACAATTCTATATCCAATAGGGCTAAGCCACTGGCCCAGCCTCCACTTCAGTCCATATTTGTACAGAATTTCTCAGTCGACATTGCAGAGGCTACCATTTGCCAACTCATATATGACCCTGACCACACTCTGCCTATAAATACAACGGAGTATGACTATCGGATAGGTGCTGTTTAAAGCGGGTCTTTTCAGAGAGATGCTGATTAGGGAGAGACGTTGCTTCGTTGGATGGCACATCATATTGCTGAGGAGGGAGAGCATACCGAGTGGGTGCGTAACATGTCGTTGCCTATCAGAAAGGAAACCTTGAGCTTTTCTGTGAAGTTCTAGCTATTGGTTTGTACGAGACTGTCCCCTACTCAGGCGGACAACATTGTCACTTGGGATCGAGCTATGATGATTGTTGCTCTTATGGCGGGATTAGAGATTGATTTCGCCCGCATCCTGATCACTGAGATACACGAGAGGGCCTTCAAGACCACCACCACTCTACTATTCCCTTGTCTGATCTTTCATCTCTATACGGAGGCTTCATGTCGATCTGGTATTGTGACAGGTTGCTTGAGGCGACCAAGACAATCGACATTGGCCTCATTCTAGATGATGCCAACTTAGTTGCACCACGAAGACAACCACAAGTTGTTGTACCACCGTAGGGTGATGAACTTGCTGCGGATATGGAGCAAATGCAGGACGATGACACCACTATTCGAGCCCCTACAACAGATACTTAGGCTCCACCGTATATGGAAACTAGCTAGGCTCATAGCTTCTCCCGAGCCACTCCCTCTTCAGGGTCCACTCTCACTCATCTAACTCGAGTCTAGAAGCTGGAGATACAGAGGCCGTGGGTGCAACATTCGATTGAGGAGTTGAGGCGAGGATGGAGAAGATAATGGATCGGAAGATTCAAGCCGTTCATAAGTGCCTAGATTCTTTCGAGTTGAGATTCTTGGAGAGGCATGCTCCTTCTATTGATGTAACCACCTTCCAGATGGAGTT
Source organism: Solanum verrucosum (assembly GCF_900185275.1). Classification (NCBI taxonomy): domain Eukaryota; kingdom Viridiplantae; phylum Streptophyta; class Magnoliopsida; order Solanales; family Solanaceae; genus Solanum; species Solanum verrucosum. The sequence goes on from NW_026020007.1 coordinate 211,357, forward strand.
GTCTAGCCTCTGTGATGAAGTTGATACTCTATTAGCCGCTACTGAGACTGCACCAGAGGCTGCCCCTTCAACGGAGAAGGATGATGTGGTGATGACTGCCTTATTTGGCGATACTATGCCACCACTAGACTCTTCCCATGCTGCTGGGAAGCACCACCTCTCCAACTACACTTCTGATGTTGAGGAGGCTCGTAGATTAAAGAAGAAGGAACGCCGGTAGTTAGAGGGACTCGATCATTGATGAAGAGATGAGAGAACAGCGGGGTCGTGAGGTTGATGTTGGGCCTTAAGGATCGAGGAACACTACTGATGGTGTTCCCATTGTTGGTGAGGGCTCTACTGATGGCGTCCCTAGTGTTGATCTAGTGGGCTTCGGGAAACCGGACCCACCCGCTTCTTGAGGGGTCTTCGGCCCTTTTGCACCACAGGTTTGCTTCACTCTTAGCTTTACTTTTTATTTTTATGCATTGAGGGAAATTACACCTTATTTTTTTAGGGGTGGGGTAAATGGATTTTGAGTGATAGGGTGAAGTCTGAGTAACCCAACACATAATCCTCATTTGGGATTTTCTTGCCTATGTTCTTTCCCCCAAGGGATTGTTTACTTTTATCTTGAACCGGCATGTTTAGTATTATATGTGTATAAGTAAGTAGAGGAATGAAAGCATGATGGCATAAAGAGCATGAAATTGATACCTGCCCAAAATTTGAGAAATGTGCTAGATCTATAGGTTGAATGATTTGACTGTGTTGGATCTTCATATGACATGATAATGAACCGTTAGGATAACATGACTTAAGCTAAAACTTGAACTGGGTAATTCAATAAGCCGATAATGAAACAATGTGCCAAGTGTGTGAGAAAAGTTTGAATGTTCATATAGTATCTGCAAATCAAGAACTTGCCCCGTTGGTCCTGCTAAGATAATCTAGGCTAGAAGTTGGGAAATGATCATAGGCCCCTATTCAATTAAGTCCAGTCAAGCCTAAAATGATTCAACCAAAAAAAATAAATGTTCCCTTTGATCCAAATGTTTGAGCCTAATGTAGACCATTTGTTTCAATACACCTAATTCACCCTCCCTAAAAGATTTGTTTGGCCCTGGTCCCTCCTTGGACATGTGCACCTTGACTTAGGCCAAAAGCCTAAGTTTTACCTTAATCTTTGCCCTGGTCTGACATCGGAAATTGTGCACCTCAACTCATGCAAAATACATATGTTGAGGGTGGCTATGAAATAGGAAACCAAAATCAAAAGGGTATGAAAAGAGTTTCGTGTAGAAGACAAAAAGAGGAAAAGAAAAGATAGAAAAAGATTTGACTGCAGCCAAAAGAAACCAAAAGATGAATGACAAGAGTGTTGAAAGAAAAAAAGAAAGATGAAGTAAAGGAAAAAGAAGAAAGTGAAAAATAAGACTGATAAAGTCAAAAGTGACATCTGTGCTGAAAAAAGTCAAGAGAAAGAGCAGAAAATAAAAAGATGTGAAGAATTGGTTGAGAAAAGAGGTAAAAAAGCCAATGTAATGTCAAGGAGGGTAAAAAGTCACTAAAAAGGACCCAAATGTACCCTACCTGACCTTGAGGTTACGTTTTAATCTGAGAAAGTCCTATAGTGATCCTAGTGAGTAGTTTAGAGAGTCTATGCGGTGAAAATAAGGGCAAGCCTATGGTATTGAGCACTAACTGTACTTGAAGTCACTTCTGAGTGTGAGTGTTGAATGAATCCTTAGATTTAAAATTTATATCTATTGTGTTGCAAAATGATTTCTATTGAAGTGAGGACACTAGTTACATTGTTTGAGAATTGGTACCTTGGTGATTGTGAAAAGTGTATGTTGTGGTGTCTATATGCCTATCTATGTCATGGTTTGATCCTTATGAGTTAGCTTGTTGGGTCTAGATGAAAATAGTTGCACTAATGTGATGGAATTTATTGAGAAAGCCATGTGATTGCTTAAGTTTGTATGGTTGTTTGTACCTAAGTGTCATTTAGGGTTTAGTGTGTCGCTTGAGGACAAACAACAAGTTTAAGTTGAGGATGTTGATATACCGCGAGTTTATGGTATTTTTTATACATTTCACTTAGAATTTGTGTGTGTCTTGGGATATTTTGTTATTAGGAATAATGTTTTGTGTATAATTCTTGCAAGAAATAGGCTTGGATACGGTTGGTGAAGATGCGAGCTAAAAAGTGCAGAGGTAGCCACCAACGGAGCCACCCACGGACCGTAGATCTAACGACGGGTCGTGGATGGGGAGTCGTAGGTCCTGGTATGGGAGTTGAGTTCTAGTACCTAGTCCACAGAGTGCCAGGACGAACCGTAGTTGTAACAACCAGTATTATGCATATGCTAGTTCTATTCATGTGATACTTGACATAGCCTTATAGTATAGGTGAGGGACCATGTTTCTTATATTATTAGTGTTGGTTTAAACTAACTCGGAAGGTGATGTAATACCTTGCACGTTTCATCATGTGTACTGCAAGTTAACTCTGACGGAAGTATCTAAACTCGAGACAGTAAGGTGGTAATTAGGCTTAAAGGTGAAAGTTAAGTGCTAAGTTAAAGCAAAAGGGATTAATATTTAGAAAATGGAATAAAAATAGTGAGTTGCTTGCTTGGCTTAATTAATCTACTAGGTGCATCACCTACTTGTGTTATATGGATCTAGTTAAAAAGGCCAAGGTTTATGGATCAGATTTGGGTCTATGCTAATGGACTCACCCAAACTATGTTAAATAAAACGAAAATGAAATTTAAAACTCAGCAGCCAAATCTGCCAAGGCCCAATGTAAGTTAAGCCCAATTAAGGAAAAGGGAAAGTAGGTGAATCACCTACTTTGACCTTTTGAGCAGTTTGATGTACATAAGCAGGTGCATCACCTACTTGACCAATTAGTGGCTGAAAATGAAGCTAAAAGAAGGAAGTTTTAAAGGATATTCTTACTGGTGAAGAAAGCTCAATATAATATAAATATTGTCTGCTATTTTCACTCCATTTAAACACATAAATTGAGAATTAACTCTAGTTATCCCTCTTTTCTCTTAAGGATTAAAACAACATCATTAAAACCCACAGTCTGTCCTGCACTTTCCTCGTTTGTGATCTGGGAATTGAAGGTTCCAGTACCTGATGAATTTTTCCAAGTGTTGAGCCATGGAAGGGGACCTACGGACTGCAGGTCGACCCACGGTCTATAAGTCGAGGCGTCGATTGAAACCGTATCCTGGCAGTTTATTTCCTTATTTTGCTTCATGTTTAAGTTAGGATTTGTTTTCTATAAATAGGAGTTGTAATCCCTGTTTTTGAGGGGGAGACATTATTGTAAACTTCTATGTTTTGTTCTTTGGGAATTAATTTGCAAAGTTTTAGGTATTAACTTTCCGGTTTTCGTTATATACAATTTTCTATTTGAAATTCAATAGAGGATTTCGGGTTTCATCAATTCTACTTGTAAGTTCATGAATTCATTTTACCCAATTATGAATTGTGATCTTTCAAGCATGAGTAGCTAAATCTACAACTAGGGTTGTGGAAACCATGAGCAATTAACAAAGTATGAATAATAATTAAGTAATTCTTGAATAGTGTTAATGCATGTATTGTTAATCCTTTCTCTTAGAAGTCTTTTTAATGGTGCACAACGTTAGAACTCGCCTCGTTTCTACTTGCTGGACCAAGGAGGTAGTGAAAGAGAAAAGGATTAAACAACAGAGATTTAGTGGATGCTATATAATAGTTTGATGTTAATTGGAGTGAGGGTGAAAACCAAACTACATTGATATGACGACTAATCTGGGGTAAAGGTAAGGGTTAGTAAGGCATACACCCGTAAACGGACCAGGTTGCGTGTTAAAATTCCCTACTTGGAGGACCAATCACTTAGGGATACCTAACTTACCAACTCTGCATGTAAAACACTAGGAAAGGATTACTATTATTAGGATTACCGTGTTAAGAGCTTGTGGGGAACATATATACCCTAGTTTCTTTCTCATATCGATCACTCAATGTTTGAATATTGTTTACTTGTTATTTAAGCATTCAAAGTTGTTACTTACTTACAAAATCTCCCCTTGATTACTTTCCTTGGAAATAAGTTGACTAAACGGATATAACTGTTAGTTAAGTTTAAGTCTGAACCATTTTCCTCGTGGGATCGACCCCAACCTACAAGTTGGGTTCTTTGCTTGATAATGATTCCTTATACTTCTTTGGGGAAGTGTAATTTGAGTGTATCAATGGCTTAGGGTTTTTTTAGGGTTTTTTAGGTTTAGGATTTTTTTTAAAAGGTTTTTTTAGGATTTTAGGGTATAGGGGTTCTTAGTGTTTAGGGTTTCTTAGGGTTTAGGCCCTAAGGTTTAGGGTTAAGGTTTTCTTAGATTTTTATCTTTCAGTGTTTCTTAGAGTTTAGCTTTATGGTTTTAGGTTAGGTGTCTTTTAGGGTTTAGGGTTAAGGGCTAATTGTCTTTCCAGTGCTTTATAGGTTTAGGGTTTTTAAGGGTTTAGGGTTTAGGACCTTGGGTTTTTTAAAGGTTTTTAAGGGCTTAGGACATAGTTTTTTTAGGGTTTTTTTGGTTTAGGGGTTTTATGGTTTTTTTAGGGTTTATGGTTTTTAAGGTTTTGCGTTTCTTAGGGTTTAGAGTTTAGTGTTTTAGGTTTAATGTTTTTAGGGTTTTTTGTAGGGCTTAGGTTCTTTAGGGTTTTTTTTTTTTTTTTATGTTTAGGGTTATTTAAGTGCTTTTAGGGTTTTTTATGGTTTTGTAGAGCTTAGGTTTCTTAGGGTGTAGGGTTTCTTAGGGCTTACGGCTTAGGGTTTAGGATTGAGGCCCTAAGATTTAAGGTTTACAATTTCTTACAACTTAGTGTTCCTTATATTTTTTAGGGTTTAGGGTTTCTTAGGGCTTAGGGTTTAGCCCATAAGGTTAAGGGTTTAGGGTTTACAATTTCATATGATTTAGGGTTTATGGTTTAAGACTTAGGGTTTTTTAGGTTTATGGTTTTTAGGGTTTTAAAAGTATTTTTAGGGTTTTTAGGGGGTTTTAGGGTTTTTAGGGATTTTAGGGTTTAGGGTTACTCAGGGTTTAGGGTTTAGGGTTTAGGGTTTAGGGTTTAGATTTTAGGGTTTTATATTTAGGGTTTAGGTTTTAGGGTTTCTTGTGGTTTAGGGCTGAGGGCTTTAGGTTTAGGGTTTTTTATGGCTTAGGGAATATGGGTTTAAGGTTTATTAAGTTTAGGGTTTTTAAAGGTTTTTTTAGGGTATTTTAGGGTTTAAGGTTTCATAGGGTTTCTTAGCATTTAAGGTTTTTAATTATTTTTAGGGTAAATTAGGGTTTACGGCTTAGTGTTTTTTGGGGGTTTTCTAGGTTAAGAGGTTTTAAATATTTTTAGGGGTTCTAAAGGGTTTTTTCTTTGGTTTTAAGGTTTTGAGTTTTAAAAGGTTTTTAGGGTTTCTTTGGGTTTAGGATTTAGGGTATGAGGGTTTCTTAGGTTTAGAATTTCTTAGGGTTTAGCATTTAGGGTATAAGGGTTTGTTAGGGTTTAGGGTATAAGGGTTTGTTAGGGTTTAGGGGTTAAGGTAGAGGGTTTCTTATGGTTTAGGGTTTAGTGTTTCTTAGGGTTTAGGGATTAGCAATTAAGGTTTCTTAATATTTCATAAGGGTTTAGGGTTTAGGGTTTAGGGTTTTATATTTAGGGTTTCTTTAATAGTTTAGGGTTTAATGTTTTAGGTTTAGATTTTTTTATGGTTTAGGGTTTAAGGTAATTTCTTATGCTTAGGGTTTTAAAGGTTTTTTAGGCCTTAATGTTTCTTGGGGTTTTCAAGGTTAAGGGTTTCTTAGGGTTTAGGATATTTTTAGAGTTTAGGATTTTTAAGGGTTTAGGGTTTCTTAGGAGTAAGAATTTAAGGTATTAAGGTTTAGGGTTTTTTAGAGTTATGGTTTAGGGCATAGAGGTTTTTAGGGTTTTTAGGTTTAGGGTTTTATTAGTTTTTTTTGGGTTTTATAGGTTTAGGGTTTTTAGGGTTTCTTAGTGGTTTCTTAGGGTTTAGGGTTTCTTAGGGTTCAGGGCATAGGGTTTTAAGGTTTTTTTTTGAGTTTTTAGGTTTAGGCTTTTTAAAGGTCTTTTCGGGTTTATATGGTTAGGTTTTCTTAGGGTTTAGGGTTTCTTAGGTTTGAGTTTCTTAGACTTGGGGTTTAAAGTTTAGCCCTAAGGTTTAGGGTTTCTTAGGGTATAGGGTTTAGCATTTAGGGTTTCTTAAGGTTTAGGGTTTTAGGTTTTTTGTTTAATGGTTTGTAGGGTTTAGGGTATAGGGCTTATGTTTTTCTAGGGTTTCTTTAGGTTTACAGTTTTTTTTTATGGTTTTTTAGGTTTAGGGTTTTTAAAAAGTTTTAAGATTTTTTATGGTTTAGGGTTATTACGGCTCAGGGTTTTTTAGGGTTTTAGATTTAGGGTTTTTAGGTTTTAGGGTTTCTTAGTGTTTAGGGTTTCTTATGGTTTAGATTTTCGTAAGGTTTAGGATTTAGGAATTTGTAGGGCTTATGGTCTAGGGTTTTAGGGTTTCATTGGGTTTAGGATTTTGGGTTTAGGTGTCACACCCCAACCCTAGGTGAGGCAGATAAGTACCATATGAACACATGCTTTAAAGGTAACCTATGATGAGAAAGTAAACTACTATGCATATAGATTTACTAGTGAGAAGCTTCATATACAACACATGTCGACTAGGTGAACCGATACATTTGCCAAGTGAAACTATGAATACAGATGATAGCTTTACAATGTGCTTCTATTGGGAAAATCTACTAGTTGTACCTGCAGCATGAAATGCAGCGTCCCTAATAAGGGATGTCAGTATGAAAGAATGTACTGAATGTGTAAGGCATAATACAACCATATGTAAAATGAGAGCTCAAGTGAAATCAAATATAAATAGATAAGGATTTGAGACTACCTTTGCTTATACTTGTGGAATCATGTATGTTACATTATTTTCTTTACTTTTATATGTGTTATAATCTTTATAAGACATAATGATACAAATGACCAGCTGATCAGTGGTAGAAGAGTATGACCCATGCCAGACATTTTAACCCCTGAGATGATGTCCTTAAAATTCCACAAATTGGGATCGGCCCATGCTAGTCTTTCACCCCTGAGCTGCCACCCTTCTATACCAATTGGGATCGACCTATGCTAGGCATTTGCCCCTGGGCTGCCACCCATTATTATACGGATTGCTTCACTTAGATTCTTTAATCTTTAAGATTGTTGTTTTGATGTTCATAACTTTTTGAGATTGTTCTTTTGATGATCATAACTCTTTTGAGATTGTTGTTTTGGTGGTCATAATCATTGTTGAGATTTTGAACTATGGACCAGTAGTAGAAGACATATGACTATGGACTTACGATAATAACAATGATATGGGAAGCAAATGTGACACCAACGTAATACTTAGGAGCTTATATGACTCAGTAATCATTTTGGCATCTCAAATTGAAGCACATATCAAGTGAAGACATTTAACACTTAGCCAAGAGTTTTGAACCCTATATGATAGCCAAATACTCACTAACTAATATCAAATACAAGGTATACATGAACGTGGAACCAAGGGAGAACGTGGGAAGATTCAACTTAAGGACGGATAGGATACATATTCAAAGTAAGTACATATAAAATGTACAATAGAGCAAGTAGGGATCTTGTGAGGTAACATTATAGTCTAACACAATGGGAATAATAACCACTAAAGGGAGCATATGAGCATGTGAAAAGATGACAAATATGATAGAATAGACAATTGAAGTAAGTTGGCAAGATATGGCAAATTGTATATCCAACATATGTTATGTACCATGTGTAATCTAGGATCATTTTTATTTATATAAAGGAAATATGTACCAAGGGTACTTTGACGATGAAACAAGTTTAAACATTGCATGCTAATGTTTGGTAGAGTAAGCACATACATTTAGTAATAAACTCATATTAGAGTACTCAATTTAATGCTCTAGGGAGTAGGAACTGCAACTATGGATCAGTCACTACCAAGGGCACTTGGAAAGCTTACTTTGTAATACAAGTGTTGGATTCATGCCAAAGAAATAGGAAATCGAATAGCCTTACATACCTTAATTTCTAACCAATACAACTATCACGATTTAACCTCCCTTTTTGGGTACTAATCTACAATATAAGTCATGATTAAGTTAATGTTAGCAGCTAATTACATTAAGGCCCTCAAAAAATAGTAGCTAAGAACTTGACGGAAAGTTGGCCCATACAACCCTTACACAAATGGTGAACCACCACACCCTTCTTCTATACATTAATACAACATCATACATCTTTTTCCAACATACTCAAGCTGCCCCTAACAACAATATACATAAGGCAGCGACTATCAATTGCTAAAAATCTTTCAGCACAATAGGAGAATATTGAGCTCAAGAATTTATCACCATCCATGAGTTCTTGATAAATATATACAAAATTATCCACCTTAAACATGTATTTAAAGAGAGGCAAAAAATGGGCAGTAGCCTTACCTTAGTTTCTGGAACTTTATCCTCTAAACTTGTACTTCAAGAACTGAAACTCTCCTTCAAACTTTTACTTGAAAAGGGGGGAAATATTCAAGAACCCTAAGGTGTTTTAGGGCTGCTGTTTGAAGCTAAGAAAGACCAAGAGAGAAACTTAAGAAATCTAAATTTTTTTACAAGTTAAAAATAAAGAAAAAGATCTGATCTTTATCCCTTTAAAAGGGAGGTGCATTGGCCGACTTTCTTGGCCAATTTTGGGCCATATATTGTCAAGTAGGTGATCCACCTACTTGGCCTCATAACTTGGGCCTTTGGGGACTTCAACACTTGTTGGGCCTTGCTGCCAATTATCCCTCTATTCTTGTCAATTTGGGCCATAATTAATGCAAGTAGGTGATCCACCTACTTGGACTTTTCACTTGGGCCTTTTTGGACATAAGACTATTGGGCCTTGGTTGTCCATTTCCCCCTTATTCTTCTAATCAACTTTGGCCAAATTAATGCATGTTGGTGGTAGTGTACTTTTCCCAATAACATGGTCAAAGGAGTCTTAGTAAGTGATGCACCTACTTGGTCCTTTGGGCTGGTCAATAAGTCAAAGTAGGTGATGCACCTACTTGTCACCTACTAGCTTAGTTAAGTCTAGCAAGCACTTCAATATTTTATTTCATTTCTAGACCTTAATACCTTCAACTTAACTTAAAATGTATATACGCTATGTCACTTTAAGTTTTACACTCAAATATCACCTTATGATCTCAAGTTTAAATACTTCCATCGATGTCAACTTAATCGGGTCGCATCAAAATCTATGGACAGTTCACTTTAAACATGTTCTATTGCCACTAGTCACATAGGAAACAGGATTAATAACTATACCACAAGGCAATTTATAAGTGTTATATAAATAGAACAAGTACACGTAGAATACGAGGTGTTACATTAGGGTTTTGGGTTTAGGGTTTATGACCTAAGATTTAGGGTTTAAGGTTTAGGGCTTAGAGTTTGTTTTAAGGATTTTTAGGTTTTGAGTTTTAAAAGGTTTTTAGGGATTCTTTTGGTTTAGGGTTTAAGGTAGGAGGGTTTCATAGGTTTAGGATTTCTTTGGGCTTAGGGTTTAGGTTATTAGGATTTTTTAGGGTTTAGGAGTTACGGTTGAGGGTTTTTTTTATGATTTAGGGGTTAGGGTTAAGGTTTTTTAGGCTTTAGGTTTTTTTAGGGTTTAAGGATTAGCATTTAATGTTTCTTAGTATTTTGTAAGGGTTTAGGGTTTAGGGATTCTTAGGGTTTAAGGTTTTATGTTTAGGGATTTTTTATCATTTAGTGTGGAATGTTTTAGGTTTAGAGTTTTTTATGGTTTAGGGTTGAAGGTAATTTCTTATGTTTAAGGTTTTAAAGATTTTTTAGGGTTTAAGGTTTCTTAGGGTTTTTAGGGTTAAGGGTTTCTTAGGGCTTTTAGGGATTTTTAGTATTTTTACTGTTCAGAATTTTTTTAGAGTTTAGGATTCTTAGGGTTTAGTGTTTCTTAGGAGTTAGGATTTAGGGTTTTCTAGGATCAGGGTTTAGGGCATAGAGTTTTTTTTAAGGTTTTTAGGTTTAGGGTTTTATTAGGTTTTTTATGGTTCAACGTTTTTTTATGGGTTTTATAGGTTTAGGGTTTTTTACAATTAGGGATTTTAAAGAATTTTTAGGGTTTCTTAGGGGATTTTAGGATTTAGGGTTTCCTACGGTTTAGGGTTTCTTAGGGTTTAGGGTTTCTTAGGATTTAGGATATAGGGTCTTAAGTTTAGGCTTTTTTTAGCTTTTAGGGATTTAAAGGGTTTTTTTTAGAGTTTTTAGGTTTAGGCTTTTAAAAGTTTTTTGGGTTTTTTAGGGTTTATGTTTTCTTAGGGTTTAGGGTTTCTTAGTGTTCCATAAGGCTTAGATTTTAGGGTTTGGCCCTAAGGTTTAAGGTTTCTTAGGGTATAGAGTTTAGGGTCTCTTAGGCTTTAGAGTTTTAGGTTTAGGTTTTTTGTTTAAAGGTTTTTAGGATTTAGGGCTTAAGTTTTTCTGGGGTTTAGGGTTTTTTTTAGGTTTAGGGTTTTTAACAGTTTTTTGGTTTTTTTTTATAGTTTTTTACGGTTTTGGGGTTCTTAGGGCTTAGGGTTTATTACGGTTTAGGGCTTAGAGTTTTAGATTTAGGATTATTTTAGGGTTTAAGGGGTTTTAGGGTTTAGATCTTAGGGCTTAAGTTTTTCTAAGGTTTTTTAAGTTTAGAGTTTTTTTAGGGTTTTTTAGGTTTAGGGTTTTTAAAGGTTTTTTAGAATTTTTTTAATAGATTAGGGTTTAGGGCTTAGGGTTTTTTTAGGATTTTTATGGGTTTTTTAGGATTTTTATGGGTTTTTAGGCTTTAGGGTTTTTAGGGTTAAGGGTTTCTTAGGGTTTAGGATTTCTTAAGGTTTTTAGGGATTTTTAGGTTTAGGGTATTTAAAACCTTTTATGGTTTTTTAGGGTTTAGGGTTTTAGGTTTATGGTTTTTTTAGGGCTAGGTTTTAGGGCATAGGGGCTTTTTTAGGATTTTTATGGGTTTTTTAGGATTTTTATGGGTTTTTAGGCTTTAGGGTTTCTAGGGTTTAGGATTTCTTAAGGTTTTTAGGGATTTTTAGGTTTAGGGTATTTACAACCTTTAATGGTTTTTTAGGGTTTAGGGTTTTAGGTTTATGGTTTTTTTAGGGCTAGGTTTTAGGGCATAGGGGCTTTTTTAGGGTTTTTTAGGTTTAGGATTTCTTTAGGGTTTTTGAGGTTTTGGGGTTTTATGTTTTTTTAGGGTTAGTTTTAGGCTTGAGAGATTCTTAGGGTTTTAGGTTTAGGGTTTTTAGGAGTTTAGGGTTTAGGATTTTTTATAATTTAGGGTTTAGAGTTTTTAAGGTTTTTTAAGGTGTAAGGTTTTTTATGGTTTAAGGTTTCTTAAGGTTTAGTGTTTATGGTTTCCTAGGGTTAAGGGTTTATGGTTTCTTCAGGTTTGGGGTTTCTTAGGGTTTAGGGTTTAGGATTTAGGGACTAGGGTTATGCCTTAAGGTTTGGGTTTAGGTTGTAGGCCTTAACGTTTAGGGTTTTTTATTAGGAATTTTTAGGTTTAAGGCTTTTAAGAATTTTTTTTAGGGTTTTTTTAGGTTTAGGGTTTAGGGGTTCTCATTTTAGGTTTTCTGGTTTTTAAGGGTTTAGCATTTGGGGTTTCTTAAGGTTTAGGCTTTAGGGTTTTAAGGTTTATGGCTTATTGTTTTTCTAGGGCTTTTTAGGCTTAGGGGTTTTATAGGGTTTTTATGGGTTTAGGGTTTTCTAGGGTTTAGGGCTGATGGTTTTTTTTATGATTTTTAAGGGATTAGGGTATAGGTTATTTTTAGGGTTTTAAAGTTTATGATTTTTGAAGGTTTTTAGGGTTTGTTTTAGGTTTAGGGGTTTTATGGTTTTTTTGGCGGGTTATGAATTTTTAGGGTTTTTGGTTTCTTAGTGTTTAGAGTAAAGGATTTTTTAAGGTTTAGGGCTTTAGGTTTAATGTTTATAGGGGTTGATTAGGGCTTAGGTTTTATTTGGGGGGGGAGGGGGGGGGGGGTTTATGTTTTTTGAACGTTTAGGGTTTTTGTAAGGTTTTGTAGGGTTTAGGGTTTCTGAGGTTTTCTTAGGGTTTAGGGTTTAAGGTTTACAGTTTCTTATGATTTAGTGTATAAGGTTTAGGGTTTCTTATTTATTTTTTTTGGGTTTTTAGGATTTAGGGTTTCGTAGGGATTAGGGTTTAGGCCATAAGGTGAAGGGTATAGGGTTTATAGTTTCTTTAATTATTTTAGTGTTTTTAGGGTGTAGGGTTTTTTTTTTTTTGTGTTTAGGGTTTAGGACTTAGGGTTTTTTAGGTTTAGGGTTTATAAAGTGTTTTTAGGGGTTTTTAATGGTTATTAGGGATTTATAGGGTTTAGGGTTAGTTAGGTTTTAGGGTTTCTTAGATTTTAGAGTTACTTAGGGTTTAGGGTTTCTTAGAGTTTAGGGTTTCTTGGGGTTTAGGTCTTAGGGTTTTTTAGGGTTTAGGATTAAGAGTTTAGGATTTTATGTTTAGGGTTTAGGGTTTAGGGTTTCTTGTGGTTTAGTGTTGAGGGTTTTAGGTTTAGGGTTTTTTTAGGGCTTAGGGCATTTGGTTTTTTAGGCTTAGTGTGTTTTAAAGTTATTTTTAGGGTATTTTAGGGTTTAGATATTCTTATGGTTTAGGGTTTAGGGTTTCATAGGGTTACTTAGGGTTTACGGTTTGGGTTTTAAAAATATTTTTTAGGTAAATTAGGTTTTAGGGGTTAGTGTTTTTAGGGGATTTTAGGTAAAGGCTTTTTAAAGGTTTTTAGGGGTTTTAAAGGGGGTTTTTTAGGTTTTTAGGTTTTGAGTTTAGGGTTTAGGGTATGAGGGTTTCTTAGGGTTTAGGGTATTAGGGTTTCTTAAGGTTAAGGGTTTAGGGTTTCTTAGGGCTTAGGGTTTGGGGTTTAGGTTTTTTTAGGGTTTAGTGTTTAGCATTTAAGGTTTCTTAGTATTTCTTTTGAGTTTGTTAATGTTTTTTAAGGGTTTAGGGTTTAGGGTTTTTTATGGTTTAGGATTTAAGGTTTTACGTTTAGAGTTTTTTATGGTTGAGGGTTTAAGGGAATTTCTTAGGTTTAGTGCTTTAAAGGTTTTTTAGGGTTTAAGGTTTCTTGGGGGTTTTAGGGTTTAAGGTTTCTTGGGGGTTTTAGGGTTAAGAGTTTCTTTGGGTTTTTTTTAGGGATTTTGAGGTTCTTTTAGGTTTAGGATTTTACAGAGTTTAGAATTTCTTAGGGTTTAGGGATTAGAGATTTAGGTTTAGGGTTTAGGACATAGAGTTCTTTTTAGGGAATTTAGGTTGAGGGTTTTCTTTAGGTTTTTTAGGTGTAGGGTTTTTACGACCAGGGTTAATAAAGGGTTTTTAGGGTTTCTTAGGGTTTAGGGTTTCTTACAGTTTAGGGGTTCTTAGGGTTTAGGGTTTCTTATAGTTTAGGGGTTCTTAGGTTTTAGGGTTTCTTAGGATTTAGGGCATAGGGTTTAAAGTTTAGGCTTTCTTTTGTTTGTAGAGTTTTTAAGGGTTTTTTTTAGTGTTTTTAGGTTTAGGCTTTTTAAGGGTTTATAGGGTTGTCGTTTTATTACGGTTTAGGGTTTCTTAGTGTTTCATAAGGCTCGGGGCTTAGACTTTATCCCTAAGGGTTAGGGTTTAGGTTTTCTCTGGGTACAATCTTTAGCGTTAAGTGTTTCTTACGATTTACAGTTTTAGGTTTTCTGTTTAAGGGATTTTAGGGTTTAGGTTTAGAGCTTTTTTAGGGTTTCATGTTTAAGATTTTCAAGGATTTTTACAGTTTAGGGGTTCTTAGGGCTCAGGGTTTCTCAGGGTTTAGGTCTTAGGGTTTTAGATTTTGGGTTTTTTAAGTTTTTTTTTTTAGGATTTTAAGGTTGTTGGGTTTCTTAGTGTTTAGGGTTTCTTAGGGTTTAGGTTTTCTAAAGATTTAGGCTTTAGCGTTTCTTAGGGCTTGTGGTATAGGGTTTTATAATTTCTTAGGGTTTAGAATTTTGGGTTTATATTTTTAGGTTTTGAGTTTAGGGTTTATGACCTAAGGTTTAGGGTTTAAGGTTTTTAAATTGTTTTTAGGGCTTACGATTTAGGGTTTCAGGATTCTTAGCATTTTTTTAAATGATTTTTAGGGTTTAGGTATTCTTAGGGTTTTTATAGGGTTTTTTAGGGTTTAGGATTGATGGTTTTATTAGGGATATTTAGGGTTTAGGGTTTAGGGTTTAGGGTTTAGGGCTTAGAGTTTTTTAGGGTTGGGGATTTTTTTAGGGTTTTTTAAAAGATTTTTTTATGGTTTTTTGGGGTTAAGGTTTTCTAAGTATTTAGGGATTAGGATTTTTTAGGGTTTAGGGCCAAGGTTTCTTAGGGTTTAGAGTTTAGGTTATTTTTATAGGTTTTTATGGTTTAGGGCTTAGGTTTTTTTAGGGTTTTTTAGGCTTAGGTTTTTTTATGGTTTAGGGTTTAGGGTTTCCTAGGGCTTAGGGTTTTGGATTTAGAACCTAAGGTTTAGGGTTTGGGGTTTCTTAGGGTTTAGGATTTTGCATTTTAGGTTTCTTAAAGTTTTTTTTGGGTCTTTTAGGTGTAGGGTTTAGTGTTTTAGGTTTAGGGTTTTTTAGGGTTTAGTGTTTATGGTGTTTTATTTTTGTTTGTTAAGTTTAGGGTTTTTAGGTTTAGAGTTTTTAAAGATTTTTTGGTGTTTTTTAGGGTTTAAGGATTCTTAGTGTTTTTTTTGGGTTTAGTGTTGGGGTTTCTTAGTATTTGGGTTTAGGCTTATGGTTTTTTTAAGGGTTTACGGTTTAGGGTTTCTTAGAGTTTTGGTTTTTGTTTTTATTATTTATTTATTTGAACGATCCTTGGTGGGTTCAGGGGCTTAGCAACACCCCCAAGCCTTAGCATTAATAACAAAACACAAAAAACAAATATAAGGAGGGGGACATAAACCTTACCTCCGAACCTATGGTGGTACATGAGTCAACCTTCCTACCAAGGCTAGTCGACTCATCCCCGTACTATAAAAGGAACCTACTAAAGGAGAGGACTCATCTCCGTACATCATAACTAGTAAGCAATAAACTAGGGAGACTATCCCCTTACATGGAGAAGAATAAAAGAAAAACCTAATCTAGAGTATATCAAAAACTCAAGGAGGTTGTTTGATTCTCTTTATTTTATTCCTTCTGAAATTGGATACTCCCATCCTCTCTAATAAGTAGCTACCTTTAGCAACTGTAGGAAGCTGATAATGAGTGTAATATTATCTGATAATGTCTGAGTTGTGGCTTCCCTTTGCAAGGAAATTTGTTGTACTGTTAGCTTCCCTGAAGATGTGCCTGTATTCAAAAAATTTGAGCTGTCTAACACGTCTGATCAGTTCCCTGATGTGTTGTGGAATCTGCCAGGGAGGTTTAGACTTGTAGCTGATCCAATTAGCCAGCAGCTTTGAGTCAACTTCTCGGATGATCTTCTTAAAGCCATGTTGAACGCACCAGTAGATACCCTGCTGAGCTGCAAGTGTCTCTGTGAAATTATTTGAGCCAATTCCAAGGGGAATGCTGAAAGCATATCTCATGTTGCCTTGATGATCCCTCAAAATTCCTCCGCCCCCAATTTTGCCCGGGTTGTTCATTGCACTACCATCCGTATTGAGTTTAAAGATATCGGTGGGAGCAGTTTTCCAATTAACCTAAATGATCTTGATCTCATGTTTGCAGGCCTCACTATAATTGATCAAGTCATACCAGGCCTCAGGCCATTGCAAATATGGAAAGGCAATATGGAGAAGCATTATGATGTCCTTCTGAATAAGGAATTTAACTTTGATGATGCTAGATTTTTTGCCTCCATACTTAGCTGAACATCTATTTTTCCATAGATTCCAACAGGTTATAATAGGCAAGGAATGCAGAAACAGTTTTTGTACTGCATTTTTGTGTTCTGTTCCCCACCAGGCAGTCAGCAGGTTTCTCAGAGTGTTCTGATTATGGGAGATACCAACACTTGCTGCAAAAAAATTCCATATGAAGCTAGCAAAATTACCATTAACTAAAATATGGTCAATATCATCAAGTCCAGGCCTGCTGCAGCATGAGCAGTTGACAGGTTCAGCTCCAAAGTTGATGATCCTCTCATTTGTTGGGAGTTTGCTCTTAATTGCCCTCCAAAGGAAAACGGACATCTTGAAGGGAATGTGCTTGTGCCAAAGCCATGTGCTGATGATGCTTTTGTCCTTCTTCTTTCTGATTAAATTCCAGGCTGAGGAACATGAGAAAACACCACTATCATTGGCCGTCCACACAGCTTCATCAGGGACTCCCTCTTGCAAATGCAGGTTGGTGCTCAAAATTTTGGGAACTAGTGGAGGATGAACTCTTTGTCTGATCATAGTCTCATTCCATTGTCCATTTAACAAAAATTGAGATACTGTGGTATTATTAAAAATGGTGATAGCATCATAGTGTTGAGCTAAATGTCCATCCCCCAACCAGGTATCCCACTAAAATAGGCAGGTTCCAAAATTGATCCTCCAGGTGATGTGAGGTTCCATACTGGTCTTGTTCTTCATCATGTACTTCCAGACCAAAGATTGTCATGTGTCCTATTTCTTTGCCACCGGATTAAATCTTTGACAATATTTTGCTCTCAAGAATTGACCCCATAAAGAATTGTTGGCTCTGAAGTTCCACCATTGTTTGTATTGCATTGACATACATACATCTTCAAGGTTTCTCACTCCGATGCCCCCTTCATCATAAGGAAAGCTGAGAGTTTCCCATGAGGCCCAATGATATTTCTTTCTGTCTTTTTCCAGCCCCCAAAAGAAGTCAGATGTCACCCTCTTAATATAGTTAAGAGTGGTTTTGGGGGGAGATATAGTTGTCATGGTGTGAATAGGTATAGATTGCAGGACATGTTTAACTAAAGTGACTTTGCCCCCAAAGCTTAGGATTCTAGAATGCCATTCACTTATTTTCTTCACCACTTTTGCCACTAATTCAGAATAATAGATAATCCTCTGACCCCCTATATACATAGGGCATCCCAAATAAGAGATAGGACTAGATTTCTGAGAAAAACCAGTAACTTTTTGAGTTAAGGAGATAATATCTGGTGGGGTGTTGGAAGGGATCATGAAGTGACTTTTGGATTTGTTAATAAGCTAATCTGAAACTGCTTCATAAGTACCCAAAGTCTTCATAATCAATTGCAAGGAAGCCCTAGTCCTAGAAGTAAAGATAATTACATCATCAGCAAAACATAAATGGTTGATCTGAGGACCTCTAATTTCCATCTGGAAGCCCTTATAATTGGGATCATAGTGCAACAGGTTGAGTATTCTTGACAGAACTTCAGCTCCTAAAATAAATAGGGCTGGAGAAAGGGGGTCACCTTGTTTGAGGCCTCTTGTGGAATGAAAGAAACCATGTCTAGTACCATTGACTATGACTGAGTACCAGTTGTTGCTCATGGTTCTCCAAACAAAGTCAATAAAGACCTCACCAAAGCCCATAGCCCTCAACACTAAACAAGTGAAGGACTAGGACACTCTATCATAGGCATTGGCCATGTCGAGCTTGATTACCACATTATCACCTTCCTTAGGTTTTTCTAATGTTATGAGTAATCTCTTGAGCCAGCATAATGTTTTCAGAGATGCTCCTTCCCCTAACAAAATCCGGTTGATTCTCCGAGATGAGATGAGGCAGAATGGGAGCCAATCTGAGACAAAGAATTTTGGGAATAATTTTATTGGTGAAATTGCTGAGACTAATAGGTGTTGACACCCAATTTTGGCTCTCCACATCTAATAATAATAATAATAATAAAATATATATGTTATGAAATTTTTATAGGAATACAAAAAAAAAATTAATTATTTATTTGACTTGATAAATTTATTTCTTAAATGTTATTTCTTATAAAAATTAAATATATTATATTACTACTTACTTTCTCATTTTTTAAATAAATGTTGTTCTTCTTAAGAATTGAATCTATTGTGGTTCAAATATAATTTCTTTTGTCGCAACAGATATTTTTCGTACATTTATTAAAATTAGAAAGCTTAGTTAATGGATGATTTACTAATTTATATTAATTTAATTTTAAGAAGTGACTAATTTTATCAAATAAGCTAATCTTGCAAAATAATTATCACTTATGGCTATTTAATAAAGAAAGTAGTTATAATTTAAATGAATTCAATTTGAGCAAATTTGGCAATCCAAGTCTTATTAAACCGGCTAATCCGTGTATGCCACGTAGGCGAGCACATGGATTGTGCTTCTTTAGATTCGATCTCAGCCTTACAATCTAATCTAACGGCCTCAATTAATTCATCCTTTTACTATATATATATATATATATATATATATATATATATATATATATATATATAATTTATTTTTAAACTCTTTATTTTTACCAACCGTCCGATCAAATGATCGGACGGCCCAAATTAATAAGACCTTTTTTTTTCTTTTCCCAAAATAGTACAACCCATCAGCCACACTTTTCTTTTTTTCTCAGAATTTTCTCCTTCCCCATACGTTCTCTTTTCCCAAAGAATGGCCCCTCT
Organism: Solanum verrucosum; assembly: GCF_900185275.1. Taxonomy (NCBI): domain Eukaryota; kingdom Viridiplantae; phylum Streptophyta; class Magnoliopsida; order Solanales; family Solanaceae; genus Solanum; species Solanum verrucosum. The sequence goes on from NW_026020007.1 coordinate 230,066, forward strand.
CCCATCAAACTCTTTTCCTCTCCTCTCCCATCGATCTCTCTCTCCTCTGCCATTGTTTCCGCCTACAGACCACCGGAAAATGGCAATTTCCGGTGGTCATCAATATATCTCCCCACGCCGTCCATCAATCATGGCCTCTTCCTATCAACTTTAAGTCCCCTCCATCACCTTTCTTTGACACGGCCGTCAATAATCCCACCCTTTTCCCTTGTTACATGGAAAAGAAAACTCAAAAATAGAAGGAGCTCTTAGGTCTCAAGTCTGAGGAGCCTAAAAAAGGTGATCTTTTCAAGATTTCACTCGTCCCTCGCATTACACTATGGGTTTTAATAATTTTGAGTTTCAAATCCGGATTTTTGGAAGTCCGAATTTTGCCTATATAAGAGGTGTTTTGCCTCATTCGAAAGGGGGAGAGGAACGAGATCAGGAGAACAGCAGAAAAAAGGGAAGAAACACACTTCAAGCATTAGATTTAAGAAAATTTCTATCTTCTTTCATTTTTCGATTTTGGGGTCTTGGATTCGAGTTTGAGAAAGTTGGAAGTTGGAATCTTGACGTCGAAGTTCTAGTTTGTTGCTCTACACAAGGTTAGTAATCACCCTCGTCTTACGTTTTGCTTTAGGTTTCTGGAAATAAGAATATAGCTTTGTGTCGTTATCTAAATTTTACCCACCTAAATTCGTTTAGTTATAAAAAATGTTAGTAAAGACTTGTAGTCAATGAGAGGGACTGTTGATTTACCAATCTGATTGTGTGTGTGTTTTTATTTCTCTAAATGTAAATGCTACCTCTTAGATGTATTTTGTTTACATAAACTAATTTCAGGTAGTAAACTTAAGTCGAATCGATGTTCCGTCCTCTATATAATTGAAATCAGTTTGCTAATTTTTGTTTGAAATCTTTACATGTTCATGTAACTAAGAGCGTAATGTTATGAGATTAAAGGTCGAGTTGAGAAGTTTACTCTCTGTTTGAGCTTTAGCTACCATGATTACGATTTGATCAGTGAATCAATGATATGGTCTGCCGATCAAGTATATGCTTTGTCACGTTAATTTGATGGTTTGTTCCAACACATCTGACTCTATGTACAATGTATTTCTGCTATTCCCTTTATGTTTTTAACCATGAAACCACTTGAGATGTTGTTAAGATAATTCGTATACACTTGTGGAAATTAAAATGTTTGGCATTTGCTATCTTTGACATGTTTTTTTTTCTCATATGGATCAGGGCTCATTCCTTTTAGAAAATAACTAGTACATATCTTGCTCTTCTTTGGCTTACTTCATTATTTAATGTTACATATATTGAGCTTGTAGGAATGCATCTCCAAAGATTTCTTTTTAGTTAAAAAATCAGATGTCATGTTGGGATCAGTCACGTGGGCAGCCATGTCCAAAGTTAGCTCGAACTCTTTTCATAATATTTCTAAGTGAGGACCACCCATATATAGATATGATCGTGTTTGTTAGGACTATCTCTTAAGACGAGTAGTCATAAAGCGTTTCGACAAATTTGTCGTTATATGCCTAGCTTCTCAAATCTTGGTTATTGTCCTAAATGAATTTCTCTCTCGTGAGATAAAAGGAAATAGCTAAAGGCCTGGTGTTCTTTTCCCAAAAAATACTATTTTGTTCACAGGTTCAAAGAGTCTTGTCCCGGTTAAGAACGTTAGTTTTGATAGATGTAAAGTAGCTTTTCTTAGGTATATAAATTCTTTGCTCACTTGTTTAAAAGGTTTTCTTTCCTGGTAAAATATCTTCTTCGGAGGCAAACAATAGAGGTTTGCATCTGTCAACGCATCATAGAGAAATATTGGTAGTATACTGGTAGGTTTAAGGTTCTGTATATATCCACATCCAAAGTTATTTATGTTGTCATAATCGCTCCTGAGACTCAAAATACGAGATATTAGAAGAAGCTAAAATTTGAAATTCTTTGAAAATTATCCTTGCTTTGCCATCCTGATTTATTTATTTCTTGGATGAATATTTTATTAACGCAATTATTCTATGATTCTTTCCGCTGAACTGTTTGTTTAAGAGCATTCCAGGAACTGCTGAACTTTCTTTTTATCTTTTGATTCTTAGATATTCTATGCTACCATTGATGTTGTTTGTCCAATCTTGTAGAAAAAAAAATATACAAAAGAAGAAGAAAAATCTGTAAATAGTATTGCAAAGAAAGAAAAAGTATATTAAACATTAGATAAGATGAACATTTCTTTTGCAAAACGATAGATGTATCTAGAAAAAGGCATTACCATTACAGGGAATCTCTTCTACGAGCTTCAGGAGTAACTAGTTTCTACATTTACCATGTGATAATTAGCTAGAACATTTGAGCTAGTGGTACTACATTATGACAAATGAAGAATAATATTTGCTAGCATTTTGTTAGTTAGGATGTACTGCTTTTTATAATGTAATACTGTCCTTTTTTTTTTATGTGTTTAGTAAGTCATAAAAAATGAAAAGGGGTATGTTTGTTTGGATAGTTAACTACCTGCTATTTTATTACACACGGTGTAAGAATTTATTTTTTTATCCAAATGCGAATGACTTAATACATGTTAGATTAGTTGAGATATTTGCTTAAAATAGTAAAGTATTTGCATCACTTCAAGTTTACATACATTGTTGACTGATCTTTGGCTCAATATTAAGTTACTAATTGGTTTCCTCTTCTTATATTTTCATGTACAACCGGAGAGTTGGAGTTTCTACTTTGGAACTCGTTATTGGCCTAAGGTGTTAGGCCAACAACAATTAGGATCATCGCGATGCTTGGAGTCTCATAAATAGGAGTCTAATGTTCCTCAGCCTTCCTTTTGTTGCCCTTATGTTTTTATATGTTGGCTAACTTTTACTCTTAAGTTTCGTCGTCCTACTTATATTGTTTTGATATGTTGGCTAACCTTCACTCATAAGTTTTTGATATATTGCTTGTCTTTTTTTATCCATGTGAGACAATAGTTGTTTGCTTGTGAATTTAGTTGAAACATTTTTAGAACAAATGACGCAAAAACTTTTTTTTAGAAATGGGTTAGCATTTTTACCTATAATACTCTTTTTACATTTTTTAGTTGAAAAGAAGGGGCTTATAGTTTAAGAATTTTCCAAACAAAGTTTCAAAGGGTTAAAATAATACTAGTGTTTCAAAATTGGGAGAAAGAAGTATATATCAGCTTAGGCACTTAAGGAATAGGAAAACTTTTTGTCTAAAACCCTCTTTGAAATTTTAAAAGGGTGAAATAATTTTCATTTAGGTATCTAAGTAGGAAAAAATAAAATTCATGAGTTGGGACTTCCAAATGAATTTAGAGGTACATAAAGGTTAAAATAATATTCATTTAGGCCTGCTCATCGCTTAGGACCTTCAAATATTTTGCAACTAGTTTAAAGGCTAAGAAAAATTACATCTAGAAATTAACTTAAGGCAAATATATTAATCTTTAGATAAACATTTTTTTTAAGAAATAAGTAGGGAAGCAGGCTTATATATTTAACAAAACAAATGTAACTATAGAATAAGTTTCAATAGTTAGGCCTATTTTTTATACTCTTTACATCACCCCTTTATAAAATGTATTGACTATACTTACTTTTTTTTTTTTATCAAACATTGCTAATAACATTTTAATCTTTTTAACATGCTATTTCAAATTTTAGATATGCAAACAGGTTCAAATACAAGGTACACATATATATGTCATACACATAAAGGTATATATTTTATATTTTCTCTACATAATCAATTATATTTTATCTACTATTCCGAATGTTATTTATTTATTTTTATAAATTTATTCCTACACTTTACACATTATTTTACTAAATCTAACATATCGTTAACTTATCCCTACGTGAATAAAATAATAAACCTTCACATGTTTTAAACAACTTACATGTATATATTACACTTTAGAATAAACATAATTTTAGATCACAAACTCTATCTAATATTTTAACATTTAGTATCGTTATTATTTATTTATTTTAAATTTTTTAGGAAACTCTATTTTCATCCAAATTGCATATTACATATTACTACATATTTACACTCTACTACTATTTTATTTATTTTTCACGTCTTAATGAAATGACATATTTTCATAAATTCAACATCTATATATTTCTTAGGATAACTTTACTATGATACACCTATATTTTTTTAACACATAAAAAATTAACATACTTTTAAGTACATCTATTTATTTATTCATTTATTTTTACATGATAAAATACTACTATTAAATCTATTTTATAATGCATATATATGTCGTATCTTGTATTTTATTCTTTTCTTAAACTAACCAATTAACTTATCATGGATTTTTTTTAGCAAATAAATAAACAAGGTTTCCTAATCATATTTTCCTAAATTGAGTTTAAGGACTATCTTTGGATAGGCTCTGAGGGGTGCTTAACACCTTCCCCTCGAGTAACCAAAACCCTTACTCAGAATCTCACTGGTTTCGCAAATCTAAACAGAGTTTACAGTTACATATTAAAAAATGGTTTTCCTAATATTTTCCTTAAAATTTAGGTGGCGACTCTATAACAAACAAAACAATATTTTCCAAAATCAGAGTATCAGCCACATTACGTTGTGAACTGTTTCGGCCGGTTCAAAATATGGTGCGACAATAGGTCTAAATTCATTGGGCCTATTAGGATGCTCCACCTTAGGAAGTAACACTAAGCAAGAGTGAGACATGAACTTAGGCATTATGTGACCACTGAAATAGACAAGTACTGCTTCCAGTAGCTCATCTTGGATAATGTCCCAACAGGCTTGGTAAAACTTCCCTCCAAAACCATTCGGACCAGGAGCAGAATTAGGATTCATAGAATAGACAGCTTGTTTCAATTCTTCTCTGGTAGGGAGAGCCTGTAAGTTCTGGTTTTGTTCCTCTGTAACCATTCTTGGAATACACTGAAGAATATTCTCTGCAATTCTTTTCTCGTGCCCTCAAAAGGTCTCCTGGAAATAAACACAGGCAGCCTTGGCAATGTTTTCATCACCCTGAATCCATTCATTGTCATCAGTACTGATTTTATGTATGAAAAGCCTTCTCCTTCTTCCTCTCATGATAGAATGAAAGTACTTTGAGTTGGCATCTTCATCCTTAAAACATTGGAGCTGAGTCTATTGTTTAAGGATGGAGGATTCCAACTTAAGGTATTTTATATTTTTAGCATTACAGTGGTGAAGCTTAGCTCTATTGGCTTCTGTATTGTTCATCATCACCTCTTCTTCAGCCTGTCTCACATGTTCTTCATACTCTTTAACAACTGTAAACATATCCCTAAACTCTCTTCTTGACCAGTCACTAAGGGTAGAAGCAAGTCTCTTCATTTTTTGGTGAAGTTTCCACATTGGGTTGCCCTGTACTTCTCTTTCGCAACATTTCTTAACAGTGTGCAAGAAGTTTTCATTTTCAACCCAACTATGCAAAAATTTAAAATATTTAGTCTGATGGCCTTCTCTAACATCAATTTCCATTAGCAAAGGGTTGTGATCAGACCCTACTGCAGGTAAATGAGTTATAGTGGTCTGAGGCATGTGTTCAAGCCATTTATCATTGGTCATAGCTGTCACGATCCGAGAGTACCCCCTAGTCGTAACATGGCGTATTCGACCCCGAAGGGGCCTTATACGAGCCACATAGTCATTCATTGCATTCAATAATGAAAATAGTGCGGAAATAAAAAAAACTTATTTACATCCACACATTTAAACTTCTTAAAACAACTTTAAAAACACACAGCGGAAGTCTAAGTCTCACATGGCCATCTTAGACACAGTCGCAAAACATAAGTAGGGACACGGCCCTTTACAATCAAAAGAAGTCTATTAAGTCTATTACATGAACAAAAGGACTTAAAAGTCTTATCCTCGAATCCATGAGGACATACCAAGTCTTGGAGGAAAGCAATCCAACACTTCAAACTAGCTAGGAGTGATCACTTGCCGGAACCTACACTTATAGAAAATAGAGAAATATGGAATTAGCACAATTAAGTACTAAGTATGATGACCATGCAAAACATGCTTTAAAAAGGGACATTTTAGTTAGAAACCATGCATTATGCCACATTTTTGAAATATCATGAACAATAGTATAAAAGACATACAAGACAAGCATAACATCAAGTAAGTCATAATATCACCTTTAAACAATATCAACATGAAAACCTTTACCTTGGACCTTCACCTCAAGAAACCCTTATGATATACCTCGTGCAATGTATGGATGACGTCCCATACCACCATCCATACTAAGGCACCACATTTAGGTCACTTAAAGTAACTTATCATTCCTTCTTTCACCTTTGCACAATATTCATACATAAGAGGTATATCATTAATTAAGACATGACAAGGGAAAATAACTCATAATATAACCCAAGTATAGCATGCATCTCATATTAAACATTCGAGAGCCAACATTCTTTAATAACCTCATTTAGGGCACATTTGTGTCACATACATTAGGATTTAGAGAAACTCACTATGACCCTCTCCAAGCCTACTCGTGCAATGTATAGGTAGCATCCCATACTACTACCTACACTTTGTAGAGCTTATCAAGAAACCATAATAAAATCTCACATGATGGGAAGTAAGCGTTTAACCGACATAGACCATGAGAGCTTGTCATGGAATCCGGTGTCATAAGTCCCCACACCGTAAAGAGGTGGTCCACTTGCCTAAGGAAGACCGGTATATAGCTTAATGGATCCACTAGCTTCCTATGCGGGCACATAGTTTATGGGATAAGGTAGACGATCATTGAAACTCATGCCTAACTGTCGGGGGAGTTTCCATCTAACCAAATCCGCTCGGTGCTTAGCCTACATTCCCATAGAATAGTTCATTACTTTGACATCATCACACATGAAAGGGTGCCATAAGCCTACCGATTCAAGGTACATTAGGAAAGCTCATTAACTCCTCTTGAAAGGGTGCCATGGGCCTACCGATTCAAGTCTCATCATTAACCTTTATGGAAAGGTGCCATAGGCCTACCGAATCCAAGGTTCATTACTTATCATTAATGGAAGGGTGCCATTAGCCTACCGATCCAAGGTTCATTATAAGCATGTGTGGAAGGGTGCCATTAGCCTACCGATCCAAGGATTCAACAATCAACAATATAATCATTTATACAAGAAAAGGATGCATAAGCCCTACCAATTCAAGGTATACTTTACATTGAAGAATCCTTCATATTCTATCATCAACATTCATGAGTGTCAAATTGAGAAATAATCTTTCAATAGTAACACATTTACATTCATAACATGATCACATTATCTTCATTGAACTCTCATTCGTACAATGTCATGATAACACTTCAATTTCTTATACTATGCCTTCAAGGCCATGGTCACAATGTAACAAACAAGTAAACAATTCTAAGTCAACATTAGCTCCTCATGTCTTGCCTTTAAGGCCATGGTCACAATACATTCCATAATTAAACACCTCCACCATAAGTGGATCAAACCAAGCAAGAACAATTTTATCCCTAATATGAGATTAAGTCAACTTACCATCCTCCAAAGCCATAATAGCCATTACTCAATTCCCAACAATTCTATCACCACAAGGTGATTCACCCATAATTTGCCCATAAGGCCACAATCCTCAATTCATCCATATACCAACAATTCATCAACATTAAATCATAGGCATTGAACCCACTTCATAAACAAATTCAAGTCTTTTAATGAAAACATGGGTTCTTGAAGAAGTTTCATATAAAATCATCTTAAAATCATAAATACAACTTCAATTCACCAATATAATGACTTTGAAAACATTTTACCCATGAACCCATACCTAGAATAGAAAATAGAAATTTTGTTCTTTGAAGACTTTTGAAACCCTTTTTAATGGACTCCTTGAAGGAAAGATAATCAAGGATCAAGGGTCACCATACCTTTGCTATGATTCCCCAAGAAAATTGATGAAGAAAGCCTTGAATCCAAGCCCTAGCTCCAAGTTCTTCTTCTTCTTAATGGAGGATTGTAGAGAGGGAAATGTTTTAGGGATGGGAATTGAATTAATGGTATCTAGGAAATAATATATGCCCTTTGGAAAAAAATTCGTCCAACACTTAGAAAAAAAAAAGGGGCGGGTGAACAGTAAAATTAGCTACTGGAAATTGCCTTTTTCTGCCGGACAGATTTTACGAAAATGGGCATAACTTCTTCGTCCGAACTCCGAATGAGATGAAACGAAGTGCGTTAGGTAGCTAACTCAAAGGGATTTCCATGGATATATTATGGCCACCCAAATAATTTGTGTGCTAGGAGATATGACCCTCCAAAGTAGACCCTCGAAAAAGGCTTCACTTGGAAATTTCGGATTTTGATACGGTTGCTCTAAAATTTGGGTTAGACCCATTTCCCACTCAATTTGACCCCCTAAACAAGAATATGAAGTCGGATTTTCGAAAAACGAAACGGATCTTTTAGTATACCGCTAAACAAGTTTCCGGTAACTTCCGAAGCACATTTTTAAGAACTTTTGGGTCAAATTCAAATATAATCATTTCATTAAGTTCTCGACTCCAAACTCACATGTGAGGCTCTAGTTTCACTCTATCATTTTCCGAGTCTTTACAATAGCCCTATCCAATCTCTTCCAAACTCTGGCTTCAACAGCTCTTTGGTTGCACCAGGTAAAGTGATGACCACTGCCCTCAAAATCCATTAAACCACAGGCTTCTATAACACTAAGGAAATAAAAGCTTTTGTTCATGTTGTAAGGAACCCCTCTTTGTTTTTCTTCAGTAGAAGTGATCACATTAAAGTCTCCAATAGTGCACCAAGGAATGTCTTTATCTGAAAATTGCATGAGTTTATCCCAAAGGGGCCTTCTGAGATGATCCTTACATTTTACATAGATGAAAGAGATCATATATTTCTCTTTGCATTCTACATGATTCAGCTCACAAGTAATATATTGATCCTTATTTTCTAGAATTTGACATTGAATATCAGCATTCCAGAAGATCCAGATTTTCCCATTTTGGTTAGAACAGGCCTGATCCATACTAAGCTGGATTCTGTAGCTATTTATATAAACTTGATCTGCAAAAGGTTCCAAGATTGCAATCATGGATATGTTGTGCAATTTCTTGAGAGTTTGAACTCTTTCTAATGAACCTTGAGTGTTAATACTCCGGGCATTCCAACAAAGAATTGTAATCATTAAAAACCTCTACTCCTGGACCTGGTATTAGGTCTACTAGAGTTAGCATATGTGTTGTTGTTGGACTGTTTGGATTTTAATCTGCCCCTAGGAGACAGACCTTGTTGATCAGTGACCTCTTGGAGTTCTTCCTGGTGTAAAGTTGATCCAAATGCTTTGATTAGGTGAATGCTAGTCTCATCTTCCTCATTATTATTTTCACCCAAGGATTGAGTATCTTGGTCAAACTCAAGATGGAACAGCATTATACTCATCATTGTCTGCACTTTCATGAGTTTGCCCTTGAGGATGAGATTTGTGAGTAGTGCCTTCATTTAAACCCTGCCTGCAGCTTCTGTTTCTTGTCTTCTTTTAATTGCATTCCTTTTCTTCTTACTAATTTTGCCTTGAGACTTGTTGTTAGGAGTTTTCATTTGAGCCTCATTCTGGTCTTACAGATTCCCTATTGTACCTTTTCCTGACGGATCAGTATTATTCTGTATCTGGCCTATGCCCATGTTTTGAACTTCAGTACCCTGGTCAACCTTCTCTTGCTGTTGATCCTTGAATCTGATTTGAGTCTGCTGGACATTCTGATTATAAGTATGGGTTACCTGATCTGTGGGGTCTTCTGGATCATGCTGAACTTGACCAGTGTCAACTATCTGCCCTTTGTGATTCTTGTTAACATTTTCTTGGACATTCTGAGAATTTTGAACTGATATAGGGGTAGCAGAGGCTCTAGGGTCAAGCCTATGGTTTGTGTGGACAACCTCATGCAGAACATGAGTCAAACTCCCCCATTTGGTCACCCCTTCCTGCAAGTTAGTAGGTTTCTCCTGACACCCTTTCATCTATCCCTCCACAAACTTCATCAGAATTTTCAACATCAACATAGATAACATTGGGGGAATGGGGTAATGGAAGATATAAGTCAATACTTGAAGTCTTATTATAACAATTATCTGTGACATGATCTTTTAGCACATTTGTTGTAGTATGATTCGATTTCGTAGGTGAGTCATCTCTTGACCCTTCAATTGTTTGCACTTCGTGATCTGATTTTCCTTTATTGGTGTTGTCCCCAGCAATACCTTTGTTTGGTTGTTCCTGCATTACTAAGTTAGTATAATTATTATGAATAGGGATGTTAGATAGTATACCTGTTGTGGAAGGTGCCTGCTGCATGTTGTTCTTGGTTGTCTTATATTGTGGTGATACAGGTCTCCATGTTGTTTTGGGAAGTGTTTGCTCTTGGTTTTTTGGTTGTTTCTTTTTGTGAACTTGCCATTGCTCTTCCTGATCTATAATTGTCTACTCATGATAGGTCTGCAGTCCCTTCTTGGTTTCCTGTTGCTGGTTTGTGTGTTGTTGTTGTACCTGCTTTTGCGTTGGGCCTCCCATCTTTGTAATCTTTTTTCTTGAACTATGTGTTGATGGCCTTGTTGCCTGGTACCTGTTTTTGTTATACCATTGCCTTGTTCACTCTTTGTTTTGTTTTGTTTTTCAGTTTCCATCTCTTTCTTCCTTTTGAATTTCTCATCTCTCCTTTTAATGGTGCACACATTATCCATGTGCCCTTGATGTTTACAGTACATGCAATAATTCAGGATGCCTTCATATTGGATCTTTTGCCATCTCCCTTTATTTGGGTCAGAATTCTTGAACCCCATCCAAATGTGAGGAGGTCTTGCTTTGGTTAGGTCAACATGGACCCTCACCCTAGCCATATTGCCTCTAGTCCTTTGGGAGGTTGGGGAGTCTAAGTACAAAACCTTTCCAATAGATTCCAGGAGAGTAGAAAAAAGGACTTTATTGTAACAATGCCAAGGGAGTTCAAGTAAATCTACCCAAATAGGAACTATATGAGTTTCTTCCTCCGGTGTAAATTCAGGAGTCCAAGCTTGAATTCTCATAATTTGCCCTTTTATACTCATCTTTTGCTTAGTCCATACCGTAACATAATCAAATTCATTATCAAGATCAATGTACACGTGTCTAGAGTTATAGTCACTAATTTTCACTCCCCCTGTTAGCTGGGTCTGGAGGGTGAAGCTTCTTTTAATCAACTCCATTTTGGGCATGGTGTTAGTAAATTTACCAACAAGAGTATGCTTACAAAATTCAGCCAACTTAATACTATAATCAGTCTCCTCAAGTAAAACAGCAGGTAGCCCTTGTCTAACAGTATGTATAGGATCATCCAAAACAATAGGGATTTCATTTTTGGATTGATTGTACCTTAGACGAGCAGCAAAAGATTGAACAATGGTGAAGGGAGCAGGTTCTGGAATTCTGTCCGGTTTATTATTGTTTTGATCCTGGCTTTGTTGTTTCCCATTCGGTTGTTTCCCATTGTTCTGAGCTATATCATTGTTCACTTTGGAAGCATCATCTCTATTCCTTTGTGGATAAGAGACATATCTAGTATAGTTGTTAGAAATCTTAGGAAAGTTGTTGTGATAGTCCATGTTGGCTTTGTTATTGCTATCATGAGTTCTATTTTTGCCTCCTTGTTGATTTATTTCCTTCAACTGGTCCTGCTTTCCTTCTTTGTCTTTGTGACCTTGGTTTTGTACCTTTTTTGACACTTCAACAGTCCTACTAATGTGCTCATTTATCATATTATGTGACTGAGCCTCAGTGTTAGCAGCCAACGATTGAGTACTGATTTTTGTAACTGAATTACCTGTCTGTAATTCCTTGCCTTTAGATTGCTTCAGTTGGCCTGGTTGATCCTTTCTTTGTTGTTGCACTTGTCCAATTTCCTCAGTTGGCTTATCCTGTATTGCTGTGACCTGCATTGGATAGGTAATGGGAGTTGAAGTTATGTTAGTGGAGTTGCCTTTAATACCAAATGAAAAATTAGAAGAGTGAGCTTCATCAGATGAATTTTCAGAATTAAGAATCCTTATAGCTTGATCGTTGGCCTGCTGCTCATCCAAACTATTTTCCTGCATTGCATTGCCTTCCTCGTGTGAAGTTCTTACCCCTAACTGATGATTTGCATCTAGTTGGATGTTGATTTCTACAGGTGTGATTGGTAATGCGTCACTCCCTTCAGTGTTATGCATATTTCGACTTGTCCCTTCATGGACATTCTTCATAGAATCATTTGATCGATGAGTTTGATTGTTAGTGGTGTTTTCTCCATCAAAATTGCTTGAAATCTCTGAAAGATGGATTTCTGAAGGAGGGGAAAAGTTCACATTCCCAGAATTTTCATGAACTCCGGCGATCTGAGTTAGCTTTTTGCCGAAATTCTCCCTACCGGCGATTTCACCGTCCATTTGGACTGAAATTTCTGTGAGATGTACTCCATCATGAGGGGAGTAATCCCCAGTGGTTGAATCAGCTCGAATCCGATCGGAGGTGGCTTGAACTTGATGGTGCAACTCAGGCGATTCTGTCGCGATTCTCATTGATATCGCCTCGCGATTGTTGTTGATTGGAATGGTGGAATCGAATGATTTTTTACTATGTTGTAGCTCAGGACTAGTAGATTCCACTGGCATTAACACTTTTCCAAGATTCGATCCAGAAACTTCATGGGAAATAAATTTTCTAATTCCTTCCAGCTCCTTCTCCGAAAATGTTGTATTGACCGCATTTGTATCTTGCGATTTCGAGGAGCTATGGGATGTATAAGGGAGCGTGGATGACTGGGGTTTGTTGCCATTGTCATGGCGCTCCGACTGATGTTGGTCCGGTGGCCGGCGGAGCTCCATCGGTGGCTCACGCGCCATTCCGGCGACGCGCGTTTCTGTTGAAAAATTAGCCGTTAGAGACAGCTGCTGGAGCGTTTTCTTTAGTTAGAGAAATTAGAGAGAGAAAAATTTTAGAAATGATGGTGCGGTAGAGTTTTGGTTTTAGGGTTTAGAGTTTAGGGCTTAGGGTTTCTTAGATTTTGGGGTTTAAAGGTTTCTTTAAGTTTTTTAGGGTTTGGGGTTTCTTAGTATTTTTAGAGTTTAGGTTTTCTTAGGGTTTAGGGGATTCTTATGGTTTAGTGTATAGGGTTTAGGGTTTAGTTTTTTTTATGATTATTAGGGTAAATTAGGGTGTAGGGCCTAATGTTTTTCAAGTTTTTTTAGGTTTAAGCATTTTAATGGTTTTTAGGGGGTTTAAAGGGAATTTTTTTAGAGTTTTGCGGTTTAGAGTTTTTAAAGGTTTTTAGTTTTCATAGGGTTTAGGGTTTATGGTATCAGGGTTTCTTAGGGTTTAGGGTTAAGAATTTCTTAGGGTATAGGTTTTAGGGCAATAGGGTTTCTTATAGCTTAGGGTTTATAAGGGTTTGAGGTTTAGAGTTTCTTAGGGTTTAGTGTTTCTTAGGGTTTCTTAGCGTAAGTTAGTGTTTAATTTTTTATTGGTTTAGGGTTTAGGGCTTAGGCTTTTAGGTTTAAGGATTTTTTTTATTTTTTTAGGGTTTAGGGCTTATCAGTTTTTAGGGTTATTTAGGTTTAGGGTTTTAAAAGATTTTTTAGGGGTTTTTTTATTTGGGGTGGGGGGGGGGGAGGGGGGGTTTGGGTTTCTTAATGCTTAGGGTTTAGGCCTAAGATTTAGGGTTTAGAGTTTATTCCCTAAGGTATAGGGTTTCTTAGGGTTTATGATTTATCGTTTAGGGTTTCTTAGGGTTTAGGGGTTTTTAGGATTTTTTTAGGGTTTATAGGTTTGTTTAGTGTTTTGTAGATTTAGGGTTATTTATAATTAGGGGTTTTAAAGGTTTTCTAAGGTTTCTTAGGGTTTTGGATTTCTTAAGGTTTAGGGTTTTTTAGGATTTAAGGAATAGGATTTTATGTTTAGGGTTTTTTCTAAGGTTTAGGGTTTTAAAGGGTTTTAAAGGGTTTCTTAGGGTTTTTAGGATATTTTAGGTTTCAGGTTTTTAAAGGTTTATAGAGTTTTTTTAGGGTTTAGGTTTTCATAGGGTTTAGGGTTTCTTAGTGTTTCATAAGGCTTGGGGTTTAGGGTTTATCCCTAAGGTTTAGGGTTACTTCCGGTATAGAGTTTAGCGTTCCTTAGGGTTTGGAGTTTTAGTTTTAGGTTTTTTATGGGGTTTTAGGGTTTATGGTTAGGGCTTACATTTTCTAGGGTATTTTTAGGTTTAGAGTTTTTTTAGGTTTAGTGTTTTTAAAGGGTTTTTTAGGATTTTTATGTTTTTTTACGATTTAGGGGTTCTTATGGCTTTGGGTTTCTTTGGGTTTAAGGCTTAGGGTTTTAAATTTTGGGTTTTTTTTTCGGTTTTTTCAGTTTGGTGTTTTTAAAGGTTTTTTAGGGTTTTTAGGATTTAGGTATTCTTAGAGTTTAGGGTTTCAGAGTGTTTCACAAGGGTTTATGGTTTTGCCCTAAGGTTTAAGGTTTAGTGTTTCTTAGGGTTAAGGGTTTATGGTTTCTTAAGGTTTCGGGTTTAGGGATTCCTTGAGTTTTTAGGGCTTAGGGTCTAAACCTTAAGATTTAGGATTTAAGGTTTAGGGTTTTTTATGGTTTAGGGTTTAGGGATTCTTAGGATATTAAAATCTTTTTAAGGGTTAGGGATATTCTTAGGGTTTTTTTTTAGAGTTTTTTAGGGTTTAGGGTTTTTTTTTGGGATATTTAGGGTTTAGGGCTTAGAGATTTTAGGGCTTTTTATGTTTAGGATTTTTTTAGGGTTTCTTAAAAGATTTTTTTAAGGTTTTTTAGGTTAAGGGCTTCTAAGTGTCTCGGGATTAGGGTTGCTTAGGTTTTAGGGTTTTTTAGGGTTTAGGGTTTCTTAATGTTTAGGGCTGAGGGGATTTTAGGATTAAGGGTTTCTTAGGGTTTAATGTTTAAGGATTTAGGTTTAGGGTTTTTTAGGGTTTAGGTCTTAGGGTTTAAGGTTTAGGGTTTAGGGTTTAGGGTTTAGGGTATTATTAGGTTTAGAGTTTTTCTTAGGGTTTTTTAGGTTTAGGGTTTTCAAATGTTTTTTAGATTTTTTATGGTTTAGGGGATCTTAGGGCTTAGGGTTTTATATTTAGGGGTTTTTTACGATTTAGGGTTTAGGGCATTGGGTTTTCTTAGGATTTCAAAAGTTTTTTTTTTGGTTTTTAGGTTTAAGGTTTTTAAAGTTTTTTTAGGGTTTAGAGTTTAGGGTTTCTTAGGGTTTAGGATTTTAGGTTTACATTTTTTTGTTTAAGGGGTTTTTAGTGTTTAGGGTGTAGGGTTTAGAGCTTAAGTTTTACTAGGGTGTTTTTTTTGGGTTTAGAGATGCTTTATGTTTAGAGTTTTTAAAGGTTTTTTAGGATTCTTATGGTTTTATACGGTTAGGGGTTCTAAGGGATTAGGGTATCTTAGGGTTTAAGGCTTAGGGTTTTAGATTAAGGATTTTTAATAGGGTTTAGGGGTTTAAAGGGTTTTTCTAGGTTTAGGACTTTTAAAGGTTTTTAGGTTATTTTAGGGTTTAGGGTTTAGGATTTCTTAGGGTTTAGGGTTTCTTAGTGTTTCGTAAGGCTTGGGATTTAGTGTTTGATTAACGTTTCAAGGACACTTCATCCAATTCTAAGTGTCAACGATCGCTAGTCAGTATAAGCCCAACTAAATGAGTTGTGGTCAAATCACACAGGGAGTGGTACATGTTTGAGAGTCAAGTGAGAAGTACGAATATGGTCAAATCAGTCATAATAATAGACATTATCGAATAAGAACATAATTCAAATCAGGGGGTGACACGAATGTCAAATAACATGGGGTTTTGGTTTATAATTATCAACTACAGCAGCAACAAACAATACGAAATACGATAATGAGACGGGTTCTTGGGATGTGATTCGATTATAAGCTAATATATACAGATGGGTAATTGCAATTATAAGAAAATAGCTAGATATTAGTGAGTAAGCTAGGCTATAGAGGAGGTAAACTTTCTCTCAAACAATTTACCCCAAATCAAGTTGATTTCTCTTGAACATCAACAAGCAAGAAAAAATTAGAACAGCCCACACCTTAGTTCATTCACTCTCTCGAGCTGAATATGTGGAATTGGGTTTAGGATTCACTCTCTCGAGCTGAACCCGTGTCAACCCAATACCCACTGACCATCAATAAGATTCAAAAATTTGAGAAAATAGATAAATTAATTTTCTGATCAAAGAGCATGCTTATGATTCTCCTTTATATAGATATATAGATTTTTTCAATAAAAAATAGTTATTGCATATTATACCTTTACCCTTATTTAGAAAAGAAATTAGTTTTGACATAATTAAAAATCATAATAAAATAGATTCTATTTAATTAGAGGATAATTTGTTGAAAACACTTGTTCTTCTTTTATTAATCTAAATAGATTTCTTTGTGCAGAAAGTTACAATTTGAGTTTGACATTTAAAACTTCATACATGATCATTAAGAGCCTGTTTGACATTAATGCTAAAAATAGCTTATTTTTAGAAGCATTTTTAAAAATCACTTTTTATAAAAATGTTTTTGAAAAAAAAAAAAAACAATTCGTGTTTGACTAATTCATTTGAAAAGTACTTTTCATAAGCAAATTGTGTTTCGCTAATCTTTTTTAAAAAGTATTTTTAAAAGTCAAATTTTAAAAAAGACATCTATTAATATACTTCTAATATTAAAATTATTTTTTAGAGAGAAACTATTTGAAATATCTATTATAAAAAAATAACTAATTTTTTATTTATTAAATTAAAATTTACATGTTTAAATTTTCAATCAATATTGTACCTTTTTGGGAGGTTGAGTCTTTAATTGTTATTTTCTTTTTCTTTTTTCTTATCTTGTAAAAATATTGTTGTTACCTCTTTTCTAATTCTACAAAATTAATACGTAAAATAATATATAATATATAATATATAAAATAATATTATATAAATGTAAAACAAATTATAAAATTTATTATATAAAAAAATAAAAAATAAAATTCTTAAATGAAATCTAATCAAACTTATAAAATATGCTAATTAATTAATAAAAAATATATTGTTTAACCAAACTTATGAAATATGCTAGTTAATTAATAAGAAATATATTGGTAAATATGTATATATGCAAATGATATTTTAATCTTGAGAAAAAATAATTTTTTATTTTTGTTTCTGCTTTTTTTTCAAAACATAAATTTTTAGCCTCTTTCCAACAAATGAAAAACTGTTTCTGCTACCATTTAAAAGCATTTTTACTGATTTGTCAAACACTTAATTTTTCAAAAAAATATTTTTCTTCTCAAAATAAGTGTTTGTGGCCCCAACCGTAAGACCGCTCATTAAGGCAGCTTCCAGCGATAAAATACAAAATAAAATATTTCACTGTTGTGATGATTTTTGAAAAGTTGTCACTTACTTTTCTACTGCAGTAGAAGAGTGAGATGAAAAATGGTATCAACATGTCTAATTTAAGTTGAGGATATTTTAGTCATTGTGTGTTAGTAGCTCTACTTACGTGTCTAAATCTGCTCCTCACTATTATAGGTGTCATTAATTTATGTTGCCAACACAAAATTCTAATTGTAGAGTTCCTCTCATTTCACATTCTTCTCTGATTTATACGAGATGCAATGTTTAAACATTATAAAACAAAAGATATAAACTCAATAATGTATAAACATATAATAAGATACCATTTACTCTTATTTAAAAGATTCCCTAACCGACAATCATAACTATTTTATGGGTAAATGATCGTACTTTTTAGACGACTTCTTATGGATTTGTTACGATATGTCACTGAATACTGACAATAATATAAAATTGAATAGCGTAATTTATGGAATCTCTATTTGATTTTCAATTTTTTTTCCTAACTATGCGCAACAGACGAATACATAATGTATCAATAATAATGTATCCGATCACTTAGTTATGTAGCCAGATGGCCTTAAAAATATAAGATTTATGTAATTAAAAAAAAAATAGAGATGGAAGGTAATTTCACTATTACACTGTATTTGATTCTTAAAAAGTATACTTTTCTTATCCGTCCAAACCCAATACAACTAAAAAAATAATTTCTCTTTTGTCAGACCCGACCCAAATCTATTTATGATTGAGTTGTAGATGGATTGGGTTTTTTTCATTTGGATCGCTTCTGGAGTAAATCAAATGGATGAGGTAATCTTTTAAAGTCGCATGACATTTTTGGAATTAAGAAAATAATTTTAGTTTTTTTAATTCAATAGATATAAGTCTATTAATGAAAAAGATGAATATGCATCCTTTATCAAATGACGGGGTATATACGAGATATATGCACCACTTTTTAAACGAGGAATTAAGGACTATATCCGCTCTAATCTCAAAGTAAAGGGGAATATTTGCTCTTTTCTTAATTTACAATGCACATTTAATTATTGCCTTAGAGTAATCAATTCTAGGAAGTTCATTTAATTATTTTTGGAGTATTTCCTATCTAGGATGCTCCCTATTTTTGGTCGATTTTGGAGTACTCCCTATTTTGCTATTGTTTTTTTGTTTCGGGATTGGACTCATGTTGGGCCTAGTCTCCTGGGTTTTCAGGCTCTTCAGCCTATTAAGTTTTGTAAAAATTAGGCAAATGACATAGTATAAGAAAGAAATTACTTCCTTTCCCTACTCTTTCATTAATTATCAAAAATCCTTTTTTTAGTGTTTTTCGGATACATAATATAGCAGTGTGGATACTTAATATAGCAGCGCGGATACTTAAATTATTAAGTTGTTAGCAGCACGGATACTTAATTAACGGGCGGATGCATAATATAGCAGCGCGGATACTTTAATTAATAACGGACGGATACTTAAATTATTAAGTTGTTAGCAGCACAGATACTTAATTAACGGGCGGATGCATAATATAGCAACTCGAATACTTTAATTAATAACGGGTGGATACTTAAACTAATAAAGTATCTGGTTAAGTTGAATTGGGGGAAATAAGGGATTTTTGTATTTTAGTAAAAGAGTAGGGAAATATTGAGAATAGGTAAAGAAGTGTTGTGTATTTAAGTATTTTTTTTCCTTTGTATTGTAAAGACTTGCTTTTTATTTAGGAAAAACTACCTTATCAAACATACCTATAATTATATCGTATATACTAATTTTATCTATATTTTCAAATAATTACATATTTTATCATTAAGAGTTTCTACTATATATTGAGAAAGATACACTTAAATACATATATTTTTGCTACCAGATACACTAAAATATGGAACAAGGTGAGTGACATAGGAGGGAGGCAAGCGAGATAGACATGTATCCTAGATACATGTGAATCACACTAGATACACTCTAGATATATATATATATATATATATATATATATATATATATATATATATATATGTATGTATCATGTGTAATTCTCATATATATGGGATACTAATGTAATTTACATGTATCTGGGATACCAGAGATACACAGGACAATGGCGAGCGATGAGAAGGAGGCGAGCGAGATTTGTCATGTATCCCATATACATGTAAATTCACTTGGATACAGTGTATCTAGAATAAATTACACTTAATTTTGACCATATGTATTCCCAGATACATGTATCCGAACGTATTTAGACGCACAAATCTGATAAGATTCGTAATATTGCAAACTAGCTAGAGTGTAGCTAAATACTGGAGCTCCGCCTAAATACGCATCACGCACAATGAAAATAATTCTGGAGGTGTCGCTCCTAATAGGATTATCTTCGTGTCAAAATTTCAAATTCAAAACTTCTAATTAAGAATAAAACAATCTCACGACTGTATCACAACCCCATCAGTCCTATTGAGGAATCTTAATCAGTAGTACTCATGGGGTAATCTGATTCAGGAGAGTGTCACTACAGATTAAGACCAACATACTTGGTACCCCAGCTATCCTTAGCTGTATGTGTTTTATACTACATTTGATAAAAGTTAATTAATAATAGAAAGAAAAGGACAAAGAGAAGGTGAGTAATGTGGTGTCTTCTGAAAAGTCACATGATGAGACATGTCCTTTTAATCTTTTCAATTTTAAAGATTGCTTGGAATTAAAGAGATCTAATCGACATTAGTCAAACCACCTCACATGCTTCACATCCCACTACCAATTAACAACAAATTGAAAAACAACAAACTAATTTGGCTTAATTCATTTACAATTCCTTGAATTTGTCCATAATTAACTCTATTAAGATATATGACTAGTTTCTATTAAACAAATATAATATAATAAAGTGTTTTTATTAGAATTTTTTTTAAAAAAATAATATATATATATATATATATATATATGTTCTTTAAATATCCCTTACATCATAAAAAATATAGGACATCTCTTTTAATTATACATATTACTCTTGATTAGAAAATATTTGGATTTGTACGACTTATTGAGGTATGTGTGTATAATTAAATAAAGTGACAAATTTTATGTGGCTAATTTATCTACACAATGGACATTTAAAAATACGTGAAGAAATTTTAAATTAAAAATATCTAATAGAAACACTATATAATGTGTTTAAGTGAAATAAATCATAGTTCAAATAAATAAAATTTATTGACAAGAAAATCATTTTCACCCTCCCCCCTCCCTCCCCCCCCCCCCCCTCCCCCAATTTTAGTTGAAAATCAAACTTCCCCTCAACTTTGAAAATTAACCATTCTCCCTTCTTTGTCCTATACAAAGTCTATTTCACCCATACTACTTTTATAATTCCATTTATGTAACATATATATTTTTATAGTATATAGAATGTTTTATTTTTTAACCTTTGTATTATACATTATTGTTGAAATTCAAATTCATTAACATTACAAGTGTAGATTAATCATTTTATAAGTTTGTTGCAAAATCTAATGTTCTTTTTTTTTTTTATGTTTGTTATCTTAATATTACATGAATTAATATATATGTTTTATGTGCATGCATATTTAAATTTCACTTTTCTCTTAGACGTGATGCATGGACGTACTTTTTAACTTAACTTTAGTTGATATCTATGTCCTCCATTTTTGGGTGTGAACAGGTAGACACTTAAATTTATATAGAGTTGAATAGTAGATACACATGTCATACACATGACATCATATATGCCCCACATGACATACAATAAATCAATTCGAATGTATCTCACATGAATTGACATGTAAGACACGTGTGTCTACTTATGCATACCAAAAATTTGACAAAAATATTGGTTGAAACTAAGTTAAAAGGCATATTTATGTATTATGTTTATCTTTTATTCTCTATTATCGATGTTGATAAATGAATTTTGATTGTCATTTATAACATATTTTTTGAACTAAAATTTACATTTATTTACAATATAAATAAATAATCTTTTAACAAATTATTATGAAATATCTCTTTAATTTTATTAATTATTTTTGTATTAATGCATCGAAATATGTTTATAAGGTTATCACATTTATAGATTTTGTTAAAATTAATAAAAATAAAAATAATTATTTATTTTGTTCATTCGAGAATGACATTAGCTTATATATTCAATCAATATTTTTCATTTTTTGGACGAAATTAATATTCTCTTATAGCATAATTTTATTTAAATTAAAAAATATTATAATTTTAAAGAGTATAGAAAGGATAAAAGTTGATAATGTAAGGATAAAATATGCATTTTAAAAAGTTAATCATGAAAAGAGAGGGAGAATGACTATTTTTCAAAGTGGGTGGGTGGGTTTGAATTTTTAAAATAAAATTTGTGGTGTAAATAATTTTGACCTATTAAAAAACTATAAATGTGATAAGCCAAGAAATTTCCTTCACCTCAAGCATCTCAATTGATCAATACTTCATATAATTAAGTAACATCCGTTGGTTAAATTTTTTTAAAGGAAATAAGATTTTTTTGTCCTTATAATTTGAATTGTAGAAAATAATGTTTTAATTTTATTTTTTTGTAAAAATAATTTTAAAAAATTCTGTATAAAAATAAAATCTTCTGATAAAAAAAAACATCATAAAACTAAGAAAAGGGTAATAGCTTTTAGTCTATGTTGAGCTAGCTTTGTCCTGGAATATTTTTATCAAACGTGTGGAAGCAACTTTTGACCTAAAACTATGGATGGCCCTTAATTTAAGTTAGTTTAATTTGAATGTAATTTAAAAAATAAAAGATTTTAAAAAAATTTATAGTCTAAAATAATTGATAAATATTCATATGATTAGAAATTATTTTATTCAGAATAGAATATAAGTATTTTAAAGTTAAATTGTTTGTAAATATAAAAGCATGTCTTTTTCTTATATTGATTAAAAATAAAAATAAGTCATATAAATTAAAACAGATGGAGTGTTATGTTTAATTACTATTAGTAATAGCTTGAATTGTCACACTCACACATGTGTTATCAAAAATGAACTTCTCTATTAATTCCCATTCATAAAAGCCATATAGTATTAGTATTATTTTTCTAGTAAAGCAAACTTCATATACTTTCAAACTTATTTCTCTCATCATCATTAATGATCCATCATCTCTCTCAAAATACTAAGAATGAGAAATAATTATAGAACCATATTTCTTCTTTTGTTCTTGTTTTTGTCCCAATTGTTGATGATTTTTGGTAGATCATTCCCTCCTAATATACAATCAAGAAGATTATTAATTGATTCATTCACATCACTTTCTGTTAATCCTAGTAAAGTGAATGAATCAATTATAGTAGCACCTGAAAAAGCTGTGAAAAATAGTTTAAGGAGTAAACCTCCAAGTTCTTGGAATCCTATCCAAAATAATTTGCATCCATGAAGGACGGACGGAGCTAGGAATCTGACGAAGGGTGTGCAAATTTCCTTCTCAATTGTGTTAAGGGCGTTCAAAAGTAAATATACACTCATATTTACTAAATTTAACATTTCCTGGCGAAAGTTGTGCACTGAACCATCCTTCGCCTAAAATGGCTCCGTCCTTGGTCAAGGACCTCAATGTCAAGGTTAATATCAAGACGTACGTTTTTTTTTATTTTTGGTCCAAGAAGTTGATTGCATTATATTTTGAATAATTGGACGTGAGTGAAAATTCTGAATTCGCTATTATACAAAAGTGGAAATATGTGAGTTCATACATATAAAAGGTACGTAGCAACGGAGGGGTGACCCAACAATGAGCCGTTAATTAATTTTGTGGATATCTTGAATAATTCAATCATGATGTATTCAGATCGAATGATTATATATTCTTCCTAGCGAATTTTTGAATTTGGTATCAGCTTGCTCGATTTTTTATCAGTGATTACCTTCATTAAGTCGATAAAAAATCTCTCTAAAATCTATTTATTGATTTGGTGATTAACCAAGGGCGGAGCTAGGAAGCTACGTCATTTGTGGCACGGACTGGATTGTACATGCTTTTTTTTTCTTCTTTTTGTAAGTTGAATGTGCTTTATCTTCTTTTTTTTTTTTGCAAATTTTGAGGCAAGTAAAAGGGAGATGCTTTAATGAATTATTGCTCTTTCTCACAATTTTGTAATTTTTTTCTCTTTTTTTTTTTCTCATTTAAGTGTTATATTATTTCTTTGTCTATAACAACTAATCCCTAGCTAGAAAAATGGTATTCATCCATTTATATGTATTTTTTATATTATGTTACCTTAATTTTTTTCTCTCATTACATTAAGTCCAGATTATACCATGTTGAGCAAAAATGGTAAACAGTTTATAATATATATATATATATATATATATATATATATATATATATATATATATATATATATATATCTTGTTCTTATTCTTAAATAAATTAATGATAGGAATATGAACAAAGAACATATATATTTGATTGTTGGTGCACTCTTTATATATTTACCATGTACACAATAGTTGTTTTCTGTCTGAAATGACTGTTTATCCAATTTTATTCTGTTGCTTTTGATAATTAATTCCCATTAATTCAACAAGAAGTTCTTAGAGGAACTATTTAAAATTTATTTATTGTTTATATGAAGTTTACCCTTTAAATTGAACCTTTAAGCTCATTTTCTTATGAAATTTGCAAGTAAATTTATTTTAAAACATATTTAATGTAATATGTACTAATCGGTCATTATTAGATTTTAACTTTGAACTCAATAAATTAAATTGGATCATAAAATTGGGGATGGAAGAAGTAACATAGATTTTTATATTTATACATAATAAATCTAAGTACGCAGAACTTAACATGTTTTCAATTTTTAAACATTTTCAAGATTAGGGAAAACTAATGGACCACAAAACTCAAAATAATTATATGTTTATGCCCCAATCCAATGTAATTCAAGAAATACCCATTCTCTCAAAAAAAATAATTACAGCCCATACCCCCATATATTAAGGCTGATAATTTTTGCTTAACTGATACTAAATCAGTAGCATATAATGTATTGATATTATTAAGGCTGATAATTTCGCTTAACTATACTATAAGAGTATATGTATATTGTTGTGGTATCATTACGGTTTCTTGTTCAGAAATTAATCATTAGTCAATGATATTATAAGAGTATATATATATATATATATATATATATATATATTTATGGCATCATTAAGGATTCTTGTTCAGAAATTACTCATTAGTCAATGATACTATAAGAGTATATATAAGAGTATATATAAATATATACTCTTATAGTATCATTGACTAATGGTAATTTCTAAGTAAGAAACCTTAATAATACCAATACAGTATATATATATATATACTGATTTAGTATCAATTAAGCGAAATTATTAGCCTTAATGATACTAATACATTATATGATATTGATTTAGTATCAGTTAAGTGAAATTAATTAGGGGTATATAATATAATTATTTAGTGAGGTATGAATATAAATGAGTATATACTTGTAATTATTTTATTTTTATGAGGCATTTGCTTAGTTTCCTTTGAGATTATTCAGCTTGTTGCCCAAGGATGGAGTGCTTTTTATGAGGCTTTTTTTTTTCCTTCCAATTTTGGCTCAAAAAATGTCACATTACTATAATTAGAAATAATTAATTAACTTTATTATTCTCATTTTATCGTCAATAAAATAATTTATAGCTACATAAATATCTAAGAATTATTTCAGAGCATATATTTTTTTTAAAAAAAATAAATAACGTATCAAATTAAATAACATCACATAAAATGAGATAGAGCGAGTAATACCTTTTATTTTCTAAATAAAAATGAGAGAACTAAAAGAGGGAATAAAATGTGATTGCATGTGCTAAGGTGTTAGATGTTGAACACAAACATATAGTATATGCGTAATAGTACATATATTTATAACTAAAAAGGGAAAAGTTCAAGTAAAAAATAAAATAAAATAAAGATACACATGAGCATGAGGCAGGCACAAAATACCATGTAGGGTGCACATGTAATTTGATCTCAATAATTGATACCTAAATAATTTTCCCCTAATTACCTTTACAGCTGAATTGGGTTCTTCATCTCACTTTTAATTCATCACACTAATCATAATGTTTTTTTTTTCTATTTCATTGTAAATTATGTATACGGATAGTGAAAAATATAAACTTTAACCTATAATATTATGTTAGCAGAAGCGGTTCAAATATATTAATGGTCTACAGAAAAAATCAAATGAATATCTTTTCCTTTTTAAAAAAAAAATGTGTTGATTAGTTTAAATAGTTGTGTGGATTGTGATTTTCCTTTGACTTTATCAATGACTTTCTGTAGATGCTAACCCCTTTAGAGCTGCCTCTATATGTTTGTAATATTTTTACTAAATTATCAATAATTATTTATTATAAAATATATTTATACTTAATTTATATAACTAATTAATAATTATTTAAATACTCCCTCCGTTCATTTTTACTTGTTCATTCATAAAATAAATTTTTATTTTTACTTGTCAACTTTTGACATATCAAGAAAAGACAGTTATTTTTTCCATTTTTTAAAGTTATCATTAATACTATTCTCCAAAAAAAAATCCAATACTTAATATTAAACATAATTTAATAGGAATAGTATGGTTAAATACATATATCACTATTTTTTTTTCTTAATGTGTGTATTCAATTAATCAGTAACAAATAAAAATGAATGGATAGAGTATTTTATACATAGATAATACACAACTTAAGCAATTTCTTTCCTTTTCTTCTCAAAAACCCATTTTTCCCACTTGGAAAGGGATGATTTATACAAACTTGTCTGACAATTTGCAAAAGATGTCCACAGACAATAGATACACCTGTTGATACACACATAAGAATGAAAAAAAAACCAACGGATACGATACAATGGATAATTCTGTTCCTTTCTTAATTAAAAGTCTCGAATTCGAATATTATTTCTTCTACTTATATTCACATAGTAAAAATGAAACCATGTAACAATTTGAATTTCAAGTACCTCATAAATTATGATCAATAAAATGTCACTAACGCATAATATAATTAGCCAAATAATCATTTGCATGTAAAGAAAGAAAAAAATACGTCGTTTGCACTTGCAATGAAATTTTTAGACAAGATTAACGATTAATTTAAATTTTGTACAAATTCTTTGTGTTATTAGTGTACTAAAGTTTCTACATAATTTTAATGATATTTAACACACTAATTTACTTTAATACAACTATAATTTATAGAAAATATCAATGATGTATGATTAAACGTTATCAAAGACACTTCATCCAATTCTAAGCGTTAACGATCGTTAGTCAGTATATAACTCAACTAAATGAGTTGGGGTCGAATCCCACAGGGAGCAGTACGTGTATAAGATTCAATTGGAAAGTATGGACATGGTCAAATCAGTCATCGAACTAAAAATTATCAAATAAAAACATCATTCAAATCAAGGGGTGACACGAATGTCAAATGGGGTGTTTTGGTTTTGATTATCAACTACAAGCAAGGACAAACAATACGAAATAACAATAATGAGACGGATTCTTGGGATGTGATCGATTATAGGCTAATATAGACAAATGGGTAATTGCAAATATTAGAAAATAGCTAGATATTAATGAGTAAGCTAGGCTATAGAGGAGATAAACTTTCTCTCGAACAATTTACCCCGAATCAAGTTAATTTCTCTCGAACATCAACAAGCATGCAAAATAAGAACAACCCATACCTTAGTCCATTCACTCTCTCGAGCTGAATGTGTGGAATTGGGTTTAGGATTCACTGTCTCGAGCTGAACCCAGGTCAACCCAATACCCACAAACCATCAATCAATAAGTTTAGTTTTAAAACTTCTCTCTCGAGCAAGCCAAAAACACAAGGATAAAACTGCATTTGCAACTACAATTCTTAAATTAAACCACAATTAATGATTGAACTCACTTCTAAATAGTATTTAAACTAACAATTAGCAATACCCATAAACTAAATCAGTCCATAATCACACCCCAAGAATTGTGGTTTTAACTAGTCATCATAAAAAGGTAAAAATTGTTACCAAATTGATTATCCATCAACTTGGTAAGAGTAGATTCGTCCTTACAATGGTCCAATTCAAAGAATCTCAAAGACCCACTTCCAATTTCTCAAAAGTGAAAAACTTCAATTCTTCAAAGCTTAGGAAAAACTAGAGAAAACTTGTCTCAGTCCTCAACTATGATAAAATTATGATAATAGATAGATGATAGACAGATAATAGATAGATAATAGATACTAAACTAAATGTTCAAAAATGTATTTATAGTCGCCAAAAATGTGTTGCGAAGAGTCACTTCGGCGAAGTAAGTCGGGCTTGCCGAACCACTCAGCGAGCCACCCTTTGGTCATTTCTATCGCCCTTCTGCCTTGGCATTCAACATCCTTAAGGTCTGTGACTTTGGGCGATCCAGCACTACATCGCGGAACTACTCGGCGATCCGCCGACTGCTCCTTTCTCTTGCCAACTTGGTTCTTTCCTTCAGGGTTTAGCACACTGGAATTTTAGGCGGTCAAGTAGCCATTCGGCGACTCACCAAGTGGACTTGGCGATCACCAGGCTTGCATTTCTTCATTCTTTCAGCTCGCTTTGTTCCTTTTTGCAAATTAGTGTCCTTGCTTTGTTCCTCAATCCATATACCTGGAAATCAAGAGTTTTACATCAGTTATTGGCACAAAATAAGCATTTGAGGACACTAAATATATATAATTAAAGACCTAAATGAGTCCAAATCTCGGACTCATCAACACCCCCAACTTAAACTTTTGCTTGTCCTCAAGTAAAACTCAAGTTCAGCAGTTCAAAAATGATGTCTCAAACAGTGCTACACAAGACTCAATCATAAATGCACACAACAAGACTCAACTTACTCATGCAAGGATCAATTGTGCACTCAAAGATTCAAGTTGTGACTCACCTTCATCAAAGATTCTCAAGTTCACAATACTTGCTTCAAATGCAAGTTCAAGCTCAACAAAGGTACTCAAATGCCCTCACAACAAGAATGATTCCATATTCACACACAATTGTTCAACAACTTATAGTTTCGGAATCGCATACAACTCTCACACTGACAAAGATGAATAACTGTATGACTTCACCCATAGGTTTCCCCTTATTTTACAATCAACATTCACTTCAGCTCACTCAAGATAAAAAAAAAGGTCTTTTCAAGGCTTGTAACGGGGTTGAGTGTAAAGGTATGGTCATTTAGGTTCAATGGTTGCTCTCCTCCTGAAATGTGGTATGAGCAACACTTTCTTTCCTTTTCTTCAACATTTTCACTTGTGCTCAAAATTCACCCCATTATTCACTTCCAATAGAATATTGGACACTCCATTTCTTTTGCAACTTTCACAACTTTTATTTCATAACTTTTTCATTCTTTTTCTTTTTCATTCTTTCTCTTCTTTTTTTTTCATATGGAGGGGTTATGTCTTTTTCAAAACCATGGATCAAGGGGTCTTCTTCACACTTTTGGATTTACCTTCTCTTTTCACCACATCCCCAACTTAGGCTTTTGGCCTAAATTGGCTATTCAAACAAACCATACTTCATGAGGATTATGGGTGAATGGACAAAGAAGGGTTATAATTTCATAAAGTTTCTTCCAAGAAAAGGATAAGACTCAAAAAAGGTTTCAAGTAAAGTTCATACACTCGCAAGGTTGGCCACAAAAGAGGTATATTGTCAAATTGTTTCACTCTTCAAAATTGTTGCCTAAGATCATTTCAAGAGCTTGCATCACTTATTCAACCGGACCAACGGGGCAAATTCTAGGTGTCATCACATAGGGTTCATAATAAGCTCATCACACAAGGCATTGACACCAATATCAAACAAGACTCCACACTTTCTCTAGTGTGCAATGTTCATCACAAGAGACTCTTTCGATAATCGTCTAGTCACAATGAGATGCAAAAAGTCCACATATTGTTTATGCAACTTCATTTGGCCTCATCGTAGCCGCGTATTCATTTTTATTTGATTAAGAGCACTATTCAAGTCATCGGTATTGATCATAACCGATACTCAAATTTGCACAAGAACAACCTCAATCACACACAAGGGGTGGAATTTTTTTTAAAAAGGGACAAAAAACCATTTACATTCAAAACAAGGAGCCACAAGCTTAAACATCCACAAATCAATATCAAAACACAATTTTAAACACAAAAGCCCAATAATATATATACAGAATAGTCACAAGAGGTAAGTATGGAAATACCTCACCCCACCACAAATAAAAAAGAACAGTTGTCCTCAAATGCAACAAAATACTAAAAAGTCAATAAAAATGACAGAGAGGGAGATAAAAAAGGGTCATGTCTACACAGTCGCTCCATCTCTCGGGGCATCAGTGCCCGGTGCAACCTCAACAGTGGCTCCACTAGACCCAACCATGATGGTGTCTCTCAGGGTGGTCTATCAGGCGGTCTCGAATATCACATCCTCCAAGTCGGCCAGATCATCATATACGGCGGCATCTCACTCTCCTAGCTGCTCCTCATTGGTCTCCGCCTCTGATGCATCAGTTGCCACATCCTCCATAGGTACATCTCCGGTGATAGCCGGAGGCATCTCAGAACTGCCGGGAGAACCCACACTCTCAGCTGCCTCAAATAAAGAAGTGAAGTCTGTAGACTTTAGATAGTCCACGTCCTTCCTCAAATCTGCAACCTCGGCTTTCAGAGCCGTTATCTCTGAAGTAACCCTCTGTCGACACTCACAAGTCGCGACTTTTTCTGTGAGATCATCAATAGAAGTCCGAAGGGGTGTCAATGCAGCTAGGATGATCCTCTCAATCATCCAGGGTACCTCAGCCTCCAATCGGGTAGCCCGGACATCAGCAAAATAGACTAAGTGCCCCATCTTCAGGATCATGGGCTGAGTAATCCTGGTGGACTGGGAAGTAGTAGAAACACCAGGGCCTGGGAGGAAGTGGAAGCAGGTGTACCTGAAGGCCCGGAGGTCGGAGTAGGCAAAAATGCCTCTGCAGGTATCATCTCAACATCAACCTCCGCAGATGTGTCCACCGGAGCTGCTCTCCTCTTGTATGCCTCATCCCGAGTGTACTCGACCTCTATACGCCGAATGTCTATGGAGGATGTGGAGGTAACCTCGATGTCCCTTTTCTCATCACGATGGACTCCCGCACGCTGGCATAGCTCTGTGATCAGGATCGGAAATGGAAGGAACGTCTGGCGCTGCTTGGCCCTCATGGCCATCTCCTGTTTAATAATAAGTCCCAAGTTGAGCCGCTTATTTTTGATGATCGATCCTAGACAAGCTGCCTTTGCATGACGGAGGATGGACTCATTCTGTGAAGGCATAATGGAGTTGTTGATGAATTTGAACCAGTACCGTGCAACTACATTCAAGTCTTTCTTCTTTATCTGGGCTCTAGCATGAATCCACCTCGGGGTGGTATCAGAAATAAAGGGGGAAAGCCATCCATTTAGGTCATCCAAGGGTTGGGCTATCGCCAAACCCTCATACTCGTGCTCGAACCCCGTGGCTCTATCAAGCACAACATTTATGATCAATTTTAAAGCACAAAATTTGGGAAAATTAACAATTTAGGCAATTTTAGGCACAATATCAAAACTACAATAGGCACACAATCACATATTCAAGATTTCAGAGAGGCCCAGCACACATCAACACAATTTATAACAATGCAATTTAGTTTAATCGCTAATTTAGAGTTTGGGGTTCGGAAAACCAACCTTTAATGCCGAATTACGATTTGAAATGCTAGGCGACAAAGATTTCCAACTCTGAACACAAGATCAACGACCAGAAAGAAAGAAAATGCGATAATATAGGAAATATAAAGTGCGGGTGTGATTATATGTTAAAAAGTGAGGAAATATGAAATAGTTTGAAATTTTAAACGTTTGGCCTTTTAGAAACCGTCCAGTTCGCGCCCTTTCGGCGATATTATTTTTCTTCACCGAACCATTCGGCGACACGCAGAGTGGTTATTTACCTCGCTGAGTTTTACAGGACCTCTAGTTAACTTGGGGTCCAAACGGCGGACAAAGTCGGGCTCGCCGACCTGTTCGGCGATTCACTGACTTGTCCATGGGCTTGCTGAGTTTTACAGACTCCAACCTGATATTTTCATGAGCCCAACAGTGGTCCAAGTCGGGCTCGCCGACCTCTTCGGCGAGTCACCGACTGGACATTTTCCTCACCAACCTGCACTTTTCAAACACATTCGACACTTCAACCTGCACAATCAACACACGATTATTCCAAAAACAAAAATAAAGCAATAAAAACTTGGGTTGCCTCCCAAGAAGCGCCTTAGTTAACATCGTGGCACAACGCAAGTCCTCACTCAAACTTCATTCTTGGGGTTTGCCATAGTATCACTAGGCATTCCCCTTTTTTGTCTGGGGTAGAGACGAGACAACATATGACCCATTTGGGTCTCCAGTAGCTGAATAGATATGGAATGAGAAACATTAATCTAATTCAGCATTGAGACATTCTCTTTTATCTCTTTCAACACTCTGTCATGTTCTTCAACTTTGTGGAGAATGAGTGAGAGTATCTCTTCTACTTGTCCACCCTCATAGTCCTTGGGCTTTAAACGCTCATGAGGAGGAATGTACCTATCTTTCTTGTTATACAGTGCTTCAAATTCCATGATCTTTTTGGCCAAGAGATCCAGCTGAGTCAACATTTTGGTCAAATCATGGTCCTTCTCTGTCCCTTGTTGGTCTTAGTCAGTTGATCAAGGAGTTGGGTTGCTATTGCATAGGGTTGTCATATTAGACCATCTAGAGAAAGTTGGTCAGCCACTCCTCTATTCTTAGGACCAAGACCTCTATAGAAGCAGTCCAGTAGCATCTTATCGGTGATTCCATGAGTTGGGCATTGCAACAATAGTATCTTAAATCTTAGCCACAACTCATGGATTGCCTTACTCCACAATTGCCTGAAATTCTGGATGCTATCCCTAAGAATCATCATCTTCGAAGGGGGAAAGAATCACATGCACTTGAAATGCGATAATGAGCTCTTTCCACAAAGTGATAAGATCTCTTAGCAACTCAGCCAACTAGTTGCACGTTTCTCCCATTAGAGAAAATGGGAACAACCTCAGCTAGACCAACTCTTGAGATATGTTTTTAAAGGAGAACGACCCACAAATATCAACAAAAGTCCTTATGTGCTCATGGGGATCCTCATGAGACAACCCACCAAACAACTTTTTCAATTGCAAGAGCTGCAACATGGTGCTTGTAATGTGGAACACAACGTTCCCTTCAGCTGGAGGTAAGCGAATGGAACCAACTACACCCACTAGATTAGGGTCATTACCATTCGGCTCATTGACATCATTGAGATTGTCGTTGTCATCTTGGTGGCCCACTTGGCTACCATTGCTTCTGCTGACACTCATTTCCTCTGTTTTAACAGCAACACACAAACCAAAACTGAAAGTAAGTAGATTCAACTATGACTAAAAAGAACAAAATTCAACTTCACCAAAAAAAATCTCAAAAAACACCACTCCCCGACAGCGGCGCTATTTTGATTAAACGATATCAAAGACATTTCATCCAATTCTAAGCTTCAATGATCGTTAGTCAGTATATAACCCAACTAAATGAGTTGGGGTCGAATCTCACAGGGAGCGGTACGTGTATCAGATTCAATTGGGAGTATGGACATGTTCAAATCAGTCATAGGAATAAAAATTATCGAATAAAAACATCATTCAAATCAGGGGGTGATACGAATGTCAAATAGGGTATTTTGGTTTTGATTATCAACTACAAACAAGGACAAACAATACGAAATAACAATAATGAGATGAATTCTTGGGATGTGATAGGTTATAGGCTAATATAAACAAATGGGCAATTGCAACTATTAGAAAATAGCTAGATATTAGTGAGTAAGTTAGGCTATAGAGGAGATAAACTTTCCCTTGAATAATTTACCCCGAATCAAGTTTATTTCTCTCGAACATCAACAAGCATGCAAAATAAGAACAACTCACACCTTAGTTCATTCACTTTCTCGAGTTGAATAAGTGGAATTGGGTTTATGATTCACTGTCTCGAGATGAACCCGGGTCAACCCAATACCCACAGACCATCAATCAATAAGTTTAGTTTTAAAACTTCTCTTTCTAGCAAACCAAAAACACAAAGGTAAAACTGCATTTGCAACTACAATTCTTAAATTAAACCACAATTAATGATTGAACTCACTTCCAAATATCATTTAAACTAACAATTTGCAATACCCATAAACTAAATTAGCCCATAATCACATAATCACACCCCAAGAATTGGAGTTTTAGCTAGACATCATAAAAAGGTAAAAACCGTTACCAAATTGATTATCCATCAACTGGGTAAGAGTAGGTTCGTCCTTACAATGCTCCAATTTGAAGAATCTCAAAGACCCACTTTCAATTTCTCAAAAGTGAAAAACTTCAATTCTTCAAAGCTTAGGAAAAACTAGAGAAAACTTGTCTCAGTCCTCAACTATGATAAAATTATGATAATAGATAGATGATACACAGATAATAGATAGATAATAGATACTAAACTAAATGTTCAAAAATGTATTTATAGTCGCCAAAAATGTGCTGCGAAGAGTCACTTCGGCGAAGTAAGTCGGGCTCGCCGAACCACTCGACGAGCTGCCCTTTGGTCATTTCTATCGCCCTTCTGCCTTGGCATTCAGCATCCTCAAGGTCTGTGACTTTGGGCAATCCAGCACTACATCGCGGAACTACTCGACGATCGTCACTGCTCCTTTCTCTCGCCAACTTGGTTCTTTCCTTCAGGGTTTAGCACATTGGAACTTTAGGCGGTCAAGTAGCCGTTCGGTGACTCGCCAAGTTGATTTGGCGTTCACCAGGCTTGCATTTCTTCATTCTTTCAGCTCGCTTTGTTCCTTTTTGCAAATTAGTGTCCTTGCTTTGTTCCTCAATCCATATACCTGGAAATCAAGAGTTTTACATCAGTTATTGGCACAAAATAAGCATTTGAGGACACTAAATCTATATAATTAAAACCCTAAATGAGTCTAAATCTCGGACTCATCAATGTACCCAAAAAAAGAATATCAACGATAAGTTGAGTCCTACTTGTAACCAAATTAT
Source organism: Solanum verrucosum (assembly GCF_900185275.1). Classification (NCBI taxonomy): domain Eukaryota; kingdom Viridiplantae; phylum Streptophyta; class Magnoliopsida; order Solanales; family Solanaceae; genus Solanum; species Solanum verrucosum. The sequence continues at coordinate 264,762 of NW_026020007.1, forward strand.
TATTTTTCCAAAGTTAATTACAATTATGATATTTATTGTAGATTTTCCTCAAAATTACATCTCAAGTAATCTTTCAAACCATCAAACAATATTGTGAACCTTTCTAAGAAATAATTTTTCAAGCTTCATATGTTGTGGAACTTGATAAGATTCTTTTACTTAGCGGTATCTTGTCATGCATTTTGAACAAATTTTAAATTCTTTTCTCATATACAAGCATAAAGAAATCACAAGATAAACTCAGAGAAGGATACAAAGCGTTGTTATATATATAAATGAAAGGAGAAGGTAAAAGGGTTATTTGTAGGCTTGTTGTTGAGCACAATCATAAACGTGCATTTCTGAATAGTCAAAAAATTTGGCGATCAAAAAGGAAAAAATTGAGGCCCAAAAAAATCTTATTTTGCTTGATGAAACTTAAGACACTTTCTAGTGGTTAATTACTTCGTACTTTACAAGAAGCAATGTTTGGAGCTACACCTCATACAATTATAACAGATTAAGGCCATAACAAATACAGTTGCAATGATATTTCCTAACAGTATACACCATTTTTGTATATGACACATAACAAAAAAGATTTCAAAATATCTAAGTCAAATTAATCAACAACAAAATGATTTCACATAGAAATTTTAATTGGTGTAATCATGATACGACTACTTCGAGAAATTTTAAACAATGTAGATCTAAATAATAAAAATATATAATAGAGAAGTAAATAGTTGGTTGATGAGGATATATATGCAATTTTTGAAAAAAAATGGATACTGACATATATGTGTACTATTTTTTGTGCAAACATGTCCACAAGTCAAATTAAAATAGTGAGCATATGAATAATATTTTAAAGATATTTGAATTCTATAATGAGTGTATTTGTCGTGACCCCAAATAATAAGTGTATGGTTGGATTGACTTAAAAAGTAGTTTTTAAGTTAAAAATAAAAAGTTAAATTTAAATAATTTTTAAGTCAAAAAATAAAAAGTAGGGGATACCTACTTTTGGTTTTTAACTTATTATAAGTCATTTTAAACTTATTTTAAGTTATTTTTATTTTTAACCTTGCCAAACACTTCCTAACTTATTTTAAGTCATTTTTTTTACTTATTTTAAGTTATTTTTATATTTGACAAACACTTCTAGAAGTAAAAAAACTGACTAAAAGGAAGGTTTGACCAACTTTTAAGTCAATTCAAAGACCCTCTGAGTCTATTGATGCTAAGTTAGATTTTTTTAAAAATGGATTACAAGATTAAAAAAGTTGGGACTATGATTTGCTTAGCGTTGGGTTGCTTGTATTTTTCTAATATATATTCAAACTGTGACATTAAAGGTACTTGGGGTCAACTTTGTGCAAGAACTGAAAGGTACAAATCTATTTTAAAATAAAGACAAGTTAGGTGGATAAAGCTTGAGATGGTAAGATCAAAGCCTACATAGATGGGACCTTCATTTATAAAAACTCTAGAAGTGACATAGGAGAAATCATTAGAGATGTTTTTTGATAACCTTATCGTGAAATTCATAGTCCCTACACAATTCAAGATCAATAATCAAGAAAAAATAGATCTTCAATTTTTTGAATAAACCTCAGTAAATAGTTGTTTAGTGATCGTGGGCATATTTATATGCTTAAACGCCAAATGAAACTGCCACGATCCAAAATACACCCTAGATATGACATGACATATAAGACCCTGAGAGGCCCTACACAAGTCACCTAACATACATCATAGATAGTAGAAACAAAAGAGTTTAAAAGTAGCATTTCATATAAAAGAGTTTGACAAAGGTAGTGGAAGTCTAAACATAAGTCTCAAAGCCATCTATTACATCAAAGGAGTGATTGAGATGTAATCCATACATCACATATAAAATATGAAATGAAAACAACATAAAGCAATAAAAGAGTCTCATTCCTTGGAACATGAGGACTCACCAATCTTCAATATCTATAAGGGATCACTAGTCACGAGTATGAGAGATAGGAGCGTCGGACCCTACATTAGTGAAATAATGTAGGCACAAGTATGTGTTAGTACATGGAATGTACCAAGTATATGCATGAGAGTTATGAAATCATGCTAAAAGGAATTTATATGACATGCAATGACCAAGCTAAATCATAAAATAACATGTTAGAAAACGTAAGTCATAATCATCGTCAATGCAAGCTAACCATCTTATGAAAACACTTGTGAGATACTTTAGAAAGTAACCTTAGTTCATTATTGTGGAAAGTTTACCTTTAACCGACATAGACCATGTGATTTATAACATGGAATCTGGTGTCTATCCCACACCGAAAAGAGATGTCCTTACTTGCCAAGGTAAGAACCATAAAATTGAGCTGAAGTGGACATACTAGCTAATGTCTATCTAAGACAAACCTATGGTGACACATAGTTATGGGACATGGGTAATCACGCTTGTCCAGTCACTACTAAGCATAAATTCCACATAATATTTATTAATCTTAACTTGTCTTATTATCCATGGAAGTGAATAATTAAGTAGTCAACCCAAGCTAGAGTTCATTAGAATAGCTCCTTAATCTCGATTCAATGTAGGTGAGAAAACTTATCAACCTTATGAATCCTTTTTGTGCGAAAACCTTTCACAATCATGTTTTGAGTAGCATGTGAGAAATTATTTCATAACAACAACAACAACATCAATGTTTTACTCTCAAAGCAACCTTAAATCATGTATATAAATTTCATAAAGAAACATGGATATCTTCATAAATTCATCTTTGATAGTTCATAAGCTTTATCATGTGATCATAGTCAAGAAATCATGGATCATGCATGGTTTTATGTGAATTCAACTTAGAATCATGTCATTATCTCAATTCATACATAAGAAGATATAAAACAATCAATTGGATCATAATTGAAAAGAACCTATGAGATTGAATAAAACTCTAACTTCAATTGGAGATTCTAACTAGTATAGGTGAATACTATCATACCTTTATGTCAAAAGTCCACAATCAATGGTGAACTTTGAGACTTGATCTTGAAACCTTAGACTCTTCTTCAAGCTTTAGAGAGATAAATTTTGGGGTAAGAACTTGGAGGGATTTTTGGGGAAATTTGAAGAATGATTTAGAATAGTTAGCTTTTATGCTTAAAAGACTTATAGAGGATCAAAATGACCTAGTTTAGGCATAAATCCATTAGAGAAAAAGAGTATAAAGCCCTTTAAAATAATTGTCGACCACCATCTACGGTTGGACCTACGGACTGTAGGTCCTTCTACGGACTGTATGCCCTTCTACCAGGGGAGAATTTAAGTTTAAAAATGGGTCATCGAAACCCGTGGTCATTCAGCAAAACTCGATGTATTACTTGTATAATTCTTAAAATATATCAAATAGCAACCGAAGGAACCCATGAGCACAAACAACTGGATGGTTCACTGGTTTGAGTGTTAGTTTTCCACTTTGAGGTTGAGGGATCGATTCCCAGATGCTACATTTTCACAACCTTGCATTTTATTTTATTCACAAAAGAGTTTCTATATTTAGCCTTTTTTAAACTTCTTCTAATGACTTTTTCATATAATAAAATTTATTTATTTTGCAAATGTATTTAATATTTTTCTTATGAAAAACCTATATTTATTATTGCTAAAATAAATACGGTCCCTCAAATTTGAAAGCCTAAATTAGTTGCCTTTTTTCTTAAAGGGATAGAGACGCACCTGACAATGGTACTGCACCCGTCTTCTTGAAATTCTAGATTCGCCTCTGCTTTCTATGGACCATACTGGTCAACCGTAGAAAGTAATCAGAGACTCTTAATTTGGCCAACTTTTGATGAAACCCATGTATGACTCGTAGGTGTTTCTACTAATCGTTGCTAACTGTATAAACCAACTTTAAGCTTTAAAATTTTACTAAGTTTGGGGGTCACCTACGAGACCTATCTATGACTCGTATATGGAATGACAGACCGTCCTGTTGAACCGTAAAAAGGGTAGTTAGACTTTTTTTGAAAAAATATTTTCCCACTAGCTACGGTTTCCATCTATGGACCGTAGAATTTTCTACAGTCTGTAGGTGGGACCATAGAAACAGACACGAGTCCAAAAACTACATTGTCCTTCTTTTCCAAATTTGAGGTGTTACAATATCTCCCCTTGGGAACATTCATCCTCGAATGGAAATCAAGACATCATAAGGAGGGTAGGAAGAAGATCTAACAACCCAACACAAATGCAATCACATAAATGCACATATCCGAGAAAGAAAATCGGATCCAAGCTAAAGCATATCCAAAACATCATTTCATAAGGCCAATATGCAACTCATACTAAAATGTACATAATCATGGAGAAATCAACCAGGTTAACTCATTTTCTCAAAAATCAAGTTTTCATGAGTGCATGCATGAGGAAATATGAGAATAACTAAGAAATAAGGACGGACCATGAGGAACTAAATACCTCAAGCTAGAGTGGGGTCGGAGGGAAAGAGATGAGGGTATCGAGACATCATATCGGCCTCGGCCTCCCAAGTAGCAATCTCAACTAACTGATTCCTCTAAAGAACCTTTATCGAAGCAACTTCCTCATTTATAAGCTTCTTAACTTGTCGATCTAAAATCTCAACCGAAATTTCTTCATAAGAAAGATTCTCCTTAACTCCCAAACCTTCTAAGGGAACAATGTTTATCGGATCTCCAACACATTTCTTCAACAAGGAGATGTGAAAAACCGGATGTACCAATGCCAAATCATTAGAAAAATCAAGTTCATAAGCAACTTTACCAATACGCCTAAAAAAATTTGATACAAGCCCCCATAACGGGGACTAAGCTTCCAAACCTCATAACACCCTTCATGGGAGAAATCTTCAGGTAGACCTAATCATGTACATCAAATTCAAAGTCTCTACTTCTAACATCGGCAAAAGACTTTTGTCGACTTTGAGATGCTTTCAACCTTTTTCTAATAAGACGAACTTTCTCCATAGTCTTATGTACCAACTCGGGACCTATCAAGGCAACCTCACCAATTTCAAACCAGCCTATTGGAGATATACACCTCCTACCATAAAGAGCCTTAAATGGAGTCATAGCAATGCTGAAATGATAGCTATTATTGTAAGCAAACTCAATCAAAGGCAAATGATCATCTCAATTACCCTTAGAGTGAATCACACAAGCTCTCAACATATCTTCCAAAGTTTGGATAGTATGCTCTGCTTTCCCATCGGTTTTCGGATGAAAGGTCATACTAAGCTTAACACGAGTACCAAGCCCCTTTAGGAAAGACTTCTAAAACTGAGAAGTAAATTTAATACCACAATCAGAGATAATGGATAAGGGCACTCCACGCAACCTAACCATTTCTCGCAAGTACAACTTAGCATAGTTGATTTCATGTGTCAGGAGACTTTATCCAATACTAAGTGCCAACGACCGTGAGTAGTAATATAACTCAACTAGTGAGTTGGGGTCGAGTCCCAAGGGAGTAGTTCGTACTAAAGAATCAATAGAAAAGCATAAACATGCTCAAGTCAATCATAGCTAAAAACATTTACGAAGAAAAACATAATTCAAGTTTGGGGTGACACAAGTGTCAAATATACAGGGGGTTTGTTTGTACTATCAACAAATAACACGAAAATACGAATATGGAGACGGGATTCTCAGGATGTGATAGGATTATGGGCTAAGTTAAACAATCGGATAATTGCAGTTAATAGTAAATAGCTGCAAATAAGTGAATAAGCTAGACTTTAGTGGGGATAAACTTTCTCTCGAACAATTTATCCCGAATCAAATTGGTTTCTCTCTAACACCAATAAGCGGCAATGAATCACAACCTTCGCTTTAGTCCATTCGCTCTCTCGAGCTGAATGTGTGGAAAAGGGTCTAGGGTTCACTCTCTCGAGCTGAACCCATGACAACTCAATACCCACAGACCATCGATTCAACAATTTTGGTTTTAAAACCTCTCTCTCGAGCAAGCCAAAAACACGAAGTTAAGATTGTATTTGTAACTACAATCCATTAAATTCAATCACAACTACTGAACGAAATCATTTTTAAATAGCAAATAAACTATCAATTAGCAATACCCAACAGTTAATTCAACCCATAATCACATAATCACACCCCAAGAATTGGGGTTTTAGCTAGACATAGTAAAAAGATAGAAATCGATACCAAAATGTGTTTCCATCAATTGGGTACAATTAATATTGTATTTACAAACATCTAAGATGAAGAATCTTCAATACCCACTTCCAATTTCTTAGAAATGGAAATCTTCAAAGCTAAGGAAAAATATCTCTCTATTCAGTTCTAAGCTCTAAACTTCAAAAACTTACTGAATGTTCAATCAGATACTAAGCTAAAAATTTAAACAAGTATTTATAGTTGTCAAAAAGTGTGCTGCAAAGGTTTAGTCGGCGTAGTTAGTCGGGATCGCCAATCCACTCGGTGATCCGCCCTTTGGTCATTTGTATCGCCATTTTATTTTTGCCTTCAGCATCCTTGAGGTCCTGTAACTTTGGGCAATAAGACACTGCATCGCGGAACTGTTCGGCGACTCACTGTAACAACCCTCTCGGAAGGATGCTACTACTTAACAAGAAAGCTATTATAATACTTGCACATTTCAAAGGGATTAATCTAAGATATATAAATTATAATTTAATAGAGGAATTTAGCCCAAAATAACAAGTGAAAGATTTAACGGCTTGTCATTTAGAAATTTAGTTGATATCAAATTTAAACAAGACAAGAGTCTCAATTTATGGCGGGAGAATCTTTCAAAATACTTTTAAAAATACGCTAAGAGATTTTCATATATTATCTATACTACTACAAAACATGTTATAAATCATTACCAACTTCGGGGTACCAAAGCTTGATCGGTTCATGCTTCATACAAACCTTCAAAATAAACTGTAAATTTAATACATTACAAGACTTGGGTTTACACACCCCAAAATAGTAAAACATGTAGTCATACTTATTTTACAACCCATGGTGGTATGATCAAATTAGCCTTCAAAATTTCATGTAAATGTACAACATATAGATCATGTACAAGTCCCAATATTATGCAAACTATAGATGCCTATATGCAAATGTGATCTTCCCATAAAGCTCGCAAAAACTCCACCTCCAATGGCCAGCTTCAAGTATCCCCTCGAACATTCCCTACAATAGAAACAACTATCGCTAAGCATAAAGCTTAGTGGTGTAAAAACTATATGCATGGAGCCGCTAGATTCACCAAGTTACCTTTCAAAAGTCATGGGTAGCACGATTGAAACATAATAAATAAATCAAGTGAACAATATATTAAGGGTATCAAGTTCTATATTTAAAGATTCAAGTGTTAAGAACGTTCAAGCACCATTTCCCAAGAGATCCAGTACCAAGGCTCGCCCAATATATACATCATACTGTCACACCCATCATAACCAAGTATCAAGAAAGACCGAACCCCTGTATCAAGAAGGGTCAAAGCCCAATAATCAAGAGAATCAAGAACCATATTAAAATGGCTTCCTAGTTCATACTTAAAATGGACAACTTCCATACTTAAGACGAACCAAAAATCCAGAGTCAAGATGGCAAATAATCTGAATCAATAGGCATGCCAATAGTGACAAAATCAAATCCACAAGAAGGACAAAGTCCCAACAAGAATGCCAAGTGATCAAGCAATCCGTACAAGTGGGCGAGTTACACAAGTGTCTTGAAAGTCTCAGAGAATATCAATACGACAATACAACGTGACAAGAAGTAACCAAGGTATCAAGATAACCCTTCAAATATACAAAAAGATAACAAGAGTACAAGTACAAGCTTATACACAACCTCGGGCTTTAGCATAGAAATAGTCCAACAAAACTTCAAGAATTCAAACCGTAGCCCGACCAACGTATCAAGGTTCTCAACTTGTACATGAGTATATATAACCTTAAAAATACAATTAAATAACTTCTTTAACTTCTATTAGCTCAATAATGTTGACGTAAAATAGGATCATTATCACAAGTAAGCCTACCATGTACAAATACAACTATGCTCCCAAAACAGAGAATCTGTCCAGCTTGGTACATCAAGTCGCAACTTAGATTTGAAAAGGAAAAATGAAAACTGGACTTTATATTCTTCATGAAAGATGTAGGTACATCTATTAAGGTTGCTAATAAATAAGAATCACCGCAAAATATATTTTGTACAAGAAGATATATTCAAAACACTAACAGTTGATCATACAATTTTTAAAATTCCAAAATCTGAACAGAACTTTCCCTATGTTGCATCCCATATTCCGAATCTATAACAGCTAAATTAGAGTTTTACATAAACATAAGATTTGTAGGCATACGAATTAGGTTTCCAAATCATATTTATTCACTATAAACGAAGTTCTAGAGAACGAGATATGCATAAAATACCAAACACTACCCAGCTCAGAAACATATTTCATCACTGACCAAAGAGAAGGGTGTGTCTCGAATTCCAGCCAAAAGGACCAAGGCATTCTTGAAATTTTGTGAGTACTTGTCACGCCCCGAGCCTACACCCTGGGCGGGACCGGCACCCGGAGACCATTTCTAGCCCCAAGCGAACCCTTGGCCTGGCTTTCTTAACTCAGCGGAAACCTCAACAGAATAACTCAATGCAATGCAATATTACAAAACAACTTAACTTATAAAATATGGCCATAAAGGCAACTCGAATCTCAAAATAGAATATTTACATATATATAGATGAGAGACTCAAAACTAACTGACTGACTGTCTGTCTATGAAGCCTCTAAAATACTGAGATGGATGTTGGGACAGACCCCGCAACATCCTAATAAAACAAAAACTAAGAACACAAAATAATTGAGTCCTCCGGAATGCAAGGAGGCTCACCACTGACTCTGGAGTGCTCAGCTGGATCAACGACGTGCAGGATGCTGATCCGGGGTACCTGAATCTGCATCATCAAACGATGCAGGCCAACTGGCATCAGTACATGGAATGTACGAGTATGCAAGCTGGAAAACTAAGCAACAAAGGCTAGAAGGAAAACTGGAAGAAACTGAATAGCTTACCTGGCTCAACTTAACTCAACCTGACTGACTTCTTTCAATATAAGGCAATTTAAAACAAGTGCGATATAAAGAAAGATTGCTTAAAACATGCTATGAACTCTGTGTGTATACAAGGATACAATAAGCCTGAAATGTGTATAAAAATACAATGAACTGATGTATATAAAAAATACAATAATCTCTGTGTATGAAAAATACAATAACTGCTGTGGGAGTTTCTCTAACCGACAACCATCACATAAGAGCTATAGTGATGATACAGCGATCGACCTCACGCTGCCAGAGCATCTTATACCCGGCCAAAGGTATAAGACCTGAACTGCCTAATGGATCCACTAGTCTAATCTGAAAAGGATTCATCTAAAAAGTATGATCCTTTTCTACCCATGGTGGCTAACATGGTTCTATGGGGGCTGTGGGTTCTTTGAACGCTCCCCCAATTCGGTGCTCGATACTACTCCCAAAAATGTACTGGCTCTTATGTTTTTAAAACATATTTCTTCCTGCTGATATGAGATAATTACTCAAAAACTAGCCCGAAGGCTTTTTGGAAATCTCAGTTTCCAACCTTGTTTAAATGTAAAAACATTTCTTTAAAACTTCTTTGGGAATACATAGTTCCCTAATAACTTTGAGAAAAGAACTCAACTTTAAACTCTTTACTTTACTTGAACTCTTGGCTTGATGTGAAACTCTTAACTTAACATGAAACTCTTAACTTTTGACTTGACTTGAAACTCAATACTTAACTTGGAACTTGAGCCTTAGAATGAAGTTAAAACGCTCAATGAAGACTCTTGGAAAACCTTAAAGACTTGCTTTGACTTACTTACTTCTAAGCTTGACTTCACTTGACTTGGAAACTAACTTCACTTGAATTGGAAACTAACTTCACTTGACTTGTAGTTTTACTTGACTTTTGGAAGTACCTTGGAGTGTTGGAAACAACTAGGAAACATAGGTATAATACCTAGGAACATGTATAAAAAAAGAAATGGTGAATGAAAGGGAAGGATTGGTGTCCTTGGCACTAGGAGAGGTGCAACAGCCCAGCCCCTTTTTCCCCAAAAATCCGACTTTTTCCCCTTGTTTCTTTCCAATTCTAAACCCTCTCAACCTCAAGGTTTCAGCAGCAACACTTAGAATCATAAAGACCCTTATTATACAATAGATTCAACTCAAAAATCACAGCCAGAAATCTGTACTAAATCAGCAAGAACTTCAACACAACACCACTACAACTTCAACAACCAATAAATCTTCTCTTGGAATTAAAAACGAGTTGGTGTGTGGGGGTATGAACCAACCAACACTAAGGATCATAAAATCCCTCAATATACAATAGGTCACAACTCAAATACACAGCCCAATCCTGTCCCACAACCAACAATAACTTCAACAACACAACTAACAACATCAACAACAACTAACAACTTCAACAACTTCAACAACAAATCCAATCTCTTCTCAAATCATAAAAACGAGCTTGGTATGTGGGGGGAAAGGATAAACCCACACTAAAGACTCACATACCTTGATAGGGATCACCCCCGACGAAAATCCACAATGATCTTGACAAATCTTGTTGATCTCCTCTTTCTTCTCTTCTTCTTCTCCTTCTTCTCTTCTTCTTCTCTTGAACCCTAACTCTTTCTCTTTCAAAATGGGACAAAATGATCCAAATATCAGCCTAATACAACAATATAAGCTCAAAAGAAATTATTTGTGAAAAGACCAAAATGCCCTTAAATTTCCGGAACGGAATCCCTGCCAACTGCCCAACTTTCAAAGATCATAACTCGCTCATACGAACTCGGAATCGAGCAAACTCAGTGGCGTTGGAAAGATCGTTCCACAAGCTTCGAAACCATAACTGGAACTACTCCTAAATCATCCTGAGCTAGGAGTTATGACTGCTCAAAGTTGGCCAAAAACTCACTGATTTCCACACTTAGCCAAATTTTCCAGATTTTAAATTTTTTCCAAAAATGACTATTTCCAAATTTCAAGCTTCTTCATATTCATTTTTAAATTGTCGGATGTTACAATATCTCCCCCTTGGGAACATTCGTCCTCGAATGAGGTAACTCTTACAAAGCTAAGGGTGAAACATCAACTCAACACCCAACAAACAACCATGCAAACACAACAACAATAACGACATGCTCATTATAATTTATAGAGCACTAAGAAGGAAATTAATACCTTAATCTGCGGATTCAAAGAGATATGAATATCTCTTCTTCATGTCTTCTTCGGCTTCCCAAGTTGCTTCCTCAACAAATTGGTTCCTCCATAGGACCTTAACTGAGGCTACATCTTTCGTTCTCAACCTACGAACTTGACGATCCAAAATTTGAACAGGAATCTCCTCATAAGATAAGTTATCCTTGATCTTGATACTTTCAGTCGGTAGGATCAATGAAGGATCGCCTATGCACTTCTTCAACATGGAGATGTGAAATACCGGATGAACCGCTGCTAGTTCATGTGGTAACTCCAACTCATAAGCAACATTGCCAATCCTCTTGGCTATGCGGTAAGGTCCAATATACCGGGGACTAAGTTTCCCCTTCTTACCAAACCTCATAACGCCTTTCATGGGTGAAACCTTCAAATATACCCAATCGTCTATTTCAAATTCTAACGCCCTTCTCCTAACATCGGTGTAGGATTTCTGACGACTCTGTGCCGTTTTCAACCTCTCTTGAATCACTTTCACCTTCTCCATAGCTTGGTGAACTAAATCTGGTCCTATCAACTGTGCTTCACCAACTTCAAACCATCCAATAGGAGATCTACATCTTCTCCCATAAAGAGCTTCATATGGAGCCATCTGGATGCTAGAGTGATAACTGTTGTTGTAGGCAAACTCAATGAGAGGTAGGTGATCATCCCAACTCCCTTTGAAATCGATCACACAAGCCCTCAACATATCCTCTAAGGTCTGAATAGTGCGCTCTGCTTGCCCATCCGTCTGAGGGTGAAAGGCAGTACTTAAGTTCACCTTTGAACCCAAGCCCTTCTGAAGAACTGTGCAGTAAACTGTGCACCTCTATATGAAATAATGGAGATTGGGACTCCATGAAGTCTCACTATCTCTTGAACATACAACTTGGCATAATCTTCTGCTGTATTGGTAGTCTTTACCGGTAGAAAATGAGCTGACTTTGTCATTCTGTCGACAATCACCCAAATAGAATCATGTTGTCTGCGAGACCTTGGCAACCCTGTGATGAAATCCATATTGATCATCTCCCACTTCCACTCTGGAAGTTCTATCCTCTGAGCCAAACCACCGGGCCTTTGGTGTTCAACTTTCACTTGTTGGCAATTTGGACACTTAGCAACAAACTCAGCAATGCCCTTCTTCATGCCATTCCACCAATAAACTTCACGCAAATCACGATACATCTTGGTGGAACCCGGATGAATAGAATATCTGGAGCTGTGAGCTTCATCCATAATCTTCTCTTGGAGTCCATCTACCATAGGTACGCACAATCTACCTTGAAATCTCAAAACACCATCTCCCCCTTGTTCAAAAGCTAATACTCTTTGCTTTTGAACATTTTCCTTCAACTCGAGAAAAATGGGATCTTGATCTTGCTTCTCTTTCACTTCTGACATTAATGATGACTCGGCCCTGCTCGTCACCGCTATTCCTCCTTCTATGGAATCTGTAAATCTGACTCCCAGGCATGCCAGTCTGTGCACATCTTTTGCTAACTCTTTCCTTCCTTCTTCAATATGGGCGGTGCTACCCATAGACAACCTGCTCAAAGAATCAGCAACAACATTAGCCTTACCTGGGTGGTAAAGAATACTCAGGTCATAATCCTTGAGTAACTCTAACCACCTCCTCTGTCTGAGATTAAGCTCTTTCTGAGTAAGCACATATTGAAGGCTCTTGTGATCAGTGAATATGTCGACATGCACACCATACAAGTAATGACGCCATATCTTCAAAGCAAATACTACAGCAGCTAGCTCTAAGTCATGGGTTGGGTAGTTCTTCTCAGGAACCTTTAACTGTCTGGAGGCATAAGCTATAACCTTGCCATTCTACATTAAGACACAACCCAAACCAACTCTAGATGCATCACAATACACCACAAAACCTTGAGTACCTTCTGGTAGCGTCAAAACTGGAGCTGTAGTCAATCTCTTTTTCAATTCTTGAAAGCTTTTCTCACAAGCTTCAGACCATTGAAATTTCACTGTCTTCTGAGTCAACTTTGTCAAAGGAGATGCAATAGTCGAGAACCCTTCAACAAACCTTCTATAATAGCCAGCTAATCCCAAGAAACTCCTAATTTCAGTTGGAGATGTGGGTCTAGGCCAATTCTGCACTGCCTCAATTTTCCGAGTATCAACTTTAATTCCATCACCGGACACAATGTGGCCTAGGAATGCCACAGACTTAAGCCAAAACTCACACTTAGAGAACTTAGCATACAACTCCTTGTCTTTCAAAGTCTGAAGAACTGTTCTGAGATGACTAGCATGATCTTCTTCATTCCTTGAATAGACTAGTATATCATCAATAAAGACAATAACAAACATATCTAAATAAGGTTTGAAGACTCTATTCATCAAATCCATGAAAGCTGCAGGCGCATTAGTCAAACCAAAGGACATGACCAAAAACTCATAATGACCATACCTGGTTCTGAAAGCTGTCTTTGGGATATCACTTTCCTTTACCCTTAACTGATGATAGCCGGATCGGAGGTCAATCTTTGAAAAACAAGTGGCACCCTGAAGCTGATCGAAAAGATCATCAATCCTCGGAAGAGGGTACTTGTTCTTGATGGTAACCTTGTTCAACTGGCGGTAATCTATACACATTCTAAGGGAACCATTTTTCTTCTTCACAAACAAAACCGGAGCACCCCAAGGTGAGACACTCGGTCGAATGAAACCCTTTTCTAGGAGATCTTTCAACTCTTTCAACTCTGCTGGTGCCATTCTATATGGCGGAATAGAGATAGGACGAGTATCTGGAATGAGATCTATGCCGAAATCTATCTCTCTCTCAGGAGGAATTCCGGGTAGATCATCAGGAAACACTTCTGGAAACTCTCTTACTATAGGAACTGACTGGAAATGAGGTATCTCAACACTAGAATCATGAACTCGGACTAAGTGATAGATACAACCCTTCGAAACTAACTTTCTTGCCTTAAGGTACGAAATAAAACGACCCTTAGGCACTGCTGAACTGCTACTCCACTCTATGACTGGCTCATTCAGAAACTGAAACTTGACTGCTCGAGTTCTACAATCTATCGATGCATAACAAGCATAAAGCCAATCCATACCTAGAATGACATCAAAATCTACCATGTCTAACTCAACCAAATCAACCATGGTGCTCTTGTGATTGATAGAAACAGGACAATCACGATAAACTCTTTCCGCTAGAATAGACTCCCCAATAGGTGTAGAAACACAAAAGGGTTCACAAAGTCTTTCAGGAAGAACCTCAAACTGATTTGCAACATAAGGAGTTACAAAAGATAAACTCGCTCCTGGGTCTAGCAAAGCATACACATCAAAAGCAAAGACTTTGATCATACCAGTGACAACATTCGGAGAATTCTCTTGCTCATGGCGACTGGTGATAGCATAAAGGCGGTTTGCTCCTCCACCTACACTAGAAGTAGCTCCTCTAGGTGCCGTCCTGTCTGGTGGAACAACTGAAGAAGACTGTGCTTTATTGCTTCCATTACCCTGCCTATTCTTTGGACACTCTCGCATGAAATGTCCATTCTGACCACACCTGAAACAACCAATGGAGCCATCTCGACAAATACCTGAGTGGTTCCTACCACATTTTGGCGCAAACAGGAGGCTTACTACTCCCTTGCGCCACACTACCCGAAGATTGTGCTGGTCTAGCCCTGAAGTCCTTCGAATTCTGAACATTAAATTCACCTCTGTATCTGGGTGCAGGTGCTCTAGCAAATGATGGAGCAGGTCCCTTTTGCCTTTGCTGAAAGGAGGAACGGTTTGAATTACCTCTCTGCTGCCCGGACTCGTTCCCGATCTTAGCTCTCTTATTTCTGAACTCTTCTCTGTCCCTCAGCTTCTCTTCCTCAACCTGCTGCACATAAACCATCAACCTTGATATGTCCATGTCCCCGATAAGCATTGCAGCCCTACCTTCCTTGCTCGACAACCGAGACAACCCAGCAACAAACAAGCTCATTCTATTCCTCATGTCCGCAACCATCTCCAGAGCATAGCGGGATAATTGTGTGAACTTCAAACTGTACTCATGAACACTCAAGGACTCCTGCTTAAGTGTGAGGAACTCACGTACCTTGGCCTCTCTCAATTCTCGAGGGAAAGAAATGCCCCAAGAAAGCTTCCTCAAAATCGGGCCCAACTTGTAGGTGGTGCATTCTCAGCTCTGCCCCCTTTCCACTGGTCGAACCAAGTTCTAGCAACATCCTTCAATTGATAAGCAGCTAGTTCAACCCGCTCAATATCTGCCACATGCATCACATCAAAAATCTTCTTCAACTCCTCAATGAAATCCTCTGGATCCTCAGTAGTGCTCAAACCCATGAAACTCGGAGGATTCATCCCCAAGAACTCACGAATCCTTGAAGTGTCAGCTCCTTCATGTCGAGCTCCTCTTTGCTGACCAATCTGATTTGCTACAGCTTGACTCAACATTCTAATTGCCTCTCTGAACTCGGCATTAGAAACTTCCCCTTGATCTTGCACTCCCGGTGCATAGGGTAACTCTTGCTCATCAACATAACGTTTAGGAAGACGCCCTCTACCAACTCTTCGTGGAGGCATGACTATCTGAAACACGCGCAAGCATGGATTAGAAAGAAACTTTTTAGAGATCAACTCTAACGCATGAAATGAGTGTGAAAGAAATGAGAAATCTTCCTAAATGTTGCAGCCTCCCAATTATAGATGTGGCGCGCTTCACACCGATAACTAGGACTCTACAGACACGGCTTCATAGACTCCCTAGGACTCCTGAACTCTGTGCTCTGATACCAAGTTTGTCACGCCCCGAGCCTACACCCTGGGCGGGACCGGCACCCGGAGACCAT
>NW_026020007.1:281028-533447 GCF_900185275.1 Solanum verrucosum
CCTCACCATTTAACTGTCTGGAGCATAAGCTATAACCTTGCCATTTCTGCATTAAGACACAACCCAAACCAACTCTAGATGCATCACAATACACCACAAAACCTTGA
This sequence comes from Solanum verrucosum, assembly GCF_900185275.1. Classification (NCBI taxonomy): domain Eukaryota; kingdom Viridiplantae; phylum Streptophyta; class Magnoliopsida; order Solanales; family Solanaceae; genus Solanum; species Solanum verrucosum. The sequence continues at coordinate 281,136 of NW_026020007.1, forward strand.
GTACCTTCTGGTAGCGTCAAAACTGGAGCTGTAGTCAATCTCTTTTTCAATTCTTGAAAGCTTTTCTCACAAGCTTCAGACCATTGAATTTCACTGTCTTCTGAGTCAACTTTGTCAAAGGAGATGCAATAGTCGAGAACCCTTCAACAAACCTTCTATAATAGCCAGCTAATCCCAAGAAACTCCTAATTTCAGTTGGAGATGTGGGTCTAGGCCAATTCTGCACTGCCTCAATTTTCCGAGTATCAACTTTAATTCCATCACCGGACACAATGTGGCCTAGGAATGCCACAGACTTAAGCCAAAACTCACACTTAGAGAACTTAGCATACAACTCCTTGTCTTTCAAAGTCTGAAGAACTGTTCTGAGATGACTAGCATGATCTTCTTCATTCCTTGAATAGACTAGTATATCATCAATAAAGACAATAACAAACATATCTAAATAAGGTTTGAAGACTCTATTCATCAAATCCATGAAAGCTGCAGGCGCATTAGTCAAACCAAAGGACATGACCAAAAACTCATAATGACCATACCTGGTTCTGAAAGCTGTCTTTGGGATATCACTTTCCTTTACCCTTAACTGATGATAGCCGGATCGGAGGTCAATCTTTGAAAAACAAGTGGCACCCTGAAGCTGATCGAAAAGATCATCAATCCTCGGAAGAGGGTACTTGTTCTTGATGGTAACCTTGTTCAACTGGCGGTAATCTATACACATTCTAAGGGAACCATTTTTTCTTCTTCACAAACAAAACCGGAGCACCCCAAGGTGAGACACTCGGTCGAATGAAACCCTTTTCTAGGAGATCTTTCAACTCTTTCAACTCTGCTGGTGCCATTCTATATGGCGGAATAGAGATAGGACGAGTATCTGGAATGAGATCTATGCCGAAATCTATCTCTCTCTCAGGAGGAATTCCGGGTAGATCATCAGGAAACACTTCTGGAAACTCTCTTACTATAGGAACTGACTGGAAATGAGGTATCTCAACACTAGAATCATGAACTCGGACTAAGTGATAGATACAACCCTTCGAAACTAACTTTCTTGCCTTAAGGTACGAAATAAAACGACCCTTAGGCACTGCTGAACTGCTACTCCACTCTATGACTGGCTCATTCAGAAACTGAAACTTGACTGCTCGAGTTCTACAATCTATCGATGCATAACAAGCATAAAGCCAATCCATACCTAGAATGACATCAAAATCTACCATGTCTAACTCAACCAAATCAACCATGGTGCTCTTGTGATTGATAGAAACAGGACAATCACGATAAACTCTTTCCGCTAGAATAGACTCCCCAATAGGTGTAGAAACACAAAAGGGTTCACAAAGTCTTTCAGGAAGAACCTCAAACTGATTTGCAACATAAGGAGTTACAAAAGATAAACTCGCTCCTGGGTCTAGCAAAGCATACACATCAAAAGCAAAGACTTTGATCATACCAGTGACAACATTCGGAGAATTCTCTTGCTCATGGCGACTGGTGATAGCATAAAGGCGGTTTGCTCCTCCACCTACACTAGAAGTAGCTCCTCTAGGTGCCGTCCTGTCTGGTGGAACAACTGAAGAAGACTGTGCTTTATTGCTTCCATTACCCTGCCTATTCTTTGGACACTCTCGCATGAAATGTCCATTCTGACCACACCTGAAACAACCAATGGAGCCATCTCGACAAATACCTGAGTGGTTCCTACCACATTTGGCGCAAACAGGAGGCTTACTACTCCCTTGCGCCACACTACCCGAAGATTGTGCTGGTCTAGCCCTGAAGTCCTTCGAATTCTGAACATTAAATTCACCTCTGTATCTGGGTGCAGGTGCTCTAGCAAATGATGGAGCAGGTCCCTTTTGCCTTTGCTGAAAGGAGGAACGGTTTGAATTACCTCTCTGCTGCCCGGACTCGTTCCCGATCTTAGCTCTCTTATTTCTGAACTCTTCTCTGTCCCTCAGCTTCTCTTCCTCAACCTGCTGCACATAAACCATCAACCTTGATATGTCCATGTCCCCGATAAGCATTGCAGCCCTACCTTCCTTGCTCGACAACCGAGACAACCCAGCAACAAACAAGCTCATTCTATTCCTCATGTCCGCAACCATCTCCAGAGCATAGCGGGATAATTGTGTGAACTTCAAACTGTACTCATGAACACTCAAGGACTCCTGCTTAAGTGTGAGGAACTCACGTACCTTGGCCTCTCTCAATTCTCGAGGAAAGAAATGCCCCAAGAAAGCTTCCTCAAAATCGGCCCAACTTGTAGGTGGTGCATTCTCAGCTCTGCCCCCTTTCCACTGGTCGAACCAAGTTCTAGCAACATCCTTCAATTGATAAGCAGCTAGTTCAACCCGCTCAATATCTGCCACATGCATCACATCAAAAATCTTCTTCAACTCCTCAATGAAATCCTCTGGATCCTCAGTAGTGCTCAAACCCATGAAACTCGGAGGATTCATCCCCAAGAACTCACGAATCCTTGAAGTGTCAGCTCCTTCATGTCGAGCTCCTCTTTGCTGACCAATCTGATTTGCTACAGCTTGACTCAACATTCTAATTGCCTCTCTGAACTCGGCATTAGAAACTTCCCCTTGATCTTGCACTCCCGGTGCATAGGGTAACTCTTGCTCATCAACATAACGTTTAGGAAGACGCCCTCTACCAACTCTTCGTGGAGGCATGACTATCTGAAACACGCGCAAGCATGGATTAGAAAGAAACTTTTTAGAGATCAACTCTAACGCATGAAATGAGTGTGAAAGAAATGAGAAATCTTCCTAAATGTTGCAGCCTCCCAATTATAGATGTGGCGCGCTTCACACCGATAACTAGGACTCTACAGACACGGCTTCATAGACTCCCTAGGACTCCTGAACTCTGTGCTCTGATACCAAGTTTGTCACGCCCCGAGCCTACACCCTGGGCGGGACCGGCACCCGGAGACCATTTCTAGCCCCAAGCGAACCCTTGGCCTGGCTTTCTTAACTCAGCGGAAACCTCAACAGAATAACTCAATGCAATGCAATATTACAAAACAACTTAACTTATAAAATATGGCCATAAAGGCAACTCGAATCTCAAAATAGAATATTTACATATATATAGATGAGAGACTCAAAACTAACTGACTGACTGTCTGTCTATGAAGCCTCTAAAATACTGAGATGGATGTTGGGACAGACCCCGCAACATCCTAATAAAACAAAAACTAAGAACACAAAATAATTGAGTCCTCCGGAATGCAAGGAGGCTCACCACTGACTCTGGAGTGCTCAGCTGGATCAACGACGTGCAGGATGCTGATCCGGGGTACCTGAATCTGCATCATCAAACGATGCAGGCCAACTGGCATCAGTACATGGAATGTACGAGTATGCAAGCTGGAAAACTAAGCAACAAAGGCTAGAAGGAAAACTGGAAGAAACTGAATAGCTTACCTGGCTCAACTTAACTCAACCTGACTGACTTCTTTCAATATAAGGCAATTTAAAACAAGTGCGATATAAAGAAAGATTGCTTAAAACATGCTATGAACTCTGTGTGTATACAAGGATACAATAAGCCTGAAATGTGTATAAAAATACAATGAACTGATGTATATAAAAAATACAATAATCTCTGTGTATGAAAAATACAATAACTGCTGTGGGAGTTTCTCTAACCGACAACCATCACATAAGAGCTATAGTGATGATACAGCGATCGACCTCACGCTGCCAGAGCATCTTATACCCGGCCAAAGGTATAAGACCTGAACTGCCTAATGGATCCACTAGTCTAATCTGAAAAGGATTCATCTAAAAAGTATGATCCTTTTCTACCCATGGTGGCTAACATGGTTCTATGGGGGCTGTGGGTTCTTTGAACGCTCCCCCAATTCGGTGCTCGATACTACTCCCAAAAATGTACTGGCTCTTATGTTTTTAAAACATATTTCTTCCTGCTGATATGAGATAATTACTCAAAAACTAGCCCGAAGGCTTTTTGGAAATCTCAGTTTCCAACCTTGTTTAAATGTAAAAACATTTCTTTAAAACTTCTTTGGGAATACATAGTTCCCTAATAACTTTGAGAAAAGAACTCAACTTTAAACTCTTTACTTTACTTGAACTCTTGGCTTGATGTGAAACTCTTAACTTAACATGAAACTCTTAACTTTTGACTTGACTTGAAACTCAATACTTAACTTGGAACTTGAGCCTTAGAATGAAGTTAAAACGCTCAATGAAGACTCTTGGAAAACCTTAAAGACTTGCTTTGACTTACTTACTTCTAAGCTTGACTTCACTTGACTTGGAAACTAACTTCACTTGAATTGGAAACTAACTTCACTTGACTTGTAGTTTTACTTGACTTTTGGAAGTACCTTGGAGTGTTGGAAACAACTAGGAAACATAGGTATAATACCTAGGAACATGTATAAAAAAAGAAATGGTGAATGAAAGGGAAGGATTGGTGTCCTTGGCACTAGGAGAGGTGCAACAGCCCAGCCCCTTTTTCCCCAAAAATCCGACTTTTTCCCCTTGTTTCTTTCCAATTCTAAACCCTCTCAACCTCAAGGTTTCAGCAGCAACACTTAGAATCATAAAGACCCTTATTATACAATAGATTCAACTCAAAAATCACAGCCAGAAATCTGTACTAAATCAGCAAGAACTTCAACACAACACCACTACAACTTCAACAACCAATAAATCTTCTCTTGGAATTAAAAACGAGTTGGTGTGTGGGGGTATGAACCAACCAACACTAAGGATCATAAAATCCCTCAATATACAATAGGTCACAACTCAAATACACAGCCCAATCCTGTCCCACAACCAACAATAACTTCAACAACACAACTAACAACATCAACAACAACTAACAACTTCAACAACTTCAACAACAAATCCAATCTCTTCTCAAATCATAAAAACGAGCTTGGTATGTGGGGGAAAGGATAAACCCACACTAAAGACTCACATACCTTGATAGGGATCACCCCCGACGAAAATCCACAATGATCTTGACAAATCTTGTTGATCTCCTCTTTCTTCTCTTCTTCTTCTCCTTCTTCTCTTCTTCTTCTCTTGAACCCTAACTCTTTCTCTTTCAAAATGGGACAAAATGATCCAAATATCAGCCTAATACAACAATATAAGCTCAAAAGAAATTATTTGTGAAAAGACCAAAATGCCCTTAAATTTCCGGAACGGAATCCCTGCCAACTGCCCAACTTTCAAAGATCATAACTCGCTCATACGAACTCGGAATCGAGCAAACTCAGTGGCGTTGGAAAGATCGTTCCACAAGCTTCGAAACCATAACTGGAACTACTCCTAAATCATCCTGAGCTAGGAGTTATGACTGCTCAAAGTTGGCCAAAAACTCACTGATTTCCACACTTAGCCAAATTTTCCAGATTTTAAATTTTTTCCAAAAATGACTATTTCCAAATTTCAAGCTTCTTCATATTCATTTTTAAATTGTCGGATGTTACAGTACTATCGTTAGAGGAAGTTCTACCCCTTTCTTAGAGTTAAGGAACACCAATTCTTATAGAGGAGGTGTGAAAATATATAGTATAAAAGTGATGTTTATCACTTACTAGATATAGCCAAAAGTCAAAGTTGGTTGCCCAAAAGTAAAAAGTTTGCTGCCCAAAAGTATACATATATCCCAATATGTATATATCTCACCTCCCTTCCAAGTTATAAATAATTCCAATTAGAAAATTACATAAATACCCCAATACAATACCTTAAATTACTATCACAATTATGTTAAGCAAGTCTGCAAATATCATAAAATTTCAAGTTCCCAAAATGAGAATAAACATTTGTAGTAATTAAGTAATGGTGTATCGACATCCGACTCTTGGTTAATATTTAGGGGTGTTACACTCGCCGACTTGATTTTCTCCTTCAGGGCTTGGCAAACTAGAACATTAGGCGAGACCAAGGCCATTCGACGACTTACCCAATGGTTTAGGCGATCCTCAAACCTTATTTTCTTCGTTCTTTCAGTTGCCTTGTTCCTTTTTGCTCAATAGTGTCCATGCTTTGTCCCTAAGTCTAAATACCTGAAATTCAAGGATTTACATCAGTTATTGAGACAAAATATACATTCGAGGACGCTAAATCTATTAAAATAAAGCCCTAAATGAGTCCAAATCGTGGACTCATCAACAGTCCTCCATCGAATAAGAAACCTTGGCAAGAATGAAATGAGCCGATTTCGTCATACGATCCACAATTACTCAAATCGAGTTATGTTGTCGCCAGGTACGGGGTAAACCCACAATAAAGTTCATATTCAAATCTTTCCACTTCCAAGTAGGAATGCTAATATCTTGGAATAAAACTCTCAAATTTTGATGCTTAACTTTCACTTGTTGATAATTAGAACAGTTACCCAAAAAATCTGCAATATCCTTCTTCATCCCATTCCACCAATAGACCTCCCACAAGTCAAGGTACATCTTTGTGGCTCCCAGGTGAATGGAATATCAACAACTATGGGCTTCAACTAAAAAAAATCATCAAATCATCGACATTGGGAACGCACACACGACCTTGATACCGAAGCACATCATCTCCCCTTTGAGAGAAAGCCTCAATGGACTTCTTAAGCATCGTTTCCTTCAATTCAACCAAATTAGGATCAAGACCTTGCTTGGATTTCACATCTGACAGAAAAGACGATTATGAACCATTATGGACCATAACACCGCCTTTGACAGAGTCAACCAACTGAACACCCAATCGATCTAATCTATGAACTTCTCGAACCATCGGGATCAGGTGTTGGTGTCAGGGTTCTAGGATGAGCCAAATTTGACTACTGGGTCCTGGTCGAAATGCGGGGTTAGGTCCTGGGTCGGTGTCAAGTATGGATCTCAGATCAATCATCGGGGTCGTATCCAGTTTTGGGTGTCGAGGTTGGGTTCCACTTCTAATGTTAGGTCCTAGGTCGGATTCCTGATCGTTCATCGGGGTCGTGTCCAGATTCAGGTGTCAGGGTCGGGTGTGATTCCAAGTTTGAATGTTGAATTCGGGCTCAGGTCCAAGATCGGTGTTAGAGTTAGGTCTCGAATTGGTCATTAGAGTCGTGTCCCAATTTTGGTGTCGCGTCGAATCTCTGATCTGTTGACGGAGTTGATTTTTGGGTCTGAATTTTTTTTCTTAAAAAATATTTAATACTCTCCAGCCAAAAAATAGATAGTTTTTGGGAAATGTTTTTCATTCACCAACTAAACACAAGAAAATATTTTCCACTCACCAATCAAACATGAGAAAATAAGTTACAAACCAACTTATTTTCCAAGAAAAGATTTTGTAGCGAAGATTTTCCACTCACCAATCAAACATGGAAAATATTTTCCTTCATACCAAACACACGGAAGAAGATTTCTGATTGACACAGGAAGCTCTACCATCGAACATATTCTATAACAATCTGAGCGAAGATTCTATTAGTTTTAATTTTGAAACAACTTTTTGCGAGGCAACTGTTATAGGAACTATTAACATTATTTTATAAGCTATCTAGACATTTTATGTCTTTCCATATTTGTCATCTGATCTTTTCATTAAAATGTGTAGTAGAAAAATGTCTTACGATGGTTTGGCAAATCAAAATCAATAATTCGTTCTAATAGAAACCTTATATTGAACCATTGACTAGAAACATGTATGTTTTTAAGAATGCAATTAACATCATTTATTTATAAGGAAAGAATTCAGCTGATTAAAAGGAGGTCGATACATTGAGCCAGAATGTTGAATATCTCATTATATAAAAATAATACATATTATAATTGTTAGTACAAAAGCTCACATAACAAGAAACATCAATCCTTTGGGGAAGCACTCGAAAAAAATAGCAGTTGATCTATGGAGGAAGAAAAGGATTTAAGAGTAAAAGAAATAGTGAAATGGTTTGATCAATATTTCTAGTAGACTGATGAGGGTGGTGGAGGTGAGTAGTATGATAGTGAGTGTTCATAGGATTTAGGCGGAGGTGGTGAGTTGTAAGTTGTAGGTGATTGTTCGTTGTATTCCGGTGGAGGTGGAGAGGATTTATAGGAAGGTGTAGATTCTTTGTAGTATGGTGGAGGGGGGAGATTTATAGGAAGGTGTAGATTCTTTGTAGTATGGTGGAGGGGGAGGGGATTTATAGGAAGGTGTAGATTCTATATAGTATGGGGGAGGGAGAGGGGATTTATATGAAGTGGTAGATTCTTTGTAGTATGGTGGAGGAGGGGATTTATAGGAAGGGGTAGATTTTTTGTAGTATGGTGGAGGGGGAGGGGACTTGCAGTAAGAAGGTGATTTCTCATAGTAAGTTGGTGGCGGTGGAGGAGACTTGTAGTAAACTGGTGACTTGTAATATTTTAATGGTGATGGCGATTTATAGTATTTAGAAGGAGTGATTTGTAATATTTTGATGGGGATGGGGACTTGTAGTAATAGTGTGTCGATGGAGCAGGCGACTTGTAGTACTTTGCAGGTGATGGAGACTTGTAGTAGTGCTTTGTAGGCATTGGCGATTTGTAGTAGTGCTTTAAAGGGGAAGGTGACTTGTAGTAGTGTTGTGAAAGGAAAGGCGACGTGTAGTACTTCTTTGAAGAGGCAGGTGCCTTGTAGTACTTCTTTGAAGGAGTTGGTGACTTGTAGTACTTCGCTACCACAGGTGACTTGTAGTAGTGCTGCGAAGGAACAATTGACTTGTAATACTTTGTTACAACAGGTGACTTGTAATAGTGCTTTGAAGGAGCATGTGATCTGTAATACTTCGCTACAACAGGTGCCTTGTAGTAGTGTTTTGAAGGTGCATGCGACTTGTAATAGTAGTGCGATGGAGGATGTTCAACGTGTTTTTCTAGTTTCTTGTAGTATGGGGATGGTGATTTGTAGTCTTTCTTAGAGTTGTAAGATGGTGAATGAGAAGTATACTCATAAGAGTAATCAGCAACAACAGTGCTGGCTACAAAGCAAATGCAAGTAGAGGCAATTGCCCCAAATTTCCAAAGCTTCTCATTTTGATTTGTGGAAGAAAAGAAGGATAGAACTAAGACTTTTATTGCATAGTTGAGTTGGGATTTTTGGTATTTATAGTAGCAAAGTAACATCCTTCTTCAGATTAATGTAACAACTTCATGGTTAGCCACTAAGATCATAGGAAAGTCCAAATAAAGATTAGTTTAGTTTAATTAGTGGCTAGCATTTCTTTTTGGTGATTGAAAAAATATAATTTGCATGTGGGCTAATTTAGAAAGAATATATAAGTTGACTTGTATATTGAACTTGATGTTAAAAAACATGAAGGCAAACTAGATTACAAGAACAACAACAACATACTAATCTCACAAAGTAGGGTCCGGGGAGGGTAGAGTATACACAAACTTGACCCCTACCTCAGAGATAGAGAACTTGTTTTCGATAGACACTCAACTCAAGGAGAAATCATCCAAAGCAGTCCAAAAGAAGAAGTAACAAAAGTACAAAAAAATTAATAGATAAGTAATAGGATAGTAACTACAACACTTCAAGAATGTGTTCAACATGCAAGTATTACAACTCATTTCCATCATATTTGTGGAGGGTATTATTATAAACATACTTAAAAAGTTACAAATTATGCAATGTATGTTATTTTTAATACACCAAACCAAACACTCCATAAGAAATAATCTCAGCATAAATAATATCAGCACTGCTAATGCAAACATTACTGATACACCATATTCAGTACTAGTCTTATACATCCTACCAAACGACCCTTAAAAGTAGCTTGAGGATAAAACAAAAGAAAGGGAGATGGACACACCCAACCAGAATGCAGAAAAACATAAGATTTCACCAAAAGTTTCACCCAAACCTTGAACATCCTGCCATTTGTTGCCTTTGGGCCAGCAAACCAAGAGGTCCATCGGTATTTCTAAATCATGAATGATCGGGGAAGAGCCGGAGAGTTTGAGATTGTCCAGAAGTGCATTGTGTCTCCAATTGTTGGGATACTTCAGAGCAGCCAGAACCAGTTGTCATTGAATTATCTTTGTGCTCATCTGGAGAGACTTCAAAAACATCAGGCTGTTCAATTACAATGCATGAGGTATCCTCATCTATTGCTTCATCAACTCGCGGATCAGTTAAAGGGAGCTGCCTAGTTTGGGGCTGTCCTGAAGAGCATGACTCTTCCCTATGCTGGAAGCTTTGTGCTGCAGAAGAGCTTGGTGTTTCCATTTGTTGATCAGGAACTATGCTGGTGGAGCACGAATCCTTCATCACTTGACGAAGATCAAGACGTCTTCTCTTAACAGAAGCATCCTCTATTCTCTGGCCTTGGTCATTACATTCTCTAAACAGGTCAGAATTCTGAGAATCAACATCACATTGGACCGCGATGGCTGATTGATCTATCTGTTGAATTTTATTCTCATACACCAGAAGAAGTCCCCATTTTGTTGCAATGTCTGGTTCTATCGATGCCTCTAAGAAGCAATACTCATTTAGCAGCTTCTTCCCTTTCTCACATGCTACAAAAGGTATGTAGCTAAAACAAATGGCGTATTTACTACCGTGAGAGCAAAATGTTTGGCGAGCAACGATCAGACATTTTTTCTGGAGTACATCATGTTCTTGCCTGTTATGTCTTTGCACTAACTTAGCAGTAACCTTAGTGCATCCGAACCTACGACTACTTCCTCGTTGTGATTTACCATCTGAAGGTTTCAGGTTCTGACCAATAACCGATGGTACACGAAAGCATATAACAAATCCTTTGAATTTACTTTCGTACCAACGTGGATCAAGTTGAATGGAGAATCTTTTCGTTTGTTCTTTCCGATAATAAGTGAACCATTTCCATTTTATATCTCCAGGGAAGAAAAGGCTAAATGGCGGCCTTTTCTCACACTACAAGAAAGAAACCGGTATAAGCTCCAACATAAACATAATTGGATAAGCAGAAAAACCACGAGAAAGAGGCGATACCTGAGATGCCACACTAATCACGCGGAGGACAAAAAGCAACATATCAGTCAGTTCACCTTTGTTCTCGATATGCCGCGTGAATGACACTGAATAGAGCTCTGAATATTTGGTAAGGAAATCAGGGATGCTTTTCAAGATTAAAGGATCACATGCATATAACTCCTTTATACATGGCGGAAGTTCGGGAAACGCAAGCTTCTCACAAAATGTTATGTCTAAGTAATGAAAGAGTTGATTGATGCTCTCATCATTTCTAGTCAAATCCAAGTGAGCCAAAGAAGATAAACCTCCAACATCCTGAAAATGTTCAGCACTACATAGCCTGTTTTTTTTTAGTTTTAACACCCTCAATGACGACGATTCACCTGATGCAGGGGGGAACAGAAAAGTTGCACCTTGTCTGTATCCAGACCAACGAGAGAACGATAAGAAGTTTAGTTCACCAAGATCTGTAACTGAAGGTGGTATCCGGGAAATTGAAGTACCAGATACTACTAGCTTCTTCAACAGTTTCAAGTCACCAATCTTTTCTGGCAAATAGATTAGTCTTTTGCAGTTGTAGATCAGAAGAGCTCTTAGATTCTTCAGACAACAAAAGCTGTTTGGAATGCTTACCAGATCTTTACAATGACTTAATCTTAGCTGTTTGAGGGAACGAAGATTCCCGATTGATGCTGGAAGCTCTACTATCGGAACATATTCTATAACAATGTCCTGTAAACAGTGCATCCCGTCAGGTGGCGGAAATGTAGTTACTTTCGGAAGACAAGAAAGTTTGAGAGTCTCAAGGGATTCCATCTGATCAAAATTTGGAAGCTTCTCAAGGTATTGACAGTTAGTCATCTCTAACGTCAATAAACGGTGCATCCCCTTGGTTTCAGGCAATTCCCTTAATTTTGGAAGACAAGAAAGTTTGAGACTCTTAAGGGATCCCATCTCAATACAACTTGGAAGCTTCTCGAGGCTCGGACAATCAATTAGCTCCATTGAAGTGAGTTTCATGAGAACTCCAAAAAATGGGCTGACTTCTCTCAAACTGTTACATCCCTCTAGCTTTACTCTCTCTAAATTTGGCATCATATCAAAGCTTGGAACTTCTTCCAAGTTCTCACAGTAGCTGAGGTACAAAGTTTTAAGTTTGTCCAATCCCTATTTAGAATGGAAAAATGTTAGCAAAGATGATAAGACACCTCTACCACTCATAAAGAACGATATACAACAACAACATATCCGGTGTGGTCCCACATATGGGGCCTGGGGAAGTTAAGATGTACAGAGACCTAACCGCTACCTCTATGGGGTAGGGAGGTTGTTTTCCGATAAACCCTCGGCGCTATGAAGAAAAGCTATTGAAGCAGGGTTGAAAGAAAATATGACAGCAAAATTGCAAGATATAAGGAAAATGAAGTAAGAGACTATAAGAGATAGAAAAATAAGAAACTACACGACTACTAAATACTACTAAATAATACTAACCTTATGCTCTAATTTTCAACCTCCAACCCTATCTAGGGGTTATGCCATAAAGAACAATATACAAATGATAAATTAAATTAGAAGTGTGGTATCCTATTTTAAATGATGAAAGGTTGTTCTTCTATCATAAGTAGATTGATTAAGAGTGAAAAAGCATGGAATAAGAATGTCAAAGGAAAGCGATAGTAACAATCATACCTTTGAAATTGACCAGAGCTTCTGAACTGTGGTACTTTCAAGTATATCGAGACGAAGAAGCTTTGAAGGTTCAAAACTCTGTGGCAATGAATTTAGAGGGCAACCTTCCCAATCAAGCCACCTTATGCTGCTAGGAAGATGAGTGATCGGATCAATAGAGCAGAAATTTGTTGCTCTGACTTCAAGAACCCTTAATCTTTTCATTTTCCTGAATATTTCATTTATGTTGTAATATGATATATCCTGTTTTCGTATGTAATCCCTTGGGATCGATAGGCCCTCCACAGCTTCTGCCTCCTAAAAAAAAGGAAACAAAAGAAAAACCTTTAAAGAACACTATATCCTGAAATCATTTCCATAGCCTAAAATTTGATTAATACTTGCAAGTAGATTGACATGAGTTTGCAAAAGAAACTACTGACAACAAAGTAAATGAAGGCTTCCATACAGTTCATATGCATGAGACAATGACATATCTTACCAAATTTCCAGTAAACAAATCCTCGATGTCCTCGGGAAGCCATATTCTGCTCCTTCTTGTGTCACCTAGTCTCACGATGTGCCAGGACATTTCTTGTATCAAATCATGCATCTCGATTGTGTCATATGGTGAGACAAATAAGAGAGACTTTTCAATCAAGACTCTTATTGTAGATCCAATATCACAACTCTCAAGAATTTCCTCTACATAACTCCTCAATTTTCCTCTATAAAAGCATCCGATATCAAGAAATAGTCTCTGATCAGAAGGACTCAGCCCATCAAAACTTATCTTAAGCTTAGCAAGAACATGATCTGGCATATCCTTGAGTCTGTCCACTGTGCATTTCCACTCAATCTTGTCTAGCCCATAGAGAGACGAACCTAGAATTTTCAGAGCTAAAGGGAGAAAACCGGCATTCTGTACAATTTGATTTAATAGCTCCTCAAAATCTTTATCTGGAATTCTTTGCTTAAAGGCGTGTAGGCTGAATAGCTCTATTGCTTCATCGCGAGTCATCAAGTTGACTGAATACACTTCATCCACCACATGATTATGTAACAAGTGTTTATCTGTTGTTGTAATCAAAATTCTACTGCCGATACCAAACCAGTCACGCCCTCCAACTAACATTTCTAATTGGTCCTTTTGATTTACATCATCAAGAATGATCAAAACTTTCATTGAGCGTAGCCTCTCCTTTATGATTCTCATGCCTTCATACACACTTGCTATAGTTAAACTTACTTTGAGGATTTTCGAGAGGAGAATACCTTGCAGATATTGCAGTCCACGTGTCCTTTGCATTTCCGCAACATTATCAAGAAAACAAACACCTTCAAATTGGCCCGAATATTTGCCAAACAAAGCACTTGCAATTGTTGTCTTACCAATGCCGCCCATCCCCCAAATACCAATAAAACGAACATCGCGTGTTTCCATCCTTAGTAATGAACTTACTTCCTGCACTCGAGATTCCATCCCCACCAAATCATTTTCAATGGTTGAAATAACTTGACATAATTTACTCAGTATGCCTTCAACAACATGCTGAATGCAAAGAGATTCATGCCTGTACATGAAATTGCAAAAACAACTTGAAATGACATTTCACAAACAGTGCGCATTATCGTTATATTTTAGCATTTCTAGTCCTTCCAAAATCCTGAGAAAATCATTAATGTGGAAGTTATGTTAATAATTTTAGTATTTCTAGTTCTTTTGAGACCATGAGAAATCAGAAAATGACATGGACATAGTGTGTTCAATTGCTTCTCATCTCTCTGTTCACATACTCCCTTTGGTTCCTCTCCCGACTTTTCGTCTCCATTTCCAAAAGGTTTAATGAATGGATTTTTCCTCTGCCCACCACCCATGAAAAGACAGACTACATAGGGCCTCCCACCCTGGTTTCAAATACCATTTTATCCTACCGCACTCACCGCTCCTCAGGCTGCAAATGATTGAATTCACACGTCAAATATTATAGAACTTAGGCCTAACTCAACTACGAAACTAGCTAATGAATTAAGGATCGCCCAAAATCATATAAGGAGACAAAAACTCATACTCCAACACACAACACAACATATTTTTATTCTGAGTTCTACCCTTTCTCTCTCATTTAGATTGCATAGGAATAGTATAACTACTTTTAGTACTTTTAACATATGATTTAAGTAATAGTTGTGTTGTTCAAACATATCTTGGAAGCTATTTAATTAGTCAATGATGAACTAAGCCTTAAAATATCTTTCCTAATAACTTATTAAATATGGTTGATTAAGAACATATCTCCAGTATACTCTCTAAACTACATAAATATTTTTCTCGAGTGTGAATTTTCTATGTCGTCAAATACCTAATACGAATGATGAATCCCCTCGATACTGAAAATCATAGTCTGCCCTAACTATTGGCAGGAGCGAAGCCAGGATTTTGAGTTCATGAGCTTTGTACTACAATTCTTCTTATTTACTGAGTTCTAAAATAGATTATTTGTACATATACTACATAAATACAGAGTTTGAGCCAACGTTACTGAATGACTATTGGAGTTAAGGTATAACTTACTGACATGAACAAAAAAAAAAGATTAGCAGATTTCTGAGATAATCACTCAACTAACAGTTATTATCTCAACTAAATCAAATATTTCTCAACAAAGAAAGCAACTTTTTGAGATAATAACTATTACCCGTCGTAGCCATTTGGCAAATCATATCCAGCTATTTTGCCTGCTTGACGAAATGCATCCCTCCAGCATAACACCTTCTCAACATCATCTTTCAAATTTTCCTCATGTGTAGCAAATGATTTAGCAAAACTTTCACTTTGTTTAGTTACATGTGATGGATCTACATCATAGAATATAGGTATCACAGTTTGTCCAAAATCTTTTTTACATTCCATGATCTTCCCAAGTTCATCTAAACACCAAGTGGATGATGCATAATTCTTAGAGAATACAACAATAGCAAATCTTGATTCTTCAATAGCTTTAACAAGTTCAGGTGAAATTGATTTTCCTCTTTCCAATCTTTCATCATCTTTGAATGTCTGAATTCCTTTTTGTTTTAGAGCATAGTAGAGATGACCAACAAAAGTTTTACGCGTATCTTCACCTCTAAAACTCAAGAAAACATCATTCTTCCAATTTTGAGTACAAGTAGAAGACATTGTATGAAGAAAATAATTGTGTTCAAGTTGTAGTTGAAGGCACTATTTTTATTACTCTTTCTTAAGTCTTTGTTGACTTTGAGTAATAGATAAACAAGTTGGAACTTGAAAGTCTTTGTTTATGTAGGCCTATATGTATTTTTAGCTGTTTTGTCACTTCTTGCTAAATTCTACCAAAGTACCTTGAAACTTCAGTGTTAACATTGTCCATGACAATATTCTTTTTTTTTTTTTTTAATCAAAATTTTTGTGGCCCAGAGCCTTTTATTATAACCATGACAATATTCATTTAATGTCAGAAAAGAGATATTTAATGGCTATAGAATTTTTATTTAGTTGCAATATTTATTATCATAAAAATATTTTGCCTAATGTTATTATATTCAGAATTGTTAAATTCTTTAACGACATTTATATAGGCGATTAGTTATGAATGCTTATATTTATTATTGCGGCTTAATTCTTTATTTATTATAGTGATTTGAGTGTCATTTTACATGGTCTTTGACTAGATACCCATGTTTTTGTAAGAGAGAAAAACATCTTGAAATTTATAATGTAAAACAAATAATATTTAATAACATCCCATCTAAGTATATATATTAATAAAATAATACTCTCACATCCTCTATTTCAAGGCACACTTTTTTTCAATATACATTTCTATAATTGAATTGAACTTTAAAATTATTCTTATATCCTAACTAAAATAATTTATCGCCACACAAATAATTAAAAACGTTTTTTGTCACAAATTTTAAAACCAAATCAAACGATTTAACATAAATTAAAATAGAGAAAGTATCACAAAGTTATATTATTTTTAATTATAAAAAGGAATCATTTTTTTATGAAAAAGGTGTGCAACATAAATTAGAATAAAAGAAAGTAATATAAAACAAAGGGAAAGTGCAGATTTTTCTTCTAATTTAGATCTGAAACTAAAAGTTAAGGGCATTCTCTCACTCCTTTATCTTGCTGAAGTGACCCTAATTATCAACCCCGTCACAGAAAAAATTAAGTTATAGACGGTACACTCTAATTATTTTAGTTTAAAATGTTATTTATTTTTTATTAATGCAATTAAATAAATTACCTATAATTACCTTATTCATGTATAAATATATTAAAAAAAACGTTTCCTTTCCCAACCATTTTGGATTAAGAAGATGTGAACGTGCATTAATCTTTAAGAATGGTGCGTTCCGAGGTAGAAAAGGAATGTTACAATTGGGAATTTGAATAAAACGCGAAAGACACCAAATTTGTTAAAGCCTACGAAGAGTCACGAAAATGATGAATTGTATTGGAAGGAAATAAGAAAAGAGTAATGCTAAATGGCCAGAAAATTTGGCCAAAAATTTAAAAAGTTTATGATATTTTTTTAATTTTAAAATAAACTGATCTTTTTTTCATTTTTTAATTAAAAGATATTAAAGTTAAAAGGGTAAAAATATTTAAAAAGATAAAATAATATAGATAAAATATCATTCTGGCCAAATTTTCTGACCAAAAGGATTTTTCCATAAGAAAATAAAATGAACCACTCATATGTATCCTCCTTCATACTTCGGGAGTCGCCCAATTCATTTTGTACCGTTTACCAAATTTGTTGCTACTTTACGCTCATATGTATCCTCCTTCATACCATATGTATCCTCCTTCATACTTTGGGAGTCGCTCAATTCATTTTGTACCGTTTACCAAATTTGTTGCTACTTTACGTCTTTTTAACAAGTACTTGAAAATGTCTTGTAGTAGGAGGACCCAAAGCCCCTTCCTGAATAGGTAGGCACATAGTATCAAAAAATATCCAGTGAAGCTTTCTTTTGTCTTCATCACCGCCTCCCCAAAAGTTAGCTAACATTTTTTCCAACTGGTCAAGAACTCCCTTTGAAACTGGAATCCCTGCAAGAAGGTGTATAGGCATCGAGAAAAGAACATGTTTGCAAAATCCACTGGATAACAATGCTTTCATCTCCTACCACTTTATTTTATACTCTATCCTTACTTGTCCACTTTTGAATTGACACACTTATTAAGTAAACAATTATTAACATAGTGAGTTTATCATTTTACCCCTATTAATTATGACGTAGGTGCATTAAAAACTAAAGATTTTCAAGAAATTCTATATTTTTCAAAGTAATTAATTGAGGATATAATAGATATAAAAAAATTATCATTTCTTGATTTGTCAAAATGGGCAAGTAATTAAGAACAACTAAAAAAGAAAAAGTGAACTAGTAATTAGGGACAAAGGGAACACTACATATTTATCTTTTAAGAGATCTGAAAAAATAACATACAAGCAATCTTTGTAGAATCTTTTTTTTAAAGTTAAAATTGTAGAAGCCTATGTTTATATCAAAAAAAGATATCACTTTTTTCTATTTTAATCTCAACATTAATTATTATTTCTCAAAGAACATGCGAAGTATTTTGAATGATTGATAGTTGAAAGAAACAATGGAGAGGCACCAAGTATTTTGATAAAGCCAAAAAAAGTTATTGAGAAAAGTATTTTGAGTCTGGTGTTAAGACTTTCACGGATCTAATTCGATCAGATGTATGCTTTCTCATCTGTTCCCAATCCCATGCTTTCCATAAAACGTAGTAAATAGCAAACAATGCATCTGTAAATAAAGGTTTGAAACATGACGAAGCGGCTGAGATAATTTTCCAGCAGTCTGGGTTGATATAAGCAAGAGAATAACACACACATCACATATTTGTTCCGGATTGACAAAGTTCCGACGAAACTTTAAAATCCATATCAACACTGTAGATAGGTTATGATCAAAGGAACAGCAAACATGATAAATAACGAACCCAAGAGAGATATCGAGCACATTAAGGATCTCAACAAATAAATGCCTCAAAACCGAGATATTCTAATGGCAAAAACACCTTATCTACTATTTTCACAAACCCAAAGAAAAAGAGATAACAGCCATAGGGGGAGATATGCTCCCTAACAGTAAAATACAGCAAAGCTCACAGACCTGACTTGCGCAATTCTTCTGCTCCATGTGCAAAGTGGCACTTCTCTCCAAAAGTGCACGAACTCTTGGTGAAGTTCTCACAAATTTTTGTTTTATAGTTACTTGTTACGGATGAGCTGGTGTTCTTCATCGGGGGTCCTGCTGATGTTGTAACACTCTGAATAAGCTCACGAACCATTCGACTGGCT
Source organism: Solanum verrucosum (assembly GCF_900185275.1). Classification (NCBI taxonomy): domain Eukaryota; kingdom Viridiplantae; phylum Streptophyta; class Magnoliopsida; order Solanales; family Solanaceae; genus Solanum; species Solanum verrucosum. Next base: position 300,148 of record NW_026020007.1, read on the forward strand.
TGTTCAATCTGATCAATTGTACCTTCAAGTTCTATGTTCCTCAAGTTAGGATCTGACTCATGATCCCTAATGGAGAATTTCGCTCCGGTCATATGACAGATTTGCTTTGAGTTGACGCCACCTTTCCCAATAATACGTCCAGCAAGAGAGGCATCTACACTAATCTTAGCAGTCGCAGAGGACCCAAAGCTGGCAGCTGCTCCAAGGCCAGCAGGATTGGTCTCTGGTCGACTACCATACCTTCCATGCATCTGGAACATACCATGGGACTCCTCATGCAATGGAGCTGCTGGCCTGCCAAGCTCCCAATCCCCGTGTGCAAAACGACATTTGTCACCAAATTTGCAACCTTCAGCAGTGTTGAATTTGGTGCATAGACGAGTCTTAATAGCTGGAGAAGATGATCCATCAGGGAAAGATGGTGGAGCTATTGAATTCCTAGGAGCTGCTGGAAGCGCTGGGTTGCTACCAAGCATCTGAGTCACAGCTTTAAGGCCTCCAGGCACATAATGCAAGAAGTGGCATCCTTCACCAAATGGACATCCCGAAAAACTGCAGAAGAATTAAATCAACACATTAAACAACTATAAATTTGGAAAAAAACAAAGTTGCATCATGAACCATTAGGATCGAACTTATCAGCAGAAGATCAATAACAGCAAAAGCCTAAATCAATAACAGCTCTGTTTGTTAAATTCCTGATTAAGCCATCAAATAAAAACATTCCAAACAAACCCATTTGTTGTCATGAAAAAACATGGTCATCCAACTAAAATGGCCAAAATCCAAGCTCTGGAACATTATAAACCAGAAAGAACAGCACATATCGAGATCAGCCAAACCTCAATAGGTCACCTACTATAAGGGTAAGTGCACATTACTACTCAAATTATGAGTCCTAGAATGCTTTTGCGAGTCATATTTGAGATTGCCCAACCTTGCTTATCAATTGGATAAGAAAGTTGATAGGAATCAACAGAATAATATCACATGAACCAAAGGTGATCAAACAGCTTTTTAATTAGATAAGCACCAAATATCCACGCATACTTCTTGAAATCCACTCATTGTGTATTCCCTACTGCAAGCTTTTGACAAGAAACACAAAACAATAAAATTAAGTGAACAATTATCTTCTAGCAATTTTCCTAGCTAAGTCTCTGAAAGATGATTTCCCAAGACATCGTTGAGCATCAAACATAAGTTCATTTCTTATGACATCATTTAAGGATCAGCAAAATTTAGCAATTTAGCCTATTTGGGCGGAACAAATCTACTAATGCTTTGATTCAAGTTAGTAAGACTGTAAAGAGGGATCTTGAACTAAGAAATAGACACTAGAAACTGAAAACGGCAAATATTTACAGCATAAAGTATTTAAAAGGGACAATTCTCAGATCAAAATGCTTGAAAAGTTTGACTATATCTAATATAAATCACCACAACCCAAACCAAAAAAAAGAGGGAAAAAAAAAAGAAATTTCCTGTTGGGAACTTTTACTCAAATGGAATGGATATGGATTTCTCTTTTCATACAACTAACTTTACAGTGGAACAACCATCAACATCCACAGGCAGCATGAAATCAGAAAAATAACCATCTTGGTATAAATTAAGTGGCTCTAGGTTAGTCCCATGCGGACGGAAAGAGAACACCTTGCAACAACAGGCATTGAAGTTTTGTCATTGACAACTCATCTCCTTGAAAAGTCATCTGTTCATATCACGTCAAACAAAAGAAGAGACTCAAGATCCAACATCCAAAATTTATTCCTCGAGACAAATCTCTACCCATGAACCAAAAGCAGGAGCGATCCACTGACACCTTTATAGCAAAATGTCAATCATCACGTCTATGGTCATTTTCCACCAACAGGCAATAACAGGGTCACATTTTTTCACATAGTATCTATGAATGTATCCCTCATTCCAAGTCCCTGTGAATGCACCATCATCCGAAGTTTCTAGTAATGCATTCTCATTCCAAATCTCTAGTAAATGTAGTACTGCGTGAAATAACTAAACAGAATTCATCACCCATTATGATAGTTTCTGAGTGTAGCAAGACAGATGTAATCTCCAGAGCATCAATGTAATAGAACATCAAAACAGATGAACACTGTTTCTGTAACCATAAGCTGGAACACTATCCCCAAAAAACTTAACAATCAATCTTGCACTTCTCTCCACAAATCTACATCTCCATATCCGAGATCAACACATATTATACTGATTAATCGTCCAACTATGTAAAGACTTCCAACTTGAAAAGGGAGATTTATAAGTTTTAACACCTTCAATACAATCTAATTAGGAGTGGTTTGGTCCAAACACAAAGTATGCAGGGATTAGTTATGCAAGGATCAATTAGGCAGGAATTAGTTATGCAAAGATTAGTTATGCAGGGATTACAATGCAAGGATTAGTTCTTAATGAATGTTTGGTTTGTTGGATTAAAAATTAGTATATTGTATTATTTAATGTATGTGTTTTCATTTTTTATATATAGAAAGAGTTTGTTTAATTTTTAAGTGTGAAGTGACAAAGGGTATTCATATCATTTTGTAAATTCAATCCATTTATTACTGATACACATTATTATTTCACATTCTATCCTGCATAAAATAATACAAAGATTTCCTTATAACTTACGCGGGTATCATTTAGAAACAGCAAAAAGGACCAAACATAACAACTATGCTGGATTTTATACAAGGTAACCAAACTATGTGATGTGGTCTGCTAGTTTTAAGATCTAAGGATTCCTCATCCATCAGTCTTAACAATGTAATTCTCTCATACATATCACCAAACACATCATTTTATAATGAATAACAACAAAACCACAGTTCGTACTAGTTCCAACGTTCATAACGTATTCAATAATAACAGAAGAAAATAAATTTAGTGTAACAGGCACAGCCTATCGATTCCACTCAATTTTTGTTTTAAATAACTGAATCACAAGGAAATTGAAATGAATTGAACGGTGCAAACCACAGTTGAAGGGGAAATTCCTCAAATAAGAACAAAATATTTGCAATTATTTTCTTTTTTTGAAAATTGTGAAGTTGTATTGCTCAACATTAAGGACATGCTAAAAACTTTCAAAAAATTGCTAAAAGAACCTAGATTACTTGCAAAGAGCCCAAGGAATCTACTAATGTTTTGCTTACAAGATTCTTTAAACCAAAAGTAAAAGGTTGCAATATATCTGTCTCTGACTTTCTGAATATTGTTAATTGTCTTTGATCTGGTCCGATTTTTCGCTTTTTCGATATTTATGCCCAGCCCTTACGTTAATCTGATTCACAACTTTGATGGGAAAGAGGCTGTTTTTCCTAGGCACTGCTTCAAAAACAATCAGAATGACCCTGATAAAGGTAATCTATTCTGCCTTTGCCTCACAAAAGACCATTGTATCATCTGCATAGAGCAACTGGCACTGGCAGACTTCCATCTTTTCTCATGTCCTGTTACAGACTTTAAAGCCCTTAATCCAGGCTATTGCTAATGGCTCTCCTCATCATACTATTAAGGCCCTCCATGGCTATGATGAAAAGGAAAGGCGATAAGAGATCACCCTGGCTAAGTCCCCTTTCTGAAGCAAAAAGGCAAAGGTTCTCCGTTGACAAGTATGAAGAACCTAACAGCTTTAATACAAAAACCATCCATCTTAGCCACATGTCATCAAACCCCATCTGTCTAAGAATACCAAGCAAGAAGTCCCAATTTACATGGCCATATGCCTTCTTTATATCCAATTTACAGTTTTGCACATGATGCTTGGGTCATCCCCTTTCAATCTAGTGTCCACACACTCACTAGCAATGGGTTCTACATCCATTATTTGTCTCCCTTTGATGAATGTCACTTTATATTTGATCATCAGTCTCTCAGTCAGCGTTTTGGCTATGATTTTATACACCCCACTAACCAAATTGATTGGTCTGTAATCTCTAAGCTCCATTGCACCAGTCTTCTAAGGAATGAGGGCCACATAACTGGCATTAAAGCTTTTTCCAAAGACTTGGTGGGAATGAAAGATGTGGATAGTGTTCATTAGCCATTACATCCTCCCTCAGAAACTCCCAGTAGGACTGATAAACACATAGGAAAGCCATCAAACCCAGAAGCCTTATCACCTGCACACAATCTAACAGAATTTAGGACTTCCTCTTCCTCAAATTCCCTTTGCATTTTGTCTTGTTCCTCCTCACAAAAAACTGGGGCATCCTGCACAATAAAATCAGGTATCCAGATTTTTGATTCCTTATACAATTTGAGATTGAAGTCTTGAATGTGTGATTTGATATCTTCAGGTTCAGGGTCAGTGATAGTGCTGCATTCTACCTGTAAGACATCAATGGCATTGAATCTTTTATGTGTTGTAGCCATTCTGTGGAAGTATTTAGTGTTCTTATCCACACTTCAACCACTCTCCATGTTATCTAACTTATCTCTTCATTCTGTAACTGTTTCTTGAAGTTCAATTGCCAAGTGAACTTTCTGCAGCATTTCATCCACGGTTAAGCTCTCAGATCTTGTATGGACTCTAATACAGACAATGTATTTAGAATCTCCTTCTGTTTCCAATTGCCCTTGTTATCCTTGTTTCACACCTTCAGCTCCTCCTTAAGCATTTTCAATTTGAAGCAAGTATGAAGGCATCCTCTCACATCGTTGCGAGTAGGAAAATCTCATCACCTAAGGGAGGCTCCCTACCTTATGAATAGGTGTCTGATACAAAGCCCATTTCTAAGAAGCACCCAAATGTCTTAATACACAAGCAACCAACTAGAAGGAAATCTTTCTACCTTTTGAAAGATACACCCATCAATTCCTTTACAGTGTCTAAAGGGGATCACTTCACAAGTATCATGATATTCGAAAAATAACGAAGTACAGGAAAACATGGCAAGGATTCTCTACCAATTTCCACTAAATGATTGAAATGCTACCTTAGACTGATTTCAATACAAAGAAAATTGTATGCAAACTTCTCTTCAGCGCATGATATACATTTTTAACACCGTCTTTCGGTACCACTAACCCCGCAAACCACAAAAAAGGGATCTAGAGTCAACTTAAACTTTATGTTAGCTTACAGTATATCATGCCACTTCTTTCCATTTGATTTTTGGTCTAAATAACCAAATGGAAAGGAAACTAACGTGGAGAAGTAGTCGTACAAACTTCAATTGAAAGGAAATTCTCCAACCAACAGTAATATCTGCAATTCTAAGAATAGATAGAAAAGATTTTTCACAGATATTAATCATGCATGTTTAATGCACCAAAAAGGAGAAAGAAGACAGAAATGTCATCCAATCCGATAATTTATTCTTAGATCACTACCCTTTTTTTGGGAAGCTCTGTTCAGATCACTACAATTGACTCTGCGCAATTGTCAAATTATCTCCAAGATCATCATGTTTCAGTTAAAACAGACTTGGAGAAAACACACTCCGCAGCAAGATTCAAAATTGCACCAACTGATTTTCTATTCCCCATCATTTCAACGCAAGATTCAAAATTGCACCTATCAATTTTTCTATTCCCAACAGTTCAACAAAAACAGATATAAATCTTATTGCCATGAAGCAACCAAACATCTCATACACAATCAGCCAACTACAAGAAACTGGTGTTCTTTCTATCTTTTGAAAGATACCAAACCATGCACTTTACCTATACGGACAATTTCAAGTTTGAATGTCCTGCCCCTTCAAAAATTACCCATGAGTATAACAATCATCTAACTTAGAAGAATTTGGTAACATTTTCCTTTCCAAAAAAATATGCATCAAGTGATTAAGGGCAATTTTTTGCACACAGCATAATTCACCAAAACAGCCACAGAAGAAATATATCAAAACATGGTACCTGGTTCATGTCAAGCATGTACTCTTCAATAGACCCAAAATAAGGCACCAGTAAATTCTTCTCACAAATTTGGTGCCTGTAGACAGAGAAAAAGCCAAAGCTTATTACTTCTGTCTCAATGTAGTCACTGATAAACTAGGGGTATTTCAGCAGCTTTTAGACTACCCTCTAAAACACAAGTAAATCCAACTATTATATACACTTCCATCTATGCTTTAACCAGCTCCGTAGCAAAAGCAGAATCTTAAATTGTTCATCAAAGTTCTCGTGACAAGTTACCAGCTAATCTAACCAGTATCCTACTTAATCTTTCCACCCTAAACACCTTGTCAGATTTCTTGCATCTTCAAACAAAAACTTTAAGCTCATAAAACTGCTGCGAACTTGCAATCATGGCATAAATGCAATGTGACTAAACTGCTGCAAACTTGCAAACATGGCATATATGCAATATAACGCAACTGCTGCAAACTTGCAATCATGGCATATATGCAATACAACTCAAGTATGGATAACTTCATAAAAGCCCACCTAGTTTAGGATTTTTTCTCATCTTTTGATAGAGAAGAGAGCACCAAAAATTTTACCAGAGAGATTATAACCTTTTTAATATATAAAGTGAATAACCAGCATGATTATATCAATGGCGCTCTTCTAAAAATTAAAATAGAAAAACTTCAGCCCATGCTACCATAAAAAGGACATATGATTCCCTTTTGCAGCTTCTTTAGACTTCTTTTTTATTAATAAAAAAACCCATGTGGCCGCATTTCTTTTTAAAAAAAACAGCCATATGCGATCCAATGTGAACATAGCCTCCAACCAAAAATGCACCTGTGAGGTTTTGACCAGTAAAATCCTTGATAACTATTTTGAACTCACACTCCCGCTACATTCTCAACCATATAAAATATGTCTGACCTCACAATCATCTTGCACAATTAACTTTGATGCCTCTTAACAGAAACTATAGAACGGTCAAAAGCCATAGAGCAACATCTTAATCCTAATCTTCAAACTTCCACGTAAATTCTTCTAGTAAGTAGACTCATCAAAAAGAACTGAACATATGAACCAATGTTTGTAGTTCTGCTATCTTATATTGGAGTAATTCTTGACCTAGATGTTAATATGCCTACAGTAATCTCGCTTCTTTTTTTGAAACTGGAACATAGTGGTCGAGGTAGCGAAAACTGCTCCCTTCGCCATGTAGGGTAATCTTGTGATCTTCCCATGCAAACTTTAAGAGTTGGGGTAGGGTGGAGGAAGTAGTATACTATTCTATTTCTATGTTGTTATATTTGGATGATTGAATAATCCGTACTATTTTATGTTTTGTCACTTGACATTATTATAATATATGTTGGCCACCTTCAACAAGGAACAAAGTAAGGAATATTTTGTTCCTTTCCATCTCAAAAATAACTGATGAATTAAGAAATAACATCCTCGTGTCCGTTGATGCATAGACCAAAAATTTAACGATGCCAAATATCACCAGCAATGATACGATTATCAAAAAAAAAAAATCACCAGCAGTGTTACATCACGCCTAGTCTTGTAGAAAAAATAGGTACCTAAAAGAATCAACTTAACCAATGAATTTATTCCTTTCAAACCAACGGGTAGGGGTCACATTACTTTGGATTAAACATGTTGATATCAAAAAGAAAAACAAGTAACAGTAAAACCAAAGTCATGTTTTTTCCTTTGAAGTTATAACCCCATCCATTCATAGAACTCTTTGAAGAAGTAGTTCTCTTAACTAGTTAGCCAGAAACGTCCCAAGAAACAAGATCATCAAACCAGGATCTAGTATGCCAAGAGCAAAAGGTTTAGAATGAACACATTAATGTAAAGAAGTTGGGAGGCAGCTAGTGAAGTCGACCGAGAAGGATGATCATTTCTGAGAAGGTTCAAGATTTTGTCATCTTGAACATGCTTGAGACACTTTTAATCAAACATGAAAGCTACATCAGACATTTTGACATTCTACAGGATAAAGTAAACACTAGACCTCTTAAAACTTTGGTGAGTCTGGGAAGACTTATAAAACACTATTTCTCAGTTTTTAAAAAGTGAAAAGCACCACATGGCACACGCAACAAGGTTCATGGGGCTTGAAGCAAAAAGGGGGGAGTAAAGCACATACTTCTTTACCATGAAGCACATGATTAACCAAAAAAAAAGTACCACACAAACATGAATTAAGTTCTAGAATAACTAAATTCAGTTAAAATAATTAATTTCAACATCTTACATACAATGACGTAGATATTAATCCAACTCCTCAAAATATCCAAAGAAGAGATTGTTTCTCATAGGAATTACTTTGCGCCTCATTGATTGAACTTTGAAGTGGACACTTAAGTGAAGCACACTACCTCGCCCATGAATTGTAGGCCCCTCGATTTAAGCAACAAAGAGATGGCTTTTTAATTAAACGATATTTCTAAATATAAATGTGTTAAAAAATGTTTGCTCACAAGATGAGTGATTCTTGAGAGGCAGTAAAAGTGGCTCGTAATTTACTTGAATGATCACAAAACACAAGTTTTGTGTCCAACATGAAAGAATCTCTAAAGTAGTGAAGAATGAACCTAATTATTGGATTCTCATAATTCATACTTAGTGGCATGTACATTTATCCACCTTGTTTATCTTTATTGTGCTTCAACCAAGGTGCATTGAAGGCTTTAAGATACTAGACTGAGATCCAAAGACCCAAAGAGAAAGCATGTCATGAAGCAGAAGGCATGTCAAACACAGAAGCAGTGAATTACTTGTGTAACATTAATGAATACAAGAACGATAGTGATTGCGGCTCACCAATTCTCACCAATTCATCAATATTCCACTTCGTCTAAATAATTTCACCGAAGTTACTCACAAAAATTATATAGCAACATTAGCGCTGCATTTGCTTGTCAACGTGATCGAGTGTAGCACAATCATTATACTGGTTTATGTAAAGGCAGATGAGATAGAAGTTTTACCCCGCTAATCAGTTTTTTCATTACATAACCTGCGCAAGTTTTTAATTCAACATTTCTCAAAATCATCCCATTTCATTTCAACAGCTGTTTTCAACTTAACAACTATTATCCCTGTAACACAACTTTAGATGACCAAAACATTAGTCCAAATGGATTTGAATAATTGGAATAACTACAAAAATACTCTTGATTACAATTTGAGAAGTTAGAAATAAATAATAAACTACACTTCAAATACTTATATTTTAGAGGAGTTAAGATTAGAACCTGAAAAATTTAGTGCACGGCTTCGATTTGCTTCCTATACCAGTTGGAATTGACTCCAGTTCTGTTGCATAACATTAATCAATTGTTTTACAGATAAATTTGTGTTTTTAACCTTCTATTTGAAAGATATCTACAAGTCATTTTTCACTAGTTTACATTATCGCCAAGTTCTACTTTTTGTAATCAATATAAAACATTGGAGTTAATAAACAATGATGAAAAGCATTACAAATTCAACTAACTCCTTAAGTTTCTCCAGTAAACCTTAGAAGTATTGTATGACCAGATTTTATCTTTCTCCAGAAACAAGAACTTCCACTTGTTAACAAGTTTTCAACCCTTCAAACTCGCAGGGAAAAAATGAAATGAACTCTTCAAACTTTAATTCAATTAAAGGTGAACACAGAACATATTTCACGGCAATTTACCAACACAAACTGGTCACAAGAGAATTCGAAGTCAAATACAGTGCCATCTAACAGACCATGTTTTATAAGCAACTTCCACAATGTAGTGGTACTCCATCAAGAGTTACTGAAGAGACAGAACCAAATACTAATTCCTAACTTCTGGGAAGGTTAAAATACAATAGGGCAAGAAGGAATTAAGTTCTCCTTCTTGCTTACATATAAACAAAATTTTGTCAGCTCAATCATGATAACATATTTTACTACATTCGATTCAAATTTGACTTTGCAAGTTCTCCTAAATACCATACTTTATAAGAAACTCACTCAGATTTAGAACTTCCAAAATCTAAATTCATTTAACTATTCAAACTTAACACTTTGATGTGGCATTTCTCTCTATCAAACTATATTAACAAGTTACAACCACTACTTAGATATTTTCATCCACCACATCTGACAACAAAATATATAAGCCGAAATGAGCCCTATTAATACACATGACAGTAATGAAAAGGCAAAGGAAAAACCACCAAAAATCATAACCAAGTGAAAAACCACTAGAAAGCAATAAAAACAACAAAGAGTGATATGTATTACCATCAAATTAAAAAAAAAAAAAAAAAGGAGAAGAAGAATTAGCAAAACCTAAATTTGACAGCAGATATAGATAAACAAATAACTAAGCGAATAAGAAGCAACTAAAACAAAAACTAGAAAATGAGTATGAAATGTAGAGAACAGTATAGCCAAAACAGTTACCTTGCTTAGATTTCTTGAATCCACCATTGCCATTCATAGGTCCATGTGGCCTTCCTCGTTTTCGACCACCATCGAACTCCATTGAAACAACAGAAGAACTCGAATTTGCAGAAGAAGAATGGAAATCGAAACCCTAAAATCTCAGAGAAGACGAAGGGCTAAAAGAGAGAGATGTGAGTGTGTGCGTATCTGGAAAAAGAAGTAATTTAGTTGATTTTTTCTTTTATTTTGTTGATATATATATACTGTATTAACTTTCCAGAAAAACAGAAGAAAATCACGTGCACCTTATTTATCTAAAATTTGAGTTTGAATTTAAGGATAATTTAACATTGTTTGGTCCCTCAATTATAATAAATTTTAATTTTGTTCTTATAATATGAAATATTAAATATATTTAATTTTTAATTAATTTAAATATATAATTTTAGGCCCTTATGAAAAAAAAAAGTTTTAGAGTTTGTTTGGATTGATTTATTTTAAGTACTTTTAAGTTAAAATAGTTTTATAATATTTGTTAAGAATAAAAAAATATTTTTAAGTTACACTCAATCAAAAAAAGACACATTTCTAACAAAAATAGAACACGTCGAATTTTGAAAAACCAATATTTGTTCTGGTATTCTTCATCATCTTCTTGTGTGTTCTTGTTCGAGTGTGCAATTTTAATTCAAAGGTTTAAGAGAAAATCCTTCAGATTTGTTATAACTTTAGCTAAAGATTTTTCCACGAGTCAAAGACAACCCCAACATTAATTTCTCAACATTTTATCAAATCAAGTAACTTATTTTGAACTTTCAAACTTCTAAAAGATACCAGTAACGATTTTTTGTTATCAAATAAAGAGCACGGTCTTACTTTAATTTCAATTAACAAGAACAATTGTTTGTAATTGAGGAAATGGTGAGAGCACAACCCCTAACCCCCCCCCCCCCCCCCCCCACCAAAAAAAAATTTAAGTTTGTTTTTAAAAAAAAAATTAATTTCAAAATTTCATTTTTTCAGCCCTAGAACCCCCACCCACCCACCCCCTACCAGCCCCCCACCCCCCTCCCCAAAAAAAAAAAAAATTCAAGTTTGTTTTTAAAAAATATTTTCAATTTCATTTTTTCACCCCTACCCTCGACCCCCACCCACCCACCCCTACCAGCCTCCCCCCACCCCCAAAAAATAATTTTAAGTTTGTTTTTCAAAAATATTTTCAACTTTAAAATTTCAATTTTTCACCCCTACCCTCGACCCCCCCTTCACCCACCCCCTACCACCCACCACCCCCCACCCCCACCCCTCAAAAACAATTTAAGTTTGTTTTTAAAAACTATTTCAATTTCAAAAATTATTTTCTACTCTAGTAAAAATAAAAAATATTTCTCAAAAATATTTTTCATTCATAAATCAAACACTAAAAATCTTTTCCGGAAAATATTTTCTACTCACCAACCAAACATGAGAAAATAAGTCAAAAATCAACTTGTTTTCCAGGAAAACATTTTCCTTCATACCAAACACACCCTCTATCTACCTCCATTTCCGCCATTGCCTCCACTCTCGTCACTGTTGTGCTCTCACCATTTCCTCAATTACAAACAATTGTTCTTGTTAATTGAAATTAAAGTAAGACCGTGCTCTTTATTTGATAACAAAATATCGTTACTGGTATCTTTTAGAAGTTTGAAAGTTCAAAATAAGTTACTTGATTTGATAAAATGTTGAGAAATTAATGTTGGGGTTGTCTTTGACTCGTGGAAAAATCTTTAGCTAAAGTTATAACAAATCTGAAGGATTTTCTCTTAAACCTTTGAATTAAAATTGCACACTCGAACAAGAACACACAAGAAGATGATGAAGAATACCAGAACAAATATTGGTTTTTCAAAATTCGACGTGTTCTATTTTTGTTAGAAATGTGTCTTTTTTTGATTGAGTGTAACTTAAAAATATTTTTTTATTCTTAACAAATATTATAAAACTATTTTAACTTAAAAGTACTTAAAATAAATCAATCCAAACAAACTCTAAAACTTTTTTTTTTCATAAGGGCCTAAAATTATATATTTAAATTAATTAAAAATTAAATATATTTAATATTTCATATTATAAGAACAAAATTAAAATTTATTATAATTGAGGGACCAAACAATGTTAAATTATCCTTAAATTCAAACTCAAATTTTAGATAAATAAGGTGCACGTGATTTTCTTCTGTTTTTCTGGAAAGTTAATACAGTATATATATATCAACAAAATAAAAGAAAAAATCAACTAAATTACTTCTTTTTCCAGATACGCACACACTCACATCTCTCTCGTTTAGCCCTTCGTCTTCTCTGAGATTTTAGGGTTTCGATTTCCATTCTTCTTCTGCAAATTCGAGTTCTTCTGCTGATAGAGGGGTTGATGGGGGAGGGGGGAGGGTAGTGGGTAAAAAAAATAAAAAATTGAAATTAGAAATATCTTTTAAAAACAATTTTTAATATTTTTTTGAGAGGGGGTGGGGGTAGGAGTGAGGGTGGGGTAAAAAAATTGAATTTAAAAACAAGCTTAAAAAAAATAAAAAAATTGGTGGGGGGTTGGTTGGGGGTGGTTTGAGGGTAGGGACAAAATAAATTGATTTTTTCAACAAAAAAATAATTGTAATTTGAAGTTGGAAGAGAGTTTTGGAAAATGTTTTCCTTAAGTTTAGAAGGAAAGTCATTTTCCTTAAATTTGAGAAAAATGAGTTGATTTAGAAAATATTTTCCAAAACATTTAGCCCAACCAAACATGAGAAGATTGAAAAAACATTTTCTGGAAAATGTTTTCCTTCATACCAAACACACTCAGAAAGTAAAAAAAGAAATGGCTTATCACACGTTTATATTAGGTGAAACTCATCATATGTGTCAGCTCAGCAAAATGTGTCTAATTTTTTTAAAATATTGAATATTGTAAATGTTTAATAGGAACAACTCTTAATTTAAATATCTAATAAAAAGTGATGCATTTGTATGTGGTTTTTATTATTTATTTATTTTACCCTCTTTTCATGAGTTCTCACATTTTTGCTTCCTTCGCAATTTAAACTCACAATTTTAAGATTGGAAGTGAGAGATGTTTATCATCAGAACAACTCCCTTTTGTCCTTTATATATGTTTAACATTGCGTTCATCAAGATCAAATTGTGTTGAGTTAGACTATTGCATCACTTTCGCAAAGTGATTTACCTTAGTTGGTTGGACTAGTGATAAGTGATGATTTTACTATTTATTCAGTATCATTTTACTTATATTTTTTGTAATTCTTTACAATATAATCGGCCATGGCCTTAATTATCTGAACAAATTATTTACTTTACTTATTATAATGGCTTAAGTCATATGGAGCTCCTTAAGTTTGACCATAGATTTCCAAATATTCTTGACAAATATTATTTGGGTGAAATTACACCATGTGCTTAGCCATATTATTTGGGAAACATATTTCACTTTTTTAGAAAAATATGATTTATACCCATAAGTTTTAAAAACTATCAAAACTAATCATAAGTTTGTATTACAAGTCAATTGGATCATCGTTGCAACAAATAACAAGTAGTGTCCATGACACTGGAGCAATGTGGTAGTTTGGAGTGAGTGCAACAAACATCATTCCATACATCGTGAAGTAGACAAAGCACATGACTTTGTTACCCTGAGCCGATTGTTCATCATTTTCATCAACAACCATATCATCACTTTCATATTCACTAAATATTTCATCACTACTTTGGTGTTCACGTAAAATATTATGTAATAAAACGCAAACAACTATTATAGATGGTGTTTTTGTAAAAGATAAAAGTTTGGTGTAAAATTTAAATTTTTAATAGATCCAAATAATGAGATTTGGCCCAAATACTAGAAAAAACTAGTATTTGAGAATTTGGGATATTTGCCAAATAATGACAAATTGTATGGACAAACATTATTTGCCAAATTTCCCCCCAAATATTACTTGGAAAATCTATAGCCAAATGAAAAGTTGTCCACATATTTACTTAGACACCTCTATCAAGCCTTGTACCTATTGAACACCTTATATGTTCAAAAGTGATTCCTATTAGACACAAAAGGCTGACATGGTAAAAAGGGTGTATTTCACCCTTCTTAAGCGCGTAAAGCAATTTGAAAATATATTTTTTCTTTTTCTTTTCGACTTATACATCTAATTAATAAATAATAATAATTAATTAATTAATTTAAAAGGGCAGGAACGTTTTCTATCTTCTCCTCCATCTTCCCTAGAACTATTTATCATTCTTTACACAGCTCCACCCACCCCCCACCTCTCACCCTCTCCGATTCTCCAATTCTTTTCTGTTTTTTCCTTCTTCTTTTTTCCATGAAGATCTAATTTAAGTCTCAAATAATCCGGCGAAGCTCCATTGTTTCCGTTAGCAAGGTTGATTATTTTTCTCGATAATTTTTTTTATCTTGTAATTGTGATAAATGACTACTGGTGGAAAGAAGATGAAATGAGTGAAAGGTTTTAACGCTATGAAAGGTGAATGAGGGGTTAACTTAGATAAGGATCAATAGTATATTATTGGTGTCGGGGATTGGTGAAAGGGATGAGATTCGAGAAAGGGGTGGAGGCGATAATTTACGGGCAGTTGAAGTCGCAGCAGCCCAGTAGAAAGGAAAGTAAGATCCGACGGAGAAGAAGGAGGAGGGTAGAGGCAATGGTTTACTGATAGCTGAGTAACAGTGAAAAGGAAAATAAGTTCGCCGGAAAAAAAGAAAGAAGAAGGGTGGAGTGGGGTGGGGGTGGGTTAACTTAAACATAATACTTTGTTTTCTTAAAATTCCTTTGGGATTATTTGAATAGAGTTTATAAACAAATTAATTCAATTGTCACGTGTCAATATATGCGTTTGAGATGCACGCATGTTTGTGTTTTTATTAATTATCATTTTGTGTCAAATAGGTATAAATTTGTTAAGATTTAAGTGTTCAACAAGGCTAAATTGAGATGTCTAAGTGAAATATGCGGACAACTTTAAGGAGCCATGTATGACTTAAGCCTATTATTATTTTATTCAAGAATAGGCATTTTAAAATAAAATAATTTTTTCCCAACTTAAAAAAACCCCACTATTAAACCTAAAATAATTTCAAAGTTGTATATAAACAATGAGAAAATGATCAAATGCCCCCCTAACCTATACTCGAATTTCCAACTACACACTTGAATTTCACGGGGGTCCTATCACCCCCCTGAACTGTTTAAAATTGAAATTATTACACCCTTAAAAAGTCTCAACCACATTTATGTTGATAAGTGAAATGCACACGTTTGATAGGTGGAAATTTTATTTAAAACTTTTTTTTTAGATTTTCCCTTTTTGATTCATCATTTAAAAACTTTGTTGAAGGTTAAAAGGTCAAAATTTATAGATCTGTCTTTTGATCTTCTTATTTGAATTTTGTTGATTATAATGTTGATTGCTAGTTGTTTGAAGCTGAAAACACTGGTCAATTGAGTTCATAGCTACGATTTTAGTTCTGAAGAACGCTGAATTTCCATGGAAATGGATAAGCTTCCATATGTTTTTTTTGAATCTATATTCTTGAATTGGGAGCAAGTAATTTCGTTAATGGTTTGAAGAATTTCGTGTGGCTGAAAATTGAAGTTCAAGGTTGAAACCGTAAAGCACAACTTAAACCACCATTAAAGTTAGTTCAAAAGCTTGAGTACTTATTTCGACTTCCCACAAACGATCCCCGTTTTGAGTGGGTAATATACCAAAAGAATCGAAACGGTGAGGAAAGCTTATATCTAGAATTTGGAGTGATTTGAAGAAGGGTTGAGGTGATTTTGCATCAAATTTTTATAGCAATTGTTCTAAAGAAGATGAAGAACATGGGTTGCATTTTTAGATTTGCAGGGAAATTATCAATTGTAAGTTAAAGAGTATTATTTGAAGCTAAAATTAGGTTAATCCATTGAATTGATTGTCTGAAACATGAAGAAAGATATGTAAAATGACATTGACGGAACTTGAGCTTCAAACCTGAGAGAAATCAAATCACAAAAATTGACAAAGTAGCGGAGAAAGTTGTAAACCGTCGGTTACCTTTTAAATCTAAGTAGCGACAAGCCGAGTATTATGACTACAGGGGGAGAAGCAAAGCTTTATAGACAGTTTCACTTCCTTCTCGCTTCTTTCTAGCGAGTAGCTTCTCAAGTGGGCGGCTTGGTAAGCAAGGTATTTTTAGCATCGATAAAATCCCTATCAATAATAGGTCGGAATGGTGGGGAAGGAGACCCTCCCTATTTCAATGGAAATGGAGGAATCACCATTTCACTGTCGCTCCTCTCCTTACAGTCAAGTGGCTGGCATAAAGTAATTCGCTGCTTTCTCTAGGCAAGTATTCAAAAGTAAAAGAAAATTTGTCTAATTGATTATTCAGGAGCTCAAAAAAGTAATTTGTTTTCCGTGCCAACGAGAAGGGAGGCTTCACATGATCACTCTGGATCCGCTGATCAAGAAGAGAGAAAGGAAGAGGTATTTTCTTTAGATAAAGTGGAAGCTCATGGTATCATTGAGGATTTAGATGTTTCACATAAAGATTGAGGATTGGTTTGGTAAAATAATGATTGTATTTGAGCAACAATGGATATGACGTAATTTCAGGATTTTTCTACTTCTTCAACTCAATATAAACTTTCATGCTTATATTATTAGATATTTTCAATAGCGAAAATCCAAATACAATTCCATAGTTAATCTCAATGTTTTCAAAAGTATTAATCTTGATTTTGTTTAAAATTTGTGTGATTAAATTTTTATAATCAGAAGTAGATTCTACTATAATTGCGTCAACGTGAGAACTAATAAATTGTTGCTTTGCAATTCAACTTTCATGATGTTGTAGGAGAATCACATTATTCTCCATTGACAGAATGTTATGGAATCGAGTGTTGATTTGACTTGATGAAGAACAAGAATAGGAGAAAAAGGAGAATTGTGGGGGGGGGGGGGGGAGGAGAACTAGGAGAAGAAGACTTGGGGAAGAAAGTGTAACACCTCGGTGTTAGAAAGGGCAATTTATTGAAAGAACTAAATTAGAAATAGCCAATTTGAGATTTGTGCAAGTTAGTCTTCAATTGTGTGTTTTGGGTCAACTTCAAATGACCATAACGTTTACTACTGGATGTGTTAGGTGGCCCATAAGATATCAAATGAAAGATCTTTGAGTCCTCTTTTCAACACCACCAAGTTTGATAAATTTCGAGTTCGGATGAGGGAGATATGACCGTTTGAATTCAGCCTGTCCAATTAAGAAAATTCATCCAAATTATAGAGGGATATTTTGGTCTTTTCCTTACACCACTAGGTCCACACGTTTTCTCACCCAAATTAGAGGTCAAATCTGATTAAAATCAGTTTACTCTAAAGTCTAAAAGCATTTGGAAAGTTAGGGCAAAGTTCAAGAGAAGAAAAGGGAGAAAAGCTTCAAGCGTTCAAGACTTCTTGCGATATTCGATGAATTTTGCCAAGGATTTGATCCTTTCGAGGTATGTAAGCTTTCATAGTGATGAGTTTGTTCACCCTCACGCCAATCATGAGTTTCTTGATTTAATTTCGTCCATGAAAGTCCATGTATTGAAGTTTTTGATGAGTTTTCTTGAAGTTTCGTTCTTAAATCTTTAATATTGGGGTTTGATGAGTTCTTGGGGTGAATATTATGAGTTTGAGAGTTGTTCTTGAGTGTATTTTCGTTTACTTATATTGGGTATTCGAATCTAAGAGAGTTTGGAAGAAATCATTCGATTCTAGGTGAATTAGGGCCAAAAATCAAGAAGAAAAATTCGTCGAAATGTTTTGGGAATTGGCTGGGGCAACAACACCTAGATGCACCAAGAGGGCTGGCTCCCTGCACCTGTAGTGCGCTACAAACCAGCCCCAGTAAGTGGAGGGCTGGCGCGGCGCGCTAGGGATGTGCCAGGAGCGTCAGCCAACTTTCCCTGCCGCCCTTCTTTCCGCAATTGTTCCTTTGAGTCGACCTTTCATTCATTTCTTAATCCTAACTATTTAAACCTTCATTAATCATCGAGAGATATTATATATCATGAATCATAACTCTTGAATTCACATTTCAAATTCAAGAAAAGATTAAGAGTCAAGTTTGAGAGAACCTTTAAGTCATTTTGAGAAGTCTTTTGCAAACTTTTTAAACTTGTTTTAAACTTGAGTATGATGGTGAGGAGAGTCGAGTTTCATTTTTCAAAATGATTATACGGGAACTAAGTATTCCCAAGAGTAAATGGTTTACATGTAAAATGAGAGGAAACTTTGATTTCTAAATGAGTTCATGAAAAGTTTTAGAGCACTATCTCTTTTAAGAGAACCTTTTGAGTAATAATCTCGAAGTTTGAGGATGAGGAAATGTTTTTAAACATATGAGCATGAGCTATATTATTGGGAGTAGTATTGAGCACCGATACGGGGATGAGTTTAGATAACTTAAAGTCCTCATAAACCATGTATGCCAACATGGGTAAAAAGGGTCATACTTTTTAGATTATTTTCTTATTGCTTTAAAGCATAACTTAGTGGATCCACTTAGTTGAGGATGTCTTATACTCCGGCAAGGTATAAGATAGTTCTGGAAGCGTGGGTGAGACGTTGTATCATCACATAACTCATAGTGATGGTTGTCGGTTAGAAAATCTCCCAAATAAGAGTAAAAGAGTTATTATTATATTTTTAAATACATTGAGTTATTATTTATTGTTTCAAAAGCTTTCTTTATAATGCATTTTTATTGTTGCTTTTATATTGATCTGAGTTGAGTATTTCTGAGTTTGAGTTGAGGTGAGTATGTTCTTCCCTTTTATCAGTTCAAGGTTATGTATGTGCTTTAGAGTTCCCCTTGTATGCTCGTACATTCCATGTCTTGACGCCATTCACATATATAGGAGTTTAGGGTCATCAACAGGTGCACCGTTGATACCACTTGCAGTTCCAAAGTTGCTTAAGTGAGCCTACTTGCTTCCGGAGGATTTCACTTGTATTTTCAGTTTTTCTAAGATGTCATGGGTCTTATCCCGACATCTATCATAGTTATTAGAGGCTTAATAGACAATAGTGTTTTGAGAAGTCTTTTTCATTTCCATTCTTAATGTTTGAGACTTGAATTGCCTTTTTTGGCTAGTTGAATACTTTAAATATTCTAAGTTATATACTAGAGACATTTGAGTTAAAGCTTTACTTTTGAGTTCATATATTGTTGAGTAAGTCTTCTGTTGAGAGTTGAGCCATGCCAAGGGTTCGCTTGGGGCCAACAGTGGTTCTCGAGTGCCTATTACTCCCAGAGTGTAGGCTCGGGGCGTGATAAACTTGGTATCAGAGCACAAAGTTCAAGAGTCCTAGGGTGTCTATGAAGCCGTGTTTGTAGACTCTTAGTTATCGGTGTGAAGCGCGCCACATCTATAATTAAGAGGCTACGTCATTTAGGAAATATCTCACTTCTTTCATTCTCTTTTCGTGCGATAGAGTTCAACTCTATAAAAGTCTCTTTCTAATTCATGCTTGCGCGTATCTTTCAGATCATGCCTCCATGAAGAGTTGTTTTGTCCTTTTAGGAGAAATGTTGATCCCCGGGATCAAGGGGTCCCCAATGCACCAGAAGTGCAACCCCAAGGAGAGGTCACTAATGTTGAGTTTCGGGATGCTATTTGGATGTTGAGTTAAGGTGTGAGCAACCAAGCTGGGCAACAGAGAGGGGTTCGATAGGATGTTCCTGATACATCTAGAATCCGTGAGTTCTTGAGGATAAATCCTCCAGGGTTCACCGGTTCAAGTGTCACTGAGGATCCAAAAAACTTTATGGGAGAGTTGTAGAAAGTGTTTGAGGTGATGCATATTGTAGCTTCTAAGCGTGTGGAGTTAGTTGCATACCAACTGAAGGGTGTTTCTAGGGTCTGGTACGACTAATGGAAGAAGAGTAAAGTTGAAGGAGCATCAATTGTGAGCTGGGTTGTGTTTGAAGGTGCCTTCATGGGGTGTTTGTTTTCCCGTGAGCTGAGAGAGGTCAAGGTAAGAGAAGTCCTCACTCTTAAGCAAGAATCCATGAGTGTGCATGAGTACAACCTCAAGTTCACTCAACTATCCCGTTATGCTTCGGAGATGGTTGCTGACGTGAGGAGCATGGTGGGCTTGTTTGTTTCTTGGTTATTTCGCATGTCAAGAAAAGATAGGAAGGTTCCTATGTTGATAGGAGACATGGACACAACAAGGCTAATGATCCATGTGCAGCAGATTGAGGAAGACAAGTTGAGAGATAGGGAAGAGTTCCGTAACAAGAAGGCTAAGACAACAAGTAATGAGTCTGGGCAGCATAAGGGTAATGCGAACCGATCATCTTTTCAACAAAAGCCAACTAGACATGCTCCACCATCTGCTAGTGCACCTGCACCAAAGAACAGAGGTGAGTTCATGAATTAGAATTCGCAGAACTTCAGAGTTATACCTACTCAATCTCAAGGTAGTGTGGCACAAGGGGCCAACCGGACTCCTGCATGTGCTAAGTGTGGTAGGAACCACCATGAGCATGTCGTGATGGCTCCACTAGTTGCTTCAAGTGTGGTCAGACAGGTCAATTCATGAGAGAGTTCCCCAAGAACAGGCAGGGTAATGGTAATGGGGAAATAGAGCCCAATCTTCTTTAGCGGCTCCAACAGATAGAGTTGCACCTAGAAGAGCTACTTCAAGGACAGATGGAGGAGCAAACCGTCTGTATGCTATCACTAGTCTCCAAGAGCAAGAGAATTCACCATATGTTATCACTGGTATGATCTAGTCTCCAAGAGCAAGAGAATTCACTAGATGTTGTCACTGATATGATCAAAGTCTTTTATTTTGATGTATATGCGTTGCTTGATCCAAGTGGGAGTCTATATTTTATGACTCCATATATTTCTATGAGATCTTATATCCTTCCTAAGCAACTTATTGAGCCCTTCAGTGTTTCTACACCTGTTGGTGAGTCTATTCTAACTGAGAGAGTTTATCGTGATTATACCATTTTAGTCAATCACAAGGACACCATGGTTGACTTACTCGAGTTAGACATGGTGGACTTTGATGTTATTCTAGGTATGGACTGGATTCATGCTTGTTATGCCTTAGTTGATTGTAGAGCTCGAGTAGTTAAGTTACAGTTTCCTAATGAGCCAGTTATTAAGTGGAGGAGTAGTTCAGCAGTGCCTAAAGGTCATTTTATTTCATCCCTTAAGGCCAGAAAGTTAGTTTCCAAGGGGTGCATCTATCACTTAGTCCGAGTTAATGACTCTAGTGTTGACACATCACTTATTCAGTCAGTTCCAGTTGTGAGTGAGTTTCCAGAGGTCTTTCCAGATGATCTTCCAGAGTCCCTTCTCAGAGAGAAATAGACTTCGGTACAGATATTATTCCTGATACTCGACCTATCTCTATTCCACCATATAGAATGGATCCAGCTGAGTTGAAAGAGTTAAAAAAGCAGTTTAAAGATCTTCTTGATAAAGGTTTAATTTGACCAAGTGTCTCACCTTAGGGCACTCCCGTCTTATTTGTGAGAAAGAAATATGTTTCTCTTAGGATGTGTATTGATTACGGCCAATTGAACAAGGTTACTATAAAGAATAAGTATTCTCTTCCGAGAATTAATGATCTTTTCTATCAACTTTTAGGGTGCCGCTTGCTTCTATAAGATAGACCTTAGATTGACAATCATTAGTTGAGGGTAAAAGAGAGTGATATTCCAAAGACAACATTCAGGATCCGCTATGGTCATTATGAGTTTCTGGTTATGTCTTTTGGCTTGGCTAATGCTCCTGCAACGTTCATGAACCTTATTAACAAAGTGTTTAAGCCTTATCTTAATATGTTTGTTATCCTATTTATTGTTGACATTCTGATTTATTCGAGGAATAAGAATGATCATGCTAATCATCTCAGAGTAGTTTTCCAAACTCTCAAAGATAGAGAGTTGTATGCCAAATTTTCCAAGTGTGAATTTTGCTTGGGTCCGTGGCGTTCTTAGGCCACATTGTATCTGGAGAACGGATACAAGTTGACACTTAGAAGATTGAAGCAGTGCAAAACTGGCTCAGACCCACATCTCCAACGGATATTGGGAGTTTCTTGGGATTGGTTGGTTATTATAGAAGGTTTGTCGAGGGATTCTCATCTATTTCGTCCCCATTGACAAAGTTGACTCAGAAGAGAACAAAGTTTTAATGGTCCGAAGTTTGTGAGAAAAGCTTTTAGGAATTTGTATAACTGTATACACTTCTGATGTTTGTAATTGTATAAATTTGCTATTTTGAATTTATACAAAAATAACTTAATTATACAAATATACCCGCAAATTATACAAACTGTGAATTATACAAATCTGCGAATTATACAAATGAAGCAACTTAAAGTGTAGGTACAACTCGTTATGCAAACAATAGCTATGGAGCGTAATTAAGTTTATTATTGTGGCTATTTGCGAAAGTTTCTCATAAAAAAATTAAAACTTAATAAGAATTTGGTGGATTGAGTTATGATTCGGAATTTAGTCCATTTCAATCCAAGTAACTTGACTCATTTATTTAATAACTCAATTATATTAACATGCCCAAATTCAATTTAACTCAGTCGTTTGATTAGGGTTGTTCAAAATCAAACAGAAAAAATTATTGGTTTATCAATAATGTGTTATTTGTTCGATGGTTTCGGTAACAATTTTGATTTTTTTATTATCATGAATTGCTTTTGAACGGGTTGAGATTTTTTCTTAACGAGTTATCTATAACCCCATAGTAAATTAAAAATAAATATTTATACCATTTAGTATATAAAGTCCTTGACTTAGAGTTTAGTTTCATACGTGTATTAATGACTGCTTTTAACTCTCAAAAATTCTAAAATGTGAATATCTTTGCTTTTGAGAAAGATGCAATCTGTCAACTCATATGCATGATTTATTTGGTTTGTCACCTTGTTTGTAAGTGATTTTCAATGATTTTTTAAAATCAAATCTTAACGGTTAGACCGATAAATCAATAATCAATCGGCCTTTATCGTAATAGTTCTATAACGATTTAGCATGTATACAAACCACCAATAAATTGAACCGATAAATTTCAAAACCAAACCAAGCCAGTCAATACACCTCCTTACATTTGATACTCCTGATTGTCATCATTAAAATAAATTAGCAATAAATTTTTTTTATACCAATAATAATAAAAAAATTGATTATAACATTTATTAATGAATTATCATAAAAACTTGCTAGCTACAAACTAGTGGAGGATTAGCAAAGGAATTAATATCCTAACCAATTCCTTTTTTCCCCTAATAAAGGGAAAGCCATAATTAGAATTTAGAGGCATTTTAACATCTTTGCCAGAAGATGAAATAAAATGATGATCTTTTTCTTTTATATGGAATGAATATTGCGTGATAAAAAATTTTCTTTACGGAAAAACACTTGCTTAATTATTAATTCTAATGTGATTAACTTGAATAGTAAAAGGATGCGTAAAATCTAATGTATATAGTAGGAGCCAGCTATTAATTAAATTTCATTAACATTAATAATCACGTGAATAATCTATTATTAAAATCTCATTAACGCTAGTCATGTAACCTCTTATATTATAAGACTACAACTCAGACTCACCTAATTCATATAACTTAAGAATTAAGACTTGCATTCTAAAAAAAATAAATCTTAAGTAATTATACTTATATACAATCATTTTAATTGAAAAAAAAAACATAGTCTAGTCTGTATAGATGAGAATAATAGCTTGATTAACTTTGTAACTTAGCATTAGTAATTAGGGATAAGGGTCTGAAAAATACCCAACTTTGGTCGAATTTGCTGTTGCGATACTAAAATTTCATGAGGACCTATTACCTCCCTAGACTATTTAATACCGTATTTTAAACATATATATTTTCCCACGTGGACATAAAAAATAATGCAAAATTATAAATAGTAATGTGTCCACGTGGGCACTTATATACCTTTAAAATACACTATTAAATAGTTCAGGGGGTAAAAAATACGGTATTAAATAGTTTAGGGAGGTAATAGGTCCTCATGAAAGTTTAGTATCGCAACAGCAAATCCAACCAAAGTTGGGACATTTTTCAGACCCTTATCCCTAGTAATTAATATTAATTAATTATTTTTAGTAGAGGTAAGTGTGAATTGAGGCCCAATTGAGTGAGAACAAAATCTATAACAAAAAGTACTTTAGCTACCGTTTTTTGTTTACCAGTAACGGTATTTTGGCTTATGGTTGTATTTTGTTTTTTTATTCATTACAAATGAATCATCCTTTTTTATCTCTACTTTTTATATTTTTTCTCTTTTTTTTTTCTTTTTGTCACCCTTTTGTATATTCTTTTCATATTCAATATTCATCATATCCAATCCCTCATTTCTCAATTTTACACTTTGCCCCCTACAAGAAAATATTCTATATATAGGTGTAACTTAGGGTACAGTATCAAACCACCTGAAAAAGAAAAAAAATGAATGGAGGCGGCGAGAATAATCATGTTTTTCCATGGGAAACTAATGATGTTTGGTCGTACCTGAACTTGAATGACAATCAAATTGGGAGTGGAGTGACGTTTGGGGGTGACAAGTTGCCAGATCCAACTAGATCTGATACTTATCAGCCGCTGACAGTTGTTAATGAGGTGGTTGAAGCGAGTATCAATGTTGGTAAGAAGAGAAGTCCACCCAACCAAAAAAAGAACGGTAAGGAAATTGCTGAATTAAATTCTGGTGCTGATGGAACTGGAGATAGAGGAGGATTAGAGCATGAGATACACATATGGACGGCGAGAGAAAGGACAAGGAAAATTGGAATCTTGTTCGAGACTCTCCGTGCTTCGATTCCTAATCTCCTTGCTAAGGTAAAATATAAATTCTTTCAATGACATACCTTATTTTTTATCATCCGATATCTTATCGATCAAAAGGGAAATAATTCAATAAATTTTATGATTAGCTGAAATAAATTTTTTTGTTATTTTCCTTTTATTGTCTTCCGCAACCTTAATTAATAATCATAGTCAAGTCATCGAGAATTATTGGGAAAATGAACATGAATTTTTTAAAAATAAAATAGAAACTTGTAAAATGATTTAAAAAATTAGTTCATTGGTTGGTTCTTTTTGGCAATCACATATGATAACCCTTTTCATACGTGATAGTCCCATTTTTTCCAACTTTCTAAATTGAGTAAATAAATCTTAGGAGAATATTTTTAGGAAGCTTACTAAAGGAGACATGATTCTATGTGAAAATGTAACTTGATTTCCATGTGTGTGTATATGTATATATATATATATACCAAAATATTTTTTAATCTTGTAATCTTAAACATATCATGTGGAAGTTAAATTTAAAAATTGACAAAAATGAAAGAAACATTATTTAATGTTTTGAAATAAACTAAAAAAAGTAAAAAATTAGAGAGACTATTTCTAGTAGACCCTCGACTCAATTGGAATAAATTTATTTTGTGATATACACATTTTCCTTATTACTAATTTGTACATCTCAACATGTTAATTCCAAAATAGAATAATAAGACGTATTTTGTTTTACAAAAAAAGGAAGGGTAAAACAATATAGAACATCCGGTTTTTTCGCGTATATAGTTATAAAAATGAATTTCCACAAATTTCTTTGTTTTTTCTCTTGTAGCATAAGAATATGAAATTTTTAACATTATTCTAATTCCATTGTAAATTTGTCAAAAATAGCATTTTCTTAATCCGTATAATCATAAGATCTTTGTAACTCATTGAAGTAATTAACAAGTATTAATTTTTATATCAATTTAATTTGTATAAATTAACCATATACAGAATCATTACACTAGTAGTAGCGTATTTTCACTTATTTTTACCGATAAAACTTGCTTATTTTTCATATTAATTACAACTAATAACACTTTTTATGTATAAATTGCTTATTACAATTAATTTTATAAGAAGGATAGATTGGTCAGATGCATATTAATAAACAGGGTTTGAAGATTATAGATTCCAAATTATAGCCTTTTTTTTTGTAATTTTTACTTTCAGACACTAATAAATGACCTGAAACTAATTAACTCGTGCATATATATAGTAGATATGGTATTCCCTTGACTTCTTGGTATGTATTTACTTCTCCTTAATCAGTGAAAATCCTGACTTTGCCTCTGAAGTAGAAATTAAATTAATTTCATATTTTGTGTATATGCAGGCTGATAAGTCTACCATTGTTGAGAAAGCAGTGAACCACATCCTAAAACTGCAGAATACTTTTGAGAAGCTTGAACAGGAAAAACTAGAAAGGCTTCAAGAACATAGCATAAGGTTGATGAGTTCACAGAAATTCACAAATGCTGGTAATAGTTGGGAGAAATATCTGGGTGATCAAGGATCAATTCGTAATTCATCCGCTATTACACCAACAACTCATGGTGCTAGTCCCCTTATGGTGAATAATAACATTCCAACAGGTTTTATGACATGGAGTTCACCAAACGTGATACTAAATGTTTGTGGTGAAGATGCACATATTAGTGTGTGTTGTCCTAAGAAGTCAGGGCTATTCACATTCATTTGTTATGTTTTGGGGAAACATAAGATTGAGATTGTGTGTGCTCAAGTTTCATCTGATCAATTCAGAAGCATGTTCATGATCCAAGCTCATGTAAGTCTTTTCATTTTCTTCTAAATAATATGTTGGTCATTTTGAAGATTGTGAACTAGGATTTTTAGTTAACATACTCTCTGATTTACTTTATGTGTCTTTGTTTGAGTGATCAGGAAATTAAAGAATGACACACGTTGGGAAATTTTTTGATTTAAAATTAAGGGTGTTTGAGAAATAGTTGTTTTTTTCTTTCATAAGTCTCACGTCTAATTAAACATTATCTTCACATGAAATGAAGGTAAAAAAAGTATATCTATCTTTCTTTTCTTTTTTTTAAATGCCTCCTCTCACCTAGTTTCACCTTGAGGTTGAAACTTTCTATTTGCTACTACATATAGTATAGTCATAGATTATGTTTAAAAATTATTAAAATTGTTTTACATGAGTGGAGTGTCTAACAAAAATAGTCTTTTTACTTTTACAAGATCATATGGGTAATCATGTGTATATATTACTCTCTTCAGACCTCACTTGTAAGATTTTACTGAATATATTATTGTTGTTGTTATTGCTTGGTTCTAAAAACATGTTTTATGTATATTCAGGCTAAAGGTGGAACTGGCATAGCTCAATTCTCCGAAGCATCCACAATGGAAGAAATGTACAAGCAAGCTATAATAGAGATTATGTCATTTGCAACCCCCAAATGATCTGTATCAATTTCATCAGCCAAATCCAACAAGGGTTATCATATTTAGTTTCAAAGTTCATCCGATAGAGGATGGACGACTGTTGCCGTAAAGGCCATGATATTTACTCTTGTAGTTCATTCGGTGGAGGATGAATGGTTATGGCCGTAAAGGCTATTTTATTTATATTTGTATTTCTCTGTCTGTCGCTGTATAGGCATATTTACTTTATAGTTCATTAGATAAAGGATTAATGGATGTGGCCGTAAATGCTATTTAATTTACTTTTTAATTTCATCCAGTGGAGGATGAACGTCTGTCACCGAGTTGGAGGAATGAAAACTATGGAATTTGGTCCCATTAAGTTTCTTCCAATGATATTTATAAATAGCAAAAATCTTGGTATTGGCATATGTTTATGTATTTGCTTTAAGGGTGTGTTTGGTATGGATTTATGTTTATCAACTCCAAGAACCAACTTCTATTTTCCAACTCTCACCTTATTTTTTTATATATATAAAACAACAAACATTTTTTTTTAAAAAAAAAGTTACATCATAGAGTACTTTTGTTTTACTTCTTAGAATTCAAATATGTCGAGTTATCAAACATGAATCATATTTGCAATTATGATTTTCTTAAAATTTAAGGCCTATCAATAAAATTTATTTGACTTTAGAGTGCTTATAATAGTTTGAGCCGCTCCTGATCCTCAACTATCACTCTTTAGTGTTTTTCTAAATTATGTATAAATATTCTTGAGCCAAATTTTTTTCTTACCTACCAAATAGCACAAATAGCACAAATAATCAAGAAACTGAAATTACTCTTTTTTACTCCCCATCTTTTCTAAAAAGGGTAAAGAACCACCCCCCCCCCCCCAAAAAAAAAGGTTATGCTTGTCTCTTTTCATATTAAAAAACGAAGATACCGCTTTAAGAAAGTTATTTAAATTTTGTTATGTAAAGAGAAATTGTCCTTTTACTCGATCGATCTATAATTGAATTATAGCATTATGAAAATTATGTTATGCAAGCTGTATTCTAAACAACACTAGTGATACCAAAAAAAACCTTTGCAGAAACACTAAGTTACCAAAGTTTAAATAAAACAGTGAAGAACAAAAATTAATTAACAAAAACTAAAATCTGTAAAATGTACCAGAATCTGTATATTACATAATGGGAAGAAGATCAAGCCCACTGAATGCACATTGTCCCCTTAAAGAAATTATTCCCCTATAGTATCCGAGGTTTGATTTGGAATATGTCCTCTCAGGATAGAATGATCTCAATCACCAGTGTATTGATACCCAAAACTCTGGTGTCAACGAGCCACTCAACGACAACAAAGTACGCGAATAAAATTTGCGCAGAAGAAGAAGAAGAAATCAAAATTTTTTGTAAGTAAAAAGACCGAAGAATCACTGGTATTTATAGCCAAGAAGCATTGGTTCCAAAAGGTTGCAACCTTTCAGAAATCACACGACCTTTCATGAAAGTTTGCAACCTTTCAAACGGTCACGACTGTTCTTGAAGTTGCAACATTTCAGAACAGTCATCTCCAACGGCGGGAAATTCAAATTAAAATGGGAAAGTGTTTTAAATAAAACGGGTCACGCGGATTCGAGTCTGGTCAGAACATTTCAGTTAATTAACCAAATAATTGAAACGTTTTGGCCATTTAATTTAATTTAATTAATTAAATAAATAAATTAATTAAATAATTGAAACAAACTTTGTCCAAAAAATAATCTCTCGATTGATCATCTTCCAAAGCCAAAGTCGAAGCCGATCCGACCGAGCGACGGCGACGGCGACGGGAGGGGGGTCCCTCTTTCCAACCCTTTTAACAACTAATAGAAGTGTTTCTCTATTTAAGCACTTCTATTTTTCTTTCCACCACCAATGAGGGAGAAACGCCTCTTTACTAAGGCATAAGAGAACTTTTCAAGTTCCTCTCTTTTTATCCTCCCTCAATTTCTCATTAACTCTTGCTATATGCCCAACAAATTACTCTTTCATCAGTCAAATCCAATACAAAGGTTAAACGAGATTGTAAAAGTCATTATATTTAGTTTCATCCTGCTAGAGGATGTAGTATGTTGTCGTAAATGTAATTATATTTACTTTTAAAGTTTATAGGATAGAAAATGGATACATATCGTTGTAAAGATTATTATATTTATTTTGGCAGTTTATCTAGTTGAGGCTGAACATCTTGTCGCCGTAAACGTCATTATATTTACTTTTGCAGTTCATCCAGTGGAAGATGAACGTCTATCACCATATGTAAATGTCATCAAATTTACTTTTAAAGTTCATCCGGTAGAGGATGTTTGTCTATCGTTGAAAATGCTATTATATTTACTTTTAAAGTCGTCTAGAGGATGAACATTTGTTGTCGTAAATGTCATTATACTTACTTTTGCAGTTCATTCAACGGAGGATGAGCATCAATTACAGTATGTAAAGGCCATCATATTTACTTTTAATGTTCATCCGATAGAGGATAGACATATGTCGCCATAACAACCATCATATTTACTTTTAAAGTTCATCAGGAAGAGGTCGAACATCTATCATCATAAAAGCCATCATATTTACTTTTAGAATTCATTCCATAAAGAATGAATATTTGTCCTCACATATAAAGGTCATCATATTTACTTTCAAATTTCATTTCAGATTGTATCAGAAGAACGAAAACTATGGAATTTGGTCCATTTAATTTTCTTCCAATGATATTTATACATAGTAAAAATCTTGGTTCTGGGAAATGTTTATATAAATGCTCTAAACTATGGAATTTGGTCCATTTAATTTTCTTCCAATGACATATATACATAGTAAAAATCTTGGTTCTGGAAAATATTTATGTAAATGCTCTAAAGGTGTGTTTGGTGCGAATGAAAATATTTTTCAATTTTATAATATTTTATTTTAAAATATTGTATTTATGAAAATAAATTTCTTACCAATGAAAAAAATGATTTCTTAATTGATGCTTAAGCTTATAATTGTGGAAGTCAATTAATTATAAGCAATGACCATATTTTAAGTCCCTGTTTTTAAACATAAAAAAAAATGCATTGATTCTATGGTAATATTCATGTATATTTAGAGTAAAAAAACAAACTACATAATCTTTACCAAAAGGATAAATATAATTATTTAGCCAATGTGATTGATGGTGACAAATTGTTAATTTACATTTTTTTTTCATTCTCATAATAAAACTTGTGTCTATATTCTTTCTTTTTCCCCTTTTACTAAGTTGTCAAGGGATGAAAGACATCGAATAAATTAAAAATTACATTTTCTTTCCTTACATTCTTCCCAAGTTTTCACACATTGCCTAACAATTATAATTCTTATATATTTTAGAGAAAGTTACGTAGAATAAAAAATATTTAGCCTATATTAGGTACTATAACTACAATCTAAGAAAATTATAATTTACGGCTATAGTTTCCCTAATTCTTGCTATTCTCAATTTCGCATGATTTGTATCATTCGTCTGATTTATACAAGTCCTGAATTTGTACAATTCGATTCATGATTTGTATACATCCAAAATTATAGCAAACAAAATTAATACTATGAAATGCAGTTATCAAAACTATAGCTATAGAACTTTATTATGTCTATTATGTTTGCTATTTCTGAATTTTTTTCTTTTTTTAACTCATACTTTTTCTAATATTTATTATTTCAAGCTTTTTTTGAATTATATTAGTGATTACTTTTCATGAAATTTGTTGAGTACCATAAAAATATAGTGCCTTATTCCTATAAAAATATAGAAAGGTTATTTGTGATGTACCCTCAACTCAAGAAAGAACCGTCCAAAAAAAAGTAATAGAAGTGAAAGCATAAAAAGAAATGGACATATTTCGAGATTTGAAATCTGTAAGTATAGTTTGCAAACAAAGATTCAAAGCATAATCTAGTACTCTTACTAGCTTGAAAGACAACAACTCTTGCTTAAGGTGTCTATAAATAGGAAAACAAGACGCGTAGATATTTTTCTGAACATTCTTAACCATAAAGAAGCTTGGAAAAAGTAAACATACCAAGAAACAAAGGAAATTCAAAGTCTACGTAAATACATAAAAATAATTTTGACTATGTATATGGTGTAATTCTCCGATGACCTTGCTCCCCTAGCTCCGCTTAGATCATCTAAAGGGCCAAATACTCTGCATAAGATTTAGCGCAACACCAAAGTGATTCCTACTTCTATTTTTTTGTTCCTAAATTTCATGTATCTCAACTATTCTCCAATCTTTCCTTTCAATGTCATATATAAACAAAGGTAAATCCCACAAGTTGAAAGAAGCTCTCCCTTAAAATGAGTGGTAAATAAAGGAATACAAAATGGGTCTAATGATAATTTTGATGGTAGCTCAATCGATAGATTTATCCATGTTGTCTTATTTTGTAGAACATGTAAATGTGTGACGAGAAAATTTGAAATATTCACTAGTGCAACTTGTCCCTTTACATCTATTAATCTTGGTGAGTATCCCTTTACCTCAACTTCTCATCTCCAATACTGAATGCAATTATATAATAACGTAGTCCGAATAAATTTACAAAAAGAAATAACACCGTCGATAAAAACACTATCCTTCTTAGGAAAAAATTGGGAATATTTACGTATGCCTCCCTCCATGATTTGTGCACCCCAATGATGAAAATCCAGAAACACACTTGAAGTGTATTAATTACCAAGTTTGCTTTCAATACTATGAATTTCTTGTTGGTGGGATCAAACCCTAAAGAGCAACTTGTAATTGAACGTGTTATAATTTTTTTCGTCGATGATATAGGAAGAAAGGCATGATCTCTTGTGAACAAATTACAAATAGCAACATATCCTTGATTGTTCCATATACAAACTATGCCATTGATAGACTCTGATTAATGATCAAGATTTCAAAAACACCGATCATCCAAGTATTTGAAGGGATAAGAAACACAAGTTAAGTCATCTTGTCCTAAATTGTATATGACATATTTGTCCTTCAAAGCTATGTAAAACATAAGAAATTCAGCTATACGACTTTTTTTGGTGTGCTTCAATGAATAAAGATTCTGATGTAAGAGAGCTAAAAGATTTCGAAACACACCTAAAACGCTTTAAATACTTGGCAGGAATTCATTTCAAAATTTTAAAAAAGAGCTCGTTGGAAATGTTAGAATTACCCATGACAAAAAAATTGTATAAATCCGCAGCGATTGTATATATATATCGGTTAGATAATTGTATATATGTAACCACTATGTATATATATCAATTATTGTATTTCTATATCTGCATAAAATTTGAATTTGTATACAATTGAATCGAAATAAAATAATTGTATATCAAATATTTCTCTCGCGCTTTATACAACAAAAATTAAACATTGTAATTTGTATAATTGTGTTTGTATAAAGCGAGAAAGAGAGAAAGGCAAAAGAGAACTCGTAGGGGAAAATCTGTATTTGTATAATTATAAGTGTATAGGACGGAAATAGATGTATTTGTATTTGTATATACAGTTTCTCTCACTTTATACAAACACAAACACAATTTATACATTTGCGTTTGTGTAAAGTGAGAGAGGCGAGGGAGTGACGAGGAAGAATTTTGGAGAGTGTCGAGCGAGATTTCTGGGGAGAGAGGCGAATGACAAAGTGTTTTCTACGAATTAGAATTAAATGAAACTGTGGTTATAACATTTATTTTGAATTAATAGTTTGTTATTTCATACAATTTTCCCTATTTTGAAAGGGTTTGCAATTGCAGAGGAGATCCATTTCCCACTATTGATAGTTTTGGGGTATTAATTATAAAGAGATATTTGTTTTACTTTTATGGTGCATTAGCTTAGTTTCTCCTTTAAAAAATAATGGATTGATTTTATGAGTAAGTTTGGTATGTTTGGAATGTTTTCCAATATTCTCATATTTGATTGGCTAAAATATTTTCTCAAGAAAAATAAGTTGAAAAATGAGGAAAATGATTTTCCTAATGAAAATAGGAAAAACAATTAGTTCTAGAAGTGACAATCCAAGTTCATTATCTCCTACACAGTCATCTAACCCTCCCTTCACTCCTTGACAATCTACCCCCCAAACTCCTAGTCCCCACCCCTGCTACCCCCACAGTGTTTTGTTATGTTACATATAAATACTTATGAATTTTTTTTTTACTTACTTACCAAACACTAGAAAATAAATATTAAATTAATTACTTATTTTTTAGAAAAATGTTTTTTTTTGTACCAAACACACTACCTCTCTACTTTGGCTATTTTGAAGGGGATTAAAGTAATTCCTAACTCATTTAGACATGCGATATAAAATCACGATTTGAAGTGGAAGTTTTGTTTGGATATTTAATTTGAAGTTTTTAAGTTGTATTTTTAATCATAAATATGAGAACCCCACAAATTGTGAAGATTATTAAAATTTCTCCAACTCTTATAGAATCTTATCAAATGAGCAAACCATAGTTCATGAATATCCTAAGGCTATTAATAAATGGCATATCTCCACATCTTTTATAAATAAATATTTGCTATTATAAACTTTTAGATACACATAAATTTATAAAGATCAATTAGTCAACAATAATAGTAATTAGTTATTTTTAATGCAATTGTTTCACATGCTATAAACAATCTCTTCACGCCGAGCATAGTCTTTTTTTACAAAATGTAAATAATGATTTTTTCTTTACAAATCTAAATTTATGAGTAAGTGATATATTTTTAAAAATTAAAAATTACAAGTTGAAGTCCCAATTTTTTTATTTTTTTTTTATAAATAAAAATTTGAAATTTGAAATCATAATTCTAATTACATGTCCAATACTAATTTGAAATCATAATTTCTTATAAATTTATATCATATATCCAAATATACTCACTAAAAGTGGTCAAACTTCATCATCTTTCGATGTCTATGATGCTTTTCCAACCATTAAAGAAATAAAAAGGTGACCCCCTATCCCAAATGACTTTTCTTTGAATGTACTTAAAACACAACCAATTTTTTTTTTTACCATAAAAATGAAATATTGGCATTGTATTTCTAGTGATTTTCAAGTCAAGATTCATTGCAACCCCTCATACCCCCACCCACCCCACAGTCCCTACAATCCAACCAAAAATAAATAAATAGACCTACACATCGAGAAAAAAATATTTTTTTATTATTAAAATAGAAAAAAAATATCTACTCAAATCCTTTATGTGTAAAAATAAAGATTTTTATATATATAAACAAAGATCTCTTATTAAAAAAATTATAAAATTAAAATAAATTAGCAAAGGGCTAGAAAATTATTCTCTCAACCATTAAATTAATACTATATTTTGTTAATATATAAATGATTATATGATAGTAATCCGATTTGAAAGACTTAGATTTTTCAATTAAGCAGTAACCATAGTGATTGCTAGAGTACTATGACATTGAAGACTATGATAATTACGAATAACAATTGCAATATCAATTTATAATGATTTATTTTGTATTTAAATAGTTATTCAAGGACAAAATTAAAGTAAAAAAATATATGTATTGACCTTATTTAGTAATATCAATTATGACATATTATTTAATATTTACTTCAATAGCTATTTTGAATTCTTTGAATAGATGCTGCGTGAAATATGATAATGATTTACGATACTGTAAACTTTGATCCTACAACGATAAGTAGAATCTCCATAAAAATACCACTAGATCGAGCACCAGTGATTTCGTATCCGGTCAAAATCTTTTTTGTTTCCTTTTTTTAAGCCAACATTAACTATCTTTCATAAGAATCCCAATACATCACTAATATTGATATTAACATTATTCATTTCAGCAAAATAAAGAGAACGATTGTTAACTAGAGATTATATGATTAAACTAGAAATTACTCATATTAACCAAATCTAAATTTCTGACATGAAAAAAGAAAATACAATTTTGGTTCAACTCGGAGGCGTGCAAAGGTTTCCTCAGGCCGGATGGAGATTGACCCTCAAGTGCGAAGGCAGAAGGGAGCTTGACTGCAAGACCATCCATTGAGCAGGGACGAAAGTCGGCCTTAGTGATCCGACGGGGTCGTGCCTGAATTCAAACCGGATCAGACTCTTCTTTGTTTGGGCTGCTCCCAGGCACGTAGGCCGAAGATCTCACTTGTCCTGGACAGGAGTGAATGGGATTGTGAACACAAGTTTAACAATTTCATTGTTGGTGGTGTGACGCTAAAAGTGTGTTCGAATTTGAATACGATTCTTATGAAATATCGAAGATACTTAGGATATGCTTTTGTGGATGTAAGTTTCGGGTAGTGGGTGGCACATGTGGACCTCCTCGATCTGATCCAAGAAGTTGTCTAATAAGAGATAAGAACTAATTATCTTTTATTTGAAAAAGAAGGAAGGAACAATTATAAAAATGAAAAACTTCTCAATCCCTCTTGATAAAAGGATTTATTCCTTTACAGTAAAAAAAGAGATAACATAAAAAAAAACACAACAAAAAGATAACATAAACCAAAAGAAAAAAGAAACTTTTTCTGTCTGAAGATAGACATTTAGTTTGTGAATCAAACTTTGTTTCCTAGTGATTCAAAGAGGGACTTTGGAGCAATCCTATTATAAAAAAACAAAATCAACGACTTTCGCTGCAAATATAATGTACACAACTTGTTGATTTGCTTTAGATATCTAACAAATGGTATCAGAGCAAGGTTGTTTTGCTCTTTGTTTGAATATTGTTTCTTGTAATTTGTTGTTATAAGATAGTTGTTAACAATATCTGTCAAATTCCGTGCAAGAAGATTCTTAAAATAGATCAGAGTACATGTTACTCACTTGTTAGAATGCATAGGAGAACAAATATTGACTGAATTTTAGAACTCATTATTGTGCTTCTTGATTTTGAATCAAATACGCTGCCTGAGCCGCGCGAATTCAGGGTTTCTTTAATTTTTTTTCTTTCATGAATTTCCAGAGAAGTAGAAACAATTCATGTTGAAAATCTGATTCTTTTTTTTTTTTTTTTTTTTTAAAAAGGGGGTCGATAATTTTTTTTTCCAACATATCAAATGTTATCTACTATTCTTTAAAGGAAGGGGAAAATTGTGGGTAGTTTTTTTTTTCTCAATGAAGTATTTTTTAGATGATATATAACCTACTTATAGTAAATAAGACCCAAAAGGCTAGGCTACCCCGTTTTAAAAAAATTAAGTAATTGTCTTTTATAGGTCTTGAAAAAGTTTTTTTCCTTATTTCCTCAAAAGTTGTTTCTTAAAAAGTATCAGTACTATTTTGTTGTTCTATAAATAAAGACAAAATCAAGTACTATTGATACTTTACTTCTTGAAAAGAGCATCATGTACCTTAAATTATATATTTATTCATATTAAAGAGTAGTCACTATTAATTTTGCTTACCATTGAAATAAATTTGCAGTGGGTTGTACAAGTTTTTTTATGCAAAAACTTATTACTTGTACTTGGATTATTAATAGTACCTCTTACTTTAATGTTTGAGGAAAATTATTTATGACATTGGCAGATCTATAATTTAATTTTGTTTGATAATTAAATTTACACACACACGCACACACAACCATGAGTTATCTTCTTTATTTAATAAAGACTATTGACCTATTGTTTTGACTAAATTATGATTTTTAATTATGTGCATTAAAATTGATCTCAATAAATTCGTTTAGTTTTTAGGTTTCTTAAATGTTTCCTTGTCTTCTACGAGAAATTTGTGACATACATTATCGCATTAAATGATACTAACTATATTTCTATTTTTGTTCCCATTTCAAATATGACTGAACGAGAACATGCTCAAATTACTCCAAGTGAGAGTTCTCAAAGTCGAGCAAAGGGACAAGTGTAACACCCAAAAATTTCTAAGCAAAGGCCCAAACTATTCTTTATTTTCATATAAGGTCTTATCGGGTTATTCTTAAATTGCTTATATATATAAAGGTAGATTTTTTAGTGTGAGAATTATTTTAGATATCAATTAAGTTCACTAAAAACTTCTAGCACAAAGTTGAGTTGAAAGTTTCCTTACTGATTAAGTTTTGATGTAAGATTTTACTTGGTCAACTTTAAACGATCATATCTCTTAGAATATAATAAGTTACGTGGCCCATAACTTATCAAATTAAAAGTATTTGAATCTTCTTTCTAACACCACCAAATTTTCAACAATTCGACTTTTGAGTAAAAAGTTATGATCATTTTAGTAACCTGATACAGTGCAGTGATGAATTAGCCGACGAAAAAACATTAAAAATGGTCATTTTTATCTTTTTACCTCTAAGAAAACCCTAAATGAATTTTTTGACTAATTAAGACCTATAACATTCAGATTTTCATCTCTTAATCCATCATTCTCTTCTCTCTCAAACCCTAAGGCAAAAACTCTAAGGAAAAATCAAATTAGAAGACTCCATTCAAGATTCTTCTTCAAGGTAAGTCTTTCTCCAAGAGTTCCATTCTTTCCAACTCAAATTCCTCCATAAAATTATGAATCACTAATGAAAAACATATTTCTTGGCCATAGATATTTCAAGAAACTAGGTCAAGAATCTCAAGAAATGTTTTCTTGATTGTTCTCCTTCAAGCTAGGGTTTCAAGGATTCTAATCAATTTCTTCTTCAAGATTCTTTAAGAACCTTGTTCTTTCAGGTATGTAAGGCTATCATAGTGTTGGACTAGTTCGTGCTCACATTTTACATCTACTTTCATATCAGTAAAAGAGAAATCTAGGATTCTACCCCTAGATTTGAGTATTATTGAGATGAGTTAATTTTGAGTTCTCGAGTTCCTATTTCTTTTTGAAATTCTACTCCTAATTATTGAATTGATATATGTTATGCATTAACATTCTTAAGTTGAGTCAATCATATCCATAATTCCACCTAAACCCTATAAATTGAGTTATAAATTTTGAGAAGCTTTTTAAAGCCAACACTTGAGTTTTAAACTGAGTTTTTTTTAGGAAGTAAAGATGAGTTTTGAGAAAGAGTTGTATTCAAGAGTTTCTATATGATTATTGAGGTCCTCAAGTTGAGTTGTTCATACTCATAATTTCACATGAACCCTACGAATTGAGTTACAAGTCTTGATAGTTTTTGAAAGTCTATCATTGTGTTTCAAACTGAGTTTTGAGAAAAAGTTTAAAGGTTCTACTTCATAAAGACTTAAGAGTTTCTAATGTTATTTTATTCATATATATATATATATATTATTCATAAGTGCATGTTTTCAAGAAGGTAAACACGTCTCATGTTTTGAAAAGTATTTCAAGTAATGTAAGAAGTTCATTCTTTGTAATGAGTGAATTGGGCACAAAGTTATATTAATTATTTTGGGAGTAGTATCAAGCATCGAGTTGGGTTAGCGTATTTTATAACTCAGAAGCCCCATAAAACTACATAGTCAACATAGGATATGATAGCATTAATTCTTCATGCGACTCCTCACCGCCTCTGAGAAGGCATATAGTTGGATCCATAGTCACGATATCATCATATACCCCCGACAAGGTATAGGATGGGCCCTTTCAACATGCGGCAAGATGTTGTATCATTGTTAGGCTCATGGTAATGGTTGTTGGTTAGAGAAACTCCCCACAAGTAAAGTATATTATTTTCATATTGATTTCATTGTATATTTTATTGTAAATATTAAATAGTTTTTACTTCATGTTCATGTATTGATTCAGTTGAGTTGCTTTCAGCCATTCAGTTCAGTTATTTGCTTACTAAGCCATATTACATACTCGTACATTCCATGTACTGATGTAATTCTACTTGCATCCTTTTATGATGCAAATATAGGTTTTCATGATTATCAACAGGCGCTTCGTTGAGATCACTCTACGCTCCAGTGAGCTTTGGTGAGCCTCCTTGTATTCTAGAGGACTTCACAGTTACTTTCTAGTTAGTAGTTTTGAGGTGTCGTGGGTCTTTTCCTGACTTCCTTCCTTAATAGTAGAGGCTTCATAGATTGACAAATTTTGTAAGTCTTTCAGTTTCAGGTATTTTATTTATAACTTATGTTTCATACTCAGTATATTCAGCGAAGTTTTGAGATTCAGTAAACTATTTTTAAACGTTTCTTTCAATTTGATGCTTATGTATGCTCAAGTTAGTCTTCCAGTTTTAGTCAGCCAGGATGAAGGTTCGCTTGGGGACCAACAATGGTTCTCGAGTGCAGGCCACGTCCAGGGTGTAGGCTCGGGTCATGTAAATAAGGTAGAAGATCAAGTCATCGTAGGACATGTTTCCAAGGGCATGAAATTATATGGATTGGTGTCCCATGGTGACATAAAATCTATTAAGGAATCAAAGAGTCAGGGAAAGAGAAAAGAAATTTAAAGAGTTTGAGTCTTTAAAGATGTCCCCTAATATTTCAGCACTTGGTTTTATTCACCTTTTTGAAATAAAATGAGTTGAACTAGCTGATTATAAGGAAATTTCATATTGGAGAGCCTTATTTTATTTAACATATCGTCAGTTTTTCCCCACTCACTTGGACGCAGTTCCATGCTCAGCATCTGGAAAAGTATGTGCCTCGGACTTTGAGAGATCGCAAGAAGGATGAGTTCATGGCATTAGAGCAGGGTGGTATGTGTGTAGTTGGTTATGAGGCTAAATTCCATGGTTTGTCTAGATATGCTTCACAATTGGTGACTAGTGAGGAGGAGAGGATTCATCTATTCGTCAAGGGACTGAACTCCGAGTTACAGGTCTTTTATGTTCACATGACCTCTGCAAGGAAAAGTTTTAATGAGGTGACATATTTTGTGAAGAAAGTGGAAGGAGTTAGACGTGATGGGCAGGCCAAGGCTTTAGCTAAGAAGCCCAAGAGCACAGGTAACTTCCATGGTTCCTACTCCAGAGGTTCATGTAGGCCGACACTTGCAGCCCTACCAATTCAGTCATCCTTTCCCGCTTCTACATGTAGTTACTCGGGAACTCCACAACATAATTTTATTCAGGATAGCCAGGGAGCCGCACCTTCGGCGGGCAACATGCAGTCTTTTGACCGCACTTGTTATAGTTGTGGAGAACCTTGGCATATAAGAAAAGATTGTTCCCTCCCGCACATGATTGACCCTACGCAACAACAGACTAGAGCAGTGGTACCCATAGGCAACAGTAATAATGACAGAGGATGTCCACAAGGTAGTCGAGGAGGGAATTAGTGAGGTCGTGGAGGATAGGGAAATGGTAATACAGGTAAAAGAGTAGTGCAGCCAGGCAAGGAGGTTGTCTGTCAATATGACAGAGCTAAGTTTTATGCCTTTTCGAGCAAGAGCGAGGTAGAGTCTTCTGACGCAGTGATCACATGTATTATTCTTGTGTGTGACTGGATGGCTATTGTTTTGTTTGATCCGGGTTCTACTTATTCCTATGTGTTAGTTCAATTTGCCTTGGGATTTGATGCGGTGATGTACTTGATGCCTCCATCCATGTTTCTACCCAGTTGGAGAGTCTGTCATAGTCATCCATGTATATCGTGTTTGTCCTGTTTTGTTTATGGGTTTTTAGACTTGGGATGATTTGGTTATTCTGGATATGACTGACTTTGATATAATCTTAGGCATGACTTGGTTGTCCCCCTATTATGTTGTACTTAATTGTAATACTAAGTCTGTGACTCTAGATATCCTGGGAAGGGAAAAGTTAGAGTGGGAAAGGGTGTAGAAGCCTAAGACAGCTAAGGTCATATCTTTTATTCGGGCTAGGAAACTGGTAGGGCTGGGATGTTTGGCATACTTGGCTCATATTCAGGATGTTGAGGTTGAGTCTCCCTCTATCGAGTCTATTCCTGCAGTGTCTAAATTTAAGAAAGTGTTTCCTATCGATTTGCCTAGTATGCCTCCGGCTAGAGATATAGATTTCTGCATTGACTTGGAACAAGGTACTCACCCCATTTCCATCCCTCCTTATCGCATGGCTCTGGTAGAATTGAGAGAGCTTAAGGCTCAAATCCCGGAGCTTCTTGATAAAAGTTTCATCTGACCTAGTACTTCCATGTGGGGTGATCCTATCTTGTTTGTTAAGAAAAAACATGGTAGTATGAGGATGTGCATAGACTACCGGCAGTTGAATAGGGTCACCATTCGAAATAAGTATCCGTTGCCTCGGATAGATAATCTTTTCGACCAATTGCAAAGTGCGTCAGTTTTCTGTAAGATTAATCTAAGGTCTAGTTACCATCAGTTAAAGATTAGGCCTGAGGATGTACCCAAAATGACATTTAGGACCTGCTATGGGCACTATGAGTTTTTAGTGATGTCGTTTGGATTGACCAATGTGCCTGCAACCTTCATGAGTTTGATGAATGGTGTGTTTAAACCATTCTTGATTCTTTTGTTATTGTCTTTATTGATGACATTTTGGTTTATTCGAAAAGTGAGGAAGAGCATATCGACCATCTTCGTATAATTTTGGATGTTCTTGGGAGACAAAAGTTATATGCTAAATTTTCCAAGTGTGAGTTCTGGTTGACTTCAGTTGCCTTTTTGGGGGATGTAGTTTCAAGGAAAGGGGTAATGATAGATCCCCAAAATATTGAAGCGGTTAAGAATTGGGTCCGACCTAGCTTTGTGACTAAAGTTAGGAGTTTTGTGGGGATTACTAGCTACTAACGTTGGTTTGTGAAATTTTTGCTTCTATCACCATGCATCTGACACGGCTGACCAAAAAGGAGAAATGTGAAGAAAGCTTTCAAAAGCTCAAGACTCTCCTGACCACAACACATATTCTAGCACTGCCGGTGGAAGGTAACGACTTCATTGTTTATTGTGATGCTTCACATTTTGGGTGTGGGTGCTGTGTTGATGTAGGATAGAAATTCATAGCTTATGCATCACGACAGTTGAAGGTGCATGAAAGGAACTACCCGACGCATGATTTGGAGTTGGCAGCGATAGTGTTTGCCCTTAAGATTTGGTGGCATTACCTCCATGGTGTCAAATGTTAGGTGT
Organism: Solanum verrucosum; assembly: GCF_900185275.1. Classification (NCBI taxonomy): domain Eukaryota; kingdom Viridiplantae; phylum Streptophyta; class Magnoliopsida; order Solanales; family Solanaceae; genus Solanum; species Solanum verrucosum. The sequence continues at coordinate 342,851 of NW_026020007.1, forward strand.
TTACTGACCATCGTAGTCTACAACATGTATTCACTCAAAAGGACATAAATCTGAGATAGCGAAGGTGGATGGAGTTACTTAAGGATTATGATGTCACCATCCAGTATTATCCGGGTAAGGCTAACGTGGTGGCAGACCTTTTGAGTCGAAAGGAGGTAAGTATGGGTGGTCTAGCCTGTCTGGGTGTATCCAAGAGACGTTTAGCCAAGGATATTCAAACCTTGGAGTCTAAGTTTATGCAGTTGGGCATCTCAGAGAAAGGTGGGGTGTTATCTAGCATTGAGGTTAGACTCACGTTCATTGAGGAGATCAATGCCAAATTGGTTGAGGATGAGAATTTAAATGAGCTTCGAAAGAAGACATTGTCTGGTAAGTCACAATATGTGGTTCTTGATGCGGGGTGTGTGCTTAGTTTTAAGGGGAGAATCTGTGTTCCCCGAGTGGATGACTAAATTCAGAAGATGTTGAAAGAATCCTATGGTTCGCGGTATTCCATTCATCCGGGTGTGACTAAGATGTACCGAGATTTGAAACGACTTTATTGGTGTCCTGGCATGAAGAAAGACATAAGTGAGTTTGTAGCTAAGTGCCAAAACTGCTAGCAGGTAAAGTATGAGCACCAAAGGCTGACAGGTTTGCTTTAGCGAATGCCGATTCTGGAATGGAAGTGGGAAATGATATCTATGGATTTTTTGGTTGGTCTCCCCAAGACCTTGAGGGAGTTAGATTCCATTTGGGTAGTGGTTGATAGATTGACAAAGTCAGCCCATTTTATTCCAGCCAGAGTAGACTATAATGCTCAACGTTGGCTAAGGTTTATGTGAAAGAGATAGTGAGGCTGCACGGGGTGCCCCTTTCTATCATCTCAGACTGTGGTAAGCAATTCACATCCAAGATTAGGAGAAAATTGCATGATGAGTTGGGAAGTCAACTCACTTTTAGTACAACTTTCAATCCACAGACGGATGGGCAGTCAGAAAGAACGATTCAAGTTTTGGGGGACATGTTGAGGGCATGTGTGATCCACTTTGGAGGGCATTGGGATAAGTTCCTACCTTTGTGCGAGTTCTCCTATAATAATAGTTACCACTCCAGCATTGATATGGCACCTTTCGAGGCATTTTATGAGAAGGGATGTAGATCACCCATAGGGTGGTTTGAGGCTGGAGATGTGAAACCTTTGGGGGTTGATTTGGTGAAAGATGCTTAGGATAAGGTAAGAAACATTCAAGCTAAACTTCTAGCAACCCAGAGTCGACGGAAAAAGTATGCGGACCATAAGGTAAGGGGCATGGCATTTCAGGATGGTGAGAAAGTTCTTCTAAAAGACTCACCCATAAAGGGGGTGATGGGATTCAATGCACACAAAAAGACTCAACTTAGTCATGCAAGGATCAATTGTGCACTCAAAGATTCAAGTTGTGACTCACCATTATCAAAGACTCAAGTTCACAATACTTGCTTCAAATGCAAGTTCAAGCTCAACAAAGGTACTCAAATGCCCTCACACAAAGAATGATTCCATATTTACACACAATGGTTCAACAATTTAAAGCTCCGGAATCAAATGCAACACTCTCACTCACAAAGATGAACACAATGTATGATTTCACCCATAGGTTTGCTCGTATTCTCCAATCAACACTTGTTTCAGCTCACTCAAGATCAAAAAGGTCTTTCCAAGGCTTGTAACGGGGCTGAGTGTAAAGGTATGGTCATTTAGGTTCAGTGGATGCTATCCTCATGAAATGTGGTATGAACAACACTTTCTTCACTCTTCTTTATCATTCTCATTCATGCTCAAAGGTCACCCCATTATTCACTTTCCATGGACTGTTGGACACCCTATTTCTTTTTGCAATTTCACAATTTTATTCCACCACTTTTTCATTCTTTTCTTTTTTTTTATATAGAGGGGTTCCATCTTTCTCAAGACCATGGGTCAAAGGGGACTTCGTTGCATTTCTTGATTTACATTCTCTTTTCACCACACCCCCAACTTAGGCTTTTGGCCTAAGTTGGCTATTCACACAAAGCACAAATCATGAGGATTAAGGGTAATGGATCAAGAAAGGTCACAATTTCATCAAGTTTCTTCCAAGAAAAGAGATAAGGCTCAAAGGGTGTTCAAGCGAAGTTCACACACTCACAAGGTAGGCCACAAAAAGAGGTATAATGTCAAATTGGTTCACACTCTTTTAAAGTTGCCTAAAATCATATCAAGAGATAGCATCACTTAGTCAACCGGACCAACGGGGCAAATTCTAGGTGTCATCACACATGGTTCACGGTAAGCTCATCACACAAGGCATTGACACCAATGTCAAACAAGACTCCACACTTTAGCTAGTGTGCAATGCTCATTACAAGAGACTTAATTTGATGATTGGCTAGTCACAATGAGATGCAAAAAGTTCACATATTGTCTATGCAACTTCATTTGGCCTCATCGTAGACGCACATTCATTTTTATTCGATTATGAGCACTATTCAAGTCTTCGGTATTAATCAAGACTGATACTCAAATTTGCAAGAGAACAACAACAATCACACACAAACAAAAGGTGGTACAAAAATTTTCTTCTAAAGGATCAAAAATCATTTTGCAATTAAAACCAGGAGCCATAAGCTCAATCATCCACAAAAATAGTACTAAACACAATTCACAGCTTAAAAACTCAATATATACAGAAAAATAGTCACACATGGTGGGCCTCACCCCACCACAAATAAAAGTTATTTGTCCTTACATGCAAACAAAATAAAATCCACAAGTCAAATAAACAAGACATAGAGGGAGGTAAATATGAATCATATCTACATAGTTGCTCCATCAGTGCTCGGTGCATCACTCTGGTCCTGGGACTCAATACCCGGAGCCACATCAACAGTACCACTAGCTCCATTAAGATCAGCTAAGGATGTATCTGCTAAAGAAGCCTGCACAACCGCATCTACCATGGCCTACTCAATCCCCATAAGGCCCTCGTAAGAAGCCTCCTCAGCAACCCCAAGCATCTCCTCATCCGTCTCAGCCTCGGACTCAAGATCAGCTGCCTCCTCAACTCGAATATCATCTCCGGTGGTAGCCGGAGACATGTCTGGCTCAACTGGCACATTAGGAATCTCCACTGTCCCGAATATCATAGACATATCAGTGGACTTCAACTAGACCACATCTCTCCTCAGCGCAGTAATGGCGGCCTTTAGAGTCGTTACCTCCTTGATGGCCCCTTGGCCACGCTCACACACCGCTATCCTAGCCGCAATGACATCAATGGTAGCGCTCAAGGGTGTCACAACATCAGCAAGGGCTGCCTGAATCATGTCTGGAATGGAGGCCTCAAGCCTAGCAGCACAAAGATCGGCAGAATGGGCTAGCTGCCCCATCCAGAGTAGTGCAACTTGAGTGAGCGGGGGTCGGGAAACAACAACAACAACAGCTCTGGGAGGTAATGTAGCAGTAGAGGAACTAGGGGTGTCAGAAGGAACAACACTAGAAGTACCTGAAGGCCCAGGGGCCGGAGTAGGCAAAGGTGCCTCTGCAGGTAATGTCTGAGGATCAACAACTAGGGATGTATCCTCCGGGGCTGCCTTCTTCTTTTCCATATGATCTTTTAAATATTCTGCCTTGATCCTCTGAATATCAGTGGAAGACGTGGGAATCACTTCCACACCCTTCTTCACATCTCTAGGAACCTTAGCCCGTCGTATAGCTCGGTGATCAACACTGGAAAGAGAAGGGAAGTTTGGCGCTGCTTAGCCCTCATGACCATCTCTTGTGCCATAATCATCCCCAGATTGATCCTCGTCTCATCAATGATGCAACCCAGACAGGCTGTCTTGGCAAGGTGGAGAATTGACTCATTCTGGGATGGCATGATAGTACTGCTGATGAAGCCAAACCAGAACCTTGCAGCTATGTTTAGATCCCTCTTTTCAATCGGTACTCCAATCTCCAGCCACTTGGGAGTACCGTCTGATATAAGCGGGGCAAGCCATTTCTTCATATTTTCCAAGGTCTTTGTCCTGATCAGATGCTGGCATTCGTCATCAATATCATCATGACATTCCATGACAACATTAATAGCCTCACTATCACACTTGACCTTCTTTCCCCGGACAAGTACGTAGTCAACTGGTTTGAATGCAGTGCCTGCTTCTTTCTTTGCAGTATAAAGGTTCCATAAGCAGCGTAGAACTCCGGACCCAAGTAGGAATGTAAAGGCCACGGGGCTTGGTGAAGATCTGGAATTTATGAGACTTCCGACAGCTCATAATCTTTGGGTACCTATCAATGACCCCATCAGTTAACAACATTTTCTCCTCTATGATTGTCCTCAGCCCCTCAGTCTTTAATATGTTCAAAGACTTGAGAGGAGGACCATGTACTGGTGGTGCTAGAACCACAACTTACTATGGAACGAGATGAGGAGTAGTGGTGGCCTGAGGAGTCCTGATCCTAGACGGATCATTCATCCTTTTGGATCGCTGCTCAGCCCTATGTGCTGCTATCAGTTCATCATCCTCAGGCTCCGAAATTGCAGCCTGCTGCTCACCCTCACTCTTAGAAGTTGTGAGGTGAGTGGTGTAGATACTGTCACTGTCAGAGCTGGCCTCCGGTGATGCAGGTGCCTTCCCTTTACCTTTGCCTTTCCTACCAGATGTGAGCAGTTTGGTTGCCTTAGTCATGGATGCAACGACATCCTCGTTGATAGTTATCCCCTTAGCCTTCTTACAGGGTGGCATGTTTCTACCAGCAACTTTCGGTCTAGCCATGTCTGCGAAAACATCAAAAAAGAGTTAGAAACAATTCAATGAGATGCACAGAAAAATAGTTGTAGATAGACTCGTTGAACCGGTCGATGAGTCACCGAATCTATTTGGCGAGCTAGATCGGGATTGCCGAAAGGATTGGCTCAAAAATCTCAGAAAAAGTTGGCATGTTGGTGATGGGAAAGCCTTTCGGTGAATCACCGATAGTATTCGGCGAGCAAGGAATAGCCCGCTGAAAGTAACAGTGCAATTAAGGGTCAGGGGCGTAGACAAAAGACGATCAAAAAGGATTTTCGGTGAGTCGCCGAGTGCATTCGGTGACCTCAGGCTTCTCGCCGAAAGTTACAGAACCAAACTTCACATTTAGCATGAAATTAAAGGCGATATGGGGAACTTTGGCGAACCGTCGAGTGGTTCGGCGAGCTTGACCCAGCTCGCCAAACGACCCAACGTGCCTACTTTCAACCCATCTTCTCAAACTTAACCTCACAGCCCTCGAAAACAAAATCAAAACATGCACTTACAAAATTAAACGAAGACCCATTACACCCATTTCCTCGGGATACTCAGACTTCTCCGCGTTTGGCCAAATTTGGCCATTTGATGACTTTTGCCCTAAAGAATGACGTCAACCACTCCATCATTGGGAAAAATACGTTATTTGGCACAAATGTGGGTTACTTAGACTTCACCCGACTAGACCCAACAACATGCAAGCACAGCCCCACAATTTTAACCAATTATTAAGGCACAAAACCACGACAATTCAACAATAAAGGCAATAAAGGTAAAATGTTTGAATCAAAACAGGCACACACATATACGATTACGATCAGAGAGGCCCAACACACTTCACTAAATCATTGCAAATGAGTACAAAATTGCTAAATTAAGATTCGGGGTTTGGAAAACCAACCTTATTAGCTGAATAAACAAGTTGAAACGCTAGGAGGCAAAGTAATCCAACTTCGAACACAAATCTGATAACTAAAATGCGAAGAAAATGCAAGAAATATGGAAACTAAAGTGCGGGTGTGACTTTGGGAAGATTCGAAAGTGAGGGAAAGTGAAAAAGTTTGAAAGTTTAAACCTTTGGCCTTTAAAAGTTGTCCAGTTCTTGACCATTCGGCGACATTAGTTTTGCTCGCCAACCCACTCGGCGACATGCCGAGTGGGCACTTACCTCACCGAGTTTTACAGGACCTCTAGTTATTTTGGGGGTCCAAACGACGGTCAAAGTCGCGTCGGCGATTCGCCAATTTGCTCCTGGGCTCGCAGAGTTTTACAAACTCCAATTTAAATTGTCTTGAGTCAAACGGCGGTTCAAGTCGGGAACGCCGACCTCTTCGGCAATGCGCCGATTGGACCTTTGGTTCGCCAACCTGCACTTTTCAAACATTTCCCACACTTCGACCTACACAATTAACACACAATTATTTCTAAAACAAAAATAAAGAGATAAAACACTTGGGTTGCCTCCCAAGAAGCGCCTTAGTTAACATCATGACATAATGCAAGTCCCTACTTAAGTCCCATTAGTAGGGATTGCCTCATTTTCATAAGGCAACCCCTCTTCTGGCTTTGGGTAGAGGTGAGACAACACTTGGTCCATTTGGGACCCTAGTAGCTGAATGAGCATGGAATGAGAGGTTGTCATGTGGTTCAACACCAAGACATTCTCTCTTAATTCTTCCAACACTCTGTCATGCTTTTCAACTTTGTGTAGAATGAATAAGAGGACCTCTTCAATTAGCCTACCCTCTTGTTTCTTCATCTTTCGACGCTCGTGAGGGGGGGTGTACTTGTCCTTCCTCTTGGACACTACCTCTAATTCCATGACTTTCTTGGCCAAGACATCCATCTGGGTTAACAATGTGGCCAATTCTTGGTCTTTTTCTTTCTCTTTGTTGGTCTTGGCCATGCTATCAAGGAGTTGGGCTGCTTCAGCATAAGGTAGCTGGATAAGACCACCTGGAGAGATTTGGTCAGCCACTATTCTATTTTCAGGGCCAAGACCCCGGTAGAAACATTCCGAAGCATCTTCTCTGGAATTCCATGAGTTGGGCATTGCTGCACTAGGGTCTTAAACCTTTGCCACAACTCATAAATGGTTTAACCCTCCAATTGCTTGAAATTTAGGATGTTATCCCTAAAAATCATCAACCTCAAAGGAGGATGATCCATTGGGTCACTGTTGCTACCAGGTATGCTCCAATTCTCTGCTCAAACAGCAACACACAAACCAAAACTAAAAATAAGTTCAACTATAACAAACAAGAACAAAATTTAACTTCATTCAAGAATCTTAAACAACACCACTCCCCGACAGCGGCGCCATTTTGATTTCACGTATCAGGCCACTTCTTTCAATACTAAGTGCCAACGATTGTTAGTAATATAACCCAACTAAGTGAGTTGGGGTCGAATCCCACAGGGAGTGGTACGTGCTTAAGATTCAAGAGCCAAGTGCAAATATGTTCAAGTCAATCATAGGTAAAGACATTTATGAATAAAAACATATTTCAAATTAAAGGTGACACAAGTGTCAAATATGGGGGAGGTTTTGATTGTAATTATCAACTACAACAGGAGCAAATACACAAAGGAACAAGTAAAGATATAGGTTCTTGGGATGTGATTGGATTATAGGCTAAGTTAGACAAATAGGTGATTGCAACTGATAGTAAATAGTTGTAAATCAATGAATAAGCTAGGATTTAGTGGGGATAAACTTTCCCTCGAACAATTTACCCCGAATCAAATTGGTTTCTCTCGAACACCAATAAGCAGCAATTAAGAACAGCCTTCGCTTTAGTCCATTCACTCTCTCGAGTTGAATATATGGAAAAGGGTTTAGGATTCACTCTCTCGAGCTGAACCCATGACAATCCAATACCCACAGACCATCAAATTAGTAACCTTGGTTTTAAAACCTCTCTCTCGAGCAAGCCAAAAATACGAAGTTAGAATTGCATTTGCAACTACAACCTTTTAAATTAAACCATAATTACTGATTGAAATCACTTTTAAACAACATTTAAACTATCAATCAACAATACCCAACAACTAAATCAACCCATAATCACATAATCACATCCCAAGAATTGGGGATTTAGCTAGACATAATAAAAAGATAGAAATCATTACCAAATTGTGTTTCCATCAACTAGGTACGATTAATTTCATCTTTACAAAGGTCAAGGTTGAAGAATCTCAAAGACCCACTTCCAATTTCTCAAAAATGGAAATCTTAAAATCTTCAAAGCTTAGGAAAATATTGTCTTCAAACTCAAAGTTCTAACTCAAAAATTACTCTAATGAATGTTCAGAATAAAATTTCATACTAAACATAAAGTTTGAAAATGTATTTATAGTCGCCAAAAATTATGTTGCGAAGGACCATTCGGCGCAATAAGTCGGGATCGCCGATCCACTCGGCGATCCGCCCTTTGGTCAGTTCCATCACCTTTTTGCTTTGGCCTTCAGCATCTTCAAGTTCTGTAACTTTGGGCGATCTAGCACTGCATCGCGAAACCGTTCGACAACACGCTGACTGCTCCATTCCATTGCCAACTTGATTTTCTCCTTCAGGGTTCGGCACACTGGAACTTTAGGCGAGATCGTGTCCATGCGGCGAATTGCCCAATGGGTTAGGCGATCAACAGGCCCTCTTTTCTTCTTTCTTTCAACTGCCTTGTTCTTTTTTGCTCATTAGTGTCACTACTTTGTTCCTCAATCCAAATACCTGAAAATCAAGGATTTACATCAGTTATTGGCATGAAATATGCATTTGAGGACACGAAATCTATTAAAATAAAGTCCTAAATGAGTCCACTCATCATAGACTTAGAACAAGCGGAAAGAATCTGAAAGGGGAAGGCTCAAGTGCCTTAGGAGTATTCAAGCTTGATTTAGAGGTAGATGATGGTTTGATTTCCTATTTGTGTGATATATTCCGGTTGATTGCTACATTGTATTGCATGCGTGTATGTGAATAGGGAAATGTGAATCGAACCTAATGAAATGATTATGTGCGAACAACTACATGCAATGAACCTACATACTTGACTATGTGACTATATGTACTATTCATTATGGTGTGGTTATGATTGTGGTTGTGTTGATTGGATCGGGTTTCACGTTTCGACACATGCATTGGATCAGGTGTCATGTTCTGACACATATATTAGATCGAGTGTCACATTTCGACACATAAATTGGATAGGGTGTCACGTTCCGATACACTAACAGTTTGGGTGTGGGTTCCATGAGAGGACCACTATGATTATATATTTATGTCTAATTGTCGTTGATTTTGGGAATTGTATGTTGCTCTTGAAAAGATAATTGATCTGTGTATTTTGTATATGTGTGTATACTGTGTTGTGATTGCTTGCCTATGTTTCACTTATTGGAGTAGCCGCGTGATTCTACCAGTACACTGTGGTTGTGTATTGATACTGCATTTGCTCATTCTTTGTTGAGTACAGGGCATCTTCAGGCGGTTACTGATCGACCTCAGCTAGGAGATAACTGATCAAGACCGAATTCAAGGGTGAGCCAGTTCTTCCAGGCTGCCATGATTTCTCTTTTGTTTAGTCCATTTTCTCCGGACTTAGACTAGTTCTTTAGATTATTTCTTATGCTTGGTTGGGGTTGCACCCCTTGTTCTTAGACTTGTCGTTAGTAGAGTTTTGATACATTGTCCTTCAGGTTCTAGGAGCTATTTTTCCGCAAATGTTTGGTAGTTGTTTTTGTTAAACTTTCGGAGTTTATGGGAACTCCATATTTCTTAGACATTTAAACTTGCCTATGTATCTGTAAATGTTTAGTTTATCGTTAAGTTGCTTAGTTGGGCTGTAGTAATGGTTCTCCAATCGGATGGTTAGTGTGGGTGTCAATCACGACGTTCTGGGTCGTGACAGAAATGTATGCAGAAGAATGGAAGAATTCGATGTAGAAAAATGAGAGAAATCCTCTCTATTTATAGCCAATAAAGGATAGTATGAAAAGGTGTTAAATGTGCCTTACCGAAAAGGTCGCAACTCCTTGGAAAACAGATAACCTTTCATAAAGATCACGGCCCTTTGGTAGTTAGGTCAAACATATGACCTTTTTGAATAATTTTTTGAAAATGACCTTACACAAATAGATAATTACAAAGAAGACACATAACATTAGAATGAAATTGAAATATGATTTGACAAAAAGAATTTAAGAAGAGGTTCATTAAAGGTCCATTATTTTAGCATGTGAAAAAGAGATCGATCGATTAAGATTTTTTCAACCTCCTTATCGAGTAAATCAGATGATTATTATTAAAAAATAAGGCCAGAACTTGTGGCCCAAAATCAAGAAAGAACGCTTGATCCAAAGAAAGAATAAAAGGATAAATATACATCATATATATCCGTACGAGATCCAACAAATTATAAAAGAATATTAATAGCATGTGTAATGATATTTTCAAGTGGAATGCTTCCATTGGATGTAATACTTTAGAGCTCGAGTGGAGCTTTCCTACTGTGTCATGTGCAAAACCACATCCTGATGCTACAAAAACACATCAAAAACACCTTATAAATATCACACGATTGCCGCCATTGTTTATTTATTCATTTATTTTAGTTCAATTATTACAAATTATGCAAGTATTAATAAAATGAGATAACTAATTAGATGAAATAAAAAGATAATATTAATGATGTAAATATTGACTTGCCGCTAACATAGTAGTATGTCCCTAGTAAGCCGACACAACATTTATTTATGAAGTCTCCATAAAGTTTTAACTCGAGAAGCAACTCAAAAATATAATAAATCAGTGAGAGTAAGGAGTCTTATGAAGAAGAATATGTGTTAACCAATAGTTTATCAGATAAGCAAGTCCCTCCTAAGCGTTGCGATCCCTTTTGAACATGTTTTTCTCCTCTACCTAACACGTAATAAAAAAATAAAAAAATTGAGTACTCAACAAGTACCTTGAAATAAGAGTATATATAATAAAATAAAAATAATAATAAAATAGTTACAATGAAGACAGTTCAAAAAGTGACAGAGTGAATCATGAAATTCAGTAAATCAACAATTTTAAAATAGATTAATATTACAACGTATGATCCACAAATAATACAATACAAATATTAGATAATTATTGTAAATTCATAATCGCTAAAAACATATATTTCATATATCAAGTACTGCTGAAATAAATATGCTCAATATCAACAAATAAAAATTGTGATATACTATCATTAACTACGAAGTAGTCGTGTATGTATGTATATATATATATATATATATATATTTGAGTGATTTTAAGACAGTTTTAAATTAAATACATAAAATCACTCAAATAACATGTTTTATTTAAAAACAAGCAAAATAAATAACTAGAAAATTATTATTATTTTCCTTTAAAATTTGTCATCGTATCATTTAATAGTACCTAAGATTAAATATCGAAAGCCTTTAAAAATTATCCTATTTAAACTTCTAAATTGCATATAAATGCAATTTATCTTTTATCTTTGAAGGATAATTTTGAATACTCATAATATCACAATTTTTTTTTATCATATAAAATTATTATTTTTATTCAGTCACAAGAAGTCATGACATAAAGTAATGATATTTTTAATTTTTTTTTTAAAATATTACAAGTTTTAAAAACAAATTTTAGATATGAAATACTAAAAATATTTTCTAATTTTTTCTTTTCTTATATATATATATACTAGATAAGTATGGCCCGTGCAACACAGGCCCAACATGTAGTTTTATGGAAAAATTACTGAAATGCACATTTTATGTTTCTCTTATTTCCAAAATCCCCTTCTATTTCTAAAAACCTCTAAAATTCCTTATTTCTTTGATGTATCCGAGCTACATATTATGTATCTGGTTTATTTTATAATGTATTCGAGCTAGTTTTTAATGTATCCGAGCTACATATTATGTATGCGATTTATGTTATAATGTATCCGAGATACTCTTTAATGTATCCAAGTTACATATTATGTATCCGGTTTATGTTATAATGTATCAGAGATACTCTTTAATATATTCGAGCTACATATTATGTATCCGATTTGTGTTACTTTTTAAGGGATTAATGTAATTAAACACTAAAGAGGGATAGATTGTAATTTCATATTAAAACTATGGAAAATTGTATATATACATATATTTTCGTTCCCCTCTCTACCCTCTCCTAGATCTTGCTTGCCACTTGCACTCGCCTCTCTCACTTTATACAAACACAAATGTATACATTGCGTTTGTGTTTGTATAAAGCGAGAGAAATTTGTATATACAAATACAAACGCATATATTTTCGTCCTATACACTTATGACTATACAAATACGATCTTCCCCTGCCCAGTTTTCTTTTGTCTTTCTCGCTTTATACAATCACAGATTATACAATTGATTCTTTTGTGTATGTATACCGAAACAGATTATACAATTGCTTTTTTTGTATATATGTATAGCGAAATAGCCAGCTTCTTTTGTATATATGTATAGCGAAATAGCCATAGCAAACTTAAAGTTTGCTATGGAGCGCAGTTATGCAAACTATAGCTATAACATACAAATATGATTTTTGTGTTTGCTATATGTGAAAGTTGCTCTATAAATAATCAAATAACATTTAAACACCATTATATAAAGGAAATAAAAATATTGCTATTTTGAAAATAGTATAGTTGTCAACTATGTTCGGTATATATTTTGTGAATGACATACTATTGGTTTTCTATATAGATCGTTATGCATATATAATAGGATTCGTTTATCTACAATTTGTGCATAACGATAGAGTTCTATATAGATCGTTATGCATATATAATAGGCACATTTGAATTCATCATTTTCTATGAGTACGTAAGTGATGTCATTAGCTTAGTAGACAACCTTTGTTTATTATACAAAAACCTACATATGGAGAAGTTTAAGATGAACACTTGCAAAAGACAAATATATCAATCAATTAAAATATTAGAATGGATGCCAAACTATTCTGAAAGTTTTGTAACTTATACGAACAATATTCCTTATATTTACAACAATGGAGAAGAAAGAAAAAGTGTCTTACCAATCACAACGCATATTGCTAAACAATGTAAAAAAAAACCCACTAAGAATTCCAAATGTTTATTCAAATTACCAACCAAAAAAAGATGATTCAACTGTGGAAAGTGAGGTATATAAGCGTTACACCTGATAAAATACCGACCATTGAAAACTCAAAAAATGCTCAAAGATTGCAGTATAAAGTTTTCAGTTCCTCTATAATTCAAGAATCAGAAAGAAAATGTAAGATTAAGCTCTATGCATGGTTAGGTTCGGTAGGTGAGTAGATTACCCACTAAGAATTTAATTTTGGCCGCATTCATTTTGCCTCTATGAATGTGGCTCAACTTATCAAACTTATTGGAAGTACAAATGTATAGAGGAAATAGAGTCGTAAGAACTGTTGTTTCTTTTTTCCAAAAGGTGGATCAATTTTAGGCTATTGCATGAAATACCTCATAGATATTGAAATCTCAATTTAGATATTTCAGAATGGATACAGTTTGATGGTGTATGAATAAGCAAGTCTCGCCTCTGACCTTGGTTATAGATCATCTAATTGGTAGAGAAGTAACAACTACAAGTCTCCGGACCTATAATCAACAAGCTAGTCATTAGTCATGTTCACTTTGTTAAAATAGAAATCTATATTAACATCAATAAAAAGAAATGAACCTTGAAACAGAAAATTAACAAAAAAAATATGAAAGCCGTCTACAATTGAAAGGTTAGTAGTAAACTACAACAAAACAAAGAACACTCTTCTACAACATACGACATTTAGACAATGGCACGTCACCACTGACATATCGAGAAAAGAAAAAGGTTTAAATTAGGGAAAGGTTAACTGTATATAAAAAAATAAGTTTCTCGGACTCGGGTGCGGGTGTCTGATATACGGGTGCAGATGGGATATGGATCCATGTATGGATACGAGTGGGGAAATTCGCCTAAAAATAATTCAATATCTAAAAATAGAATTGTAAAACCTAAATTATGATATATTATATGTTGAACTTAAGGACAATCTTGGAAGGAGATTGAAGGAAAATGAGTGACATAGAAATTTCTATATAAAAGGTATTTCATTTTCTTCAATTTCACTTAGCTTTTTATGGGAATCATTAAAATTGTGCAGACTTTCCCCATCGATTTTAGTCAAAGTACCCAAAATCCGTTGACCAAATCGGACACGGATCCCACACCCACACCCATGTAGTGTCGACACGGGTGCGACACCAAAAGTGAAGAGTCCGAGCATTTTAGGATAAAAATGCTGCCAAAGACATGCCAACAGAATTGTAAAATACCTTTTATTCATCCACTTCAAAGAAAAAATGGATATTTCTATAAATATATATATATATATATATATATATATATATATATATATATATATATATATATATTTAACACAAACGTTCCAATGAGATATATCCATAAGTTAATATGCAGTGTTAAATCATCAACCTCCACACAAGTCAATCAAATTTTGAGTTATACCTATAAATCAAGAACACTTAAAACTCAATTTTCACTAAAATCACAAATTTAACTTCACACTTTCAAGCTTTAACTATTAGACTACAATATTGTCATTGGTGAAAAAATAAACAATTCTTGACAAAAACTAAAATCATATGAAAGTAGTCATTAACACTAACAAGCCTAAAAACAGTAAATTGATGGATTCAAAGTAGAAAGGATAGTACCTTTAGAGGAATGAATTCGATTAGAGAAAGGAAACTCAAAAGTGGTCGAGCCAGTCACTATATATTCAAAACTCAAGAGGTATAGAAAAAGTATTTTCTTAACCATTTGAAATTGGAGTTACTCAGCAGTAATAAAGATTTCTCATCTCAAAAAACAGAACAAACAAGTTTGGTTTGTGAATCTTTATAGTTGGACAAGAGGGTGCAAAAACAACATAAACATATCAAACTGCCTTTCAATATAAACCTAAAAATCATTAAAAAGGTTGTCTTTGTAAAAGTTTTGTCAAATTCGTTAATAATATCTTCAAGAAAGTTTCGATCTTCATTTTTTTTCTCAAAATTTATTGTAGAAGAAATAGAGTAGTGGTAGACTGGTAGTAAGCCAAAGGGGGGGAAAAGAATAAATAATGACTAAAGAAAAAAGGAATTTTAAAGATTAATATAGTGGAATAGCAAAGAGACAAAGAAGACAAAAAGGGAACAACTGAGCTTTGACCCTTCAAGATTCTAAATGGATCCCAATTGTGTCCCTCAAAATATACTATTTTCCATTAGTCAAACTTCATAGTGATTTAGTTCTAAGCTAAAATTCCTTCGTTTTATGAGTTTGGGAGAAGTCAATTGAGTTAATAAAGTACAGTCTTTGATCAAGATGAGTGCAAAACTATAGAAGGTAAAGGTACAACCTTTAACCAAACATTGATTGTGTACATAACTTGCTTCTTCTATTTCTTATTATTTTGCCGTGAATTCCACATCGACTTGAGCTTGAGATCTCTAGGTTCGATTCATTAATGTCGGTATCTCAATCACAAATTAATGTTGTCCTCAAAATACCTCATAGTTTTTAGTCAACTATATCCTTATGGATCTAATTATGTTTGGCTAACTACGACGGAATAGAGTTATTCTTAGTAGAATCCATTCTTACAATATGTCAAATAGAGGGGATCAGTCATGTAATAGAACCAACGAAAGTTTCACCATGAAAAATTCCAAGAACATGAAATGAATAAAATTAACTTACTTGGCAAAAGTGTATTTGAAACCCCACTTGAAGAAACAAGAATCTCCTTCCCAATTTATCAACATATATAGTAGTAAATAGAAACTACAGTGGCAATGATATTGACTCCACCAGTGATAACAATAGACAAAGCTGAAGTATCAGCACCAAAACCAATAGTCTTAAAAAACACTGATTCATAGAACATAATCACATTGATTCCAGTAAGTTGCTAGAATAATGGAATCATAATTGCCATGGTGAGATGTGGCGTAATTTCTTTTGCAACAAATTCCTCCAAGGGTGTTCTATTTTCCTAGAGATTTCATTTGCCACAACTAAATCATTGAACTCTTCATCTATATCTTCCATTCCCTTGATTCTCTTCAGCTTAAACTTGGCTTTGTTGTGATTACCACGTTCTATCATGGAATTTAGGTCTCGGGGAGGAACAACGAGCCTACTGTGATGATTAATACAGGTACCATGGTACCTCCTAAGCTCAATCTTCACCCCCGTGAATCTTGGCAAAGAAATAGTTCAAGACATGGGCTCCAAGTATACCCATTATGATGGACAGTTGAAAACCAATGTTGAGTGCTCCTATGTACTTTTATGGAGCCATTACAGATAGGTATAGTGGAACAAACTCCAATTCAATGAAACAAAAACAATGTTAATCACCATGCAACAAAGATATCAAGCTTAACTGAAACTAAAAGAAGAAAACGACAAATAATTAGTCCTTTATTTCAATTTTTTTGTGTCTTATTGTCATCGTTTTTGCTCTGATTAAAAGAGAATGTCTCTTTCTTTCTACATAGGATGACTCTCTAATTTTAACATTCTACCTAACGTGTTTAATACGTCAAGATTAAGATAGTATTTTGATATATTATATACATCTTTAATTTAAGATGTAAGTTCAACTGCAACAATTTGTTGGACTTGTAGTATGCAGATCACAAATTTATTGTTATATATAAAAATCAGTAGATCTCAAACTTGGCGAAATGAGACAATTGAGGTATTTGAACAATATGTTGAACCAAAATTCAAATTTTTTGTTGCTTAAATAAAAATAAGCACAAAATGCACTCAGAAGTTAATCCAGCTAGCACATCTTTCTTACAAACTCTTCATCTGACATCCAAGATTGCTTCTCCTTTATGAAATAGCATCTTACTATTTCAGAAAAATGCACACAAAGAAATAATTACAGAAAGGGGTCTAGCCGTTAATTACCTCTAACGCAGTGGCGTTGGATACTTGAGAAAATCTGGATCTTCTTGTTCCTAAACTTCCTACTCATCTTCAAAGTTGTAGAATTAATTGAATGAGGTTTACAAAAGTAGAAAACTAAGGAGCAAAGATTTTGCAAGGTCTTTTTACGCATTACTGGTGGAATATATCAAATTTTTCCAGAACTATTTGTCTTTTTCTCTAACTTTTCACAAGTCGAATGTATGTACCACCTAGTAAAAAAAACTTGAATCTTCGATATAGGGATGAATTTTTTTTTTGATTATATTGAGTGGGTGTTTCAAAGTATGGTTAATAAGCTATTTGAGAAACTTCTCCTGAATTTTGAAAGTTAATCAAATGATTTGGTTTGGAAAATAGGAGAGACTAGAAGGGAGGGTTAAAGAAAATTGGAGAATCATCGAGAAGCAGAGTAATTGAAGAAAGAACATGTGAAAAATACGAAAATACCCTTGGTTTTGTTCTAAATAACAAAGAATAGACCTATGTTCAACTTTGGCTACACAATGTACAATCAAACTATGTTGTGGTCGTCCTGCTCTTCATCTTTCTATATAATATATATATATATATATATATATATATATATATATATATATATATTTCTTTTCTATATAGTAGAAGAGACACTTTCTACATGTCTGTTTCCAGACATTAACTAAAAAGATTAAGGGTATTATGGTCCTTCAAAGATATTGCAAGTTCAGCTTGCATAAAAAATTTGTACCATCAGCCTTATTGTTTAGGCATTCTTTAACATCTAGCAAGTACTTTATCAAGATTTTGGAGACATACCTCAAAAGACTTCCCAAACACGAAAAAATCATCCATGAACACCTCAACAAAGTCTTCCACCATATTATGAAAAATGGCCATCATACACCTTTGAAAAGTCACTGGTGCATTGCAAAGTCCGAATGACATGCGTTTGAAAGCATATGTATCATAAGGACAAGTGAGCATGGTTTTTTCCTGATCCTTTGGTGCAATCAAGATCTGGTTGTAACCGGAATATCCATCTAAGAAACAATAGTTCTCCTACCCTGCTAGTCGGTCAAGCATTTGATCAATGAAGGGAATGGGGTAGTGATCTTTCTGGGTAGCATCATTTAGTTTCCGGTAATCCATGCAAATTCTCCACCCGGTCATTATTATAGAAGGAATCAACTCATTCTTTTCATTCCTTACCACTGTCATACCTCCCTTCTTGGGAACACATTGTACCGGACTTACCCACTTACTATCAGAGATTGGGTACACAATCCAGCATCTAGCCACTTTATGACTTCCTTTCTTACTATTTCTTTCATCACATGATTTAGTCAACGTTGATGTTGTGCCTTAGGTTTATGATCCTCTTCCATGTAAATTATGTGCATGCATAACACCAGACTAATCCCATGAATATCATCCATCTGTCATCCAATTGCTTTCTTCCTCCGCTTTAAGATCCTCAATGTTGCATCAACCTGTAAATCAGACAATTTTGTAGAAAGTATAATAGACAAAGTTTCATTAGTACCCAAATAAACATACCTTAGGTGAGCTGGCAGAGCTTTTAGTTCCAACTTAGGGGCTTCTTCTATCGATGGCTTTGGTGGGGGGGCCAACTCGCGATCTAATGACTCCACTTGAGTCCTACGAGTGTCTACTAGTGTTAGATTCAAGCATGATTAAATATCTTGAGCCTCATTGTCCCCATCCATCTCATGACCTACTAACACTCTTTCTAAGGGATCTTCCAGCACAACTACTTGTGATTCTACTATTTGACCAACCACAGTAATAGCAGACAACTCTTCATAAATAGAAGGCAATTTCAAAGTGCGGTAAACATCGAATACCTCAACCTTGTCATGAGCCCTCATAGTTAATTGACCAGCTGCTAATTCAATCAAAGCCGTACCCGTGGCCATGAAAGGTCGTCCCAAAATGAATGGAACTTCAGCATCAGGTTCAAAATCTAAGACCACAAAGTCTACAGGAAAAATCAATGAACCTACTTGAACTAACACATCTTCTACTACCCCCTTAGGCCTGGCAATGGATCTATCAGCGAGTTGGAGAATAAAAGTAGTTCTTTTTGGACTACCCAACCCAAGCTTTAGAACAAAGATAAGGGCATCAAATTTATACTTGCCCCTAAATCACACAATCCCCGAGCATGAACACTTTTCCCGATTGTAATCTGCACAGTAAAACTACCCGGATCTTTTAATTTTTTGGGCAGTCTATTGTGGATCCTTGAGCTGTACTCCTCAGTAAGTGCTACAGTTTCATATTTTGTGAGCCTTCTCTTTCTAGCCACAATGTCCGTCATGTATTTAGCATACTTTAGGATACCCTGCAAGATGTCAACCAAAGGTAGATTAATGTGAACTTGTTTAAGGAGAGAGAAAAAGTTACCAAAGCATTCATCTTAATTCTACTTTTTCAACCTTTGTGGAAATGGAGGTGGTGATTTCTTTTGAGAAACGGGTACCTCAACATTAGAGCTTTTTACTACCTCTTCCACCTTATTTTCTTTGTTACTTACCTCAATATCTCTCTTCTTTGGAGCTAGTTCCTCTAATTGCAACCCACTTCTAGTACTTACCGCATGCAATTGCTTTGGGTTGGGCTCAGTATCACTGGGTAGCCCACCTTGGAGACGCAAGTTCAAAGAATTAGCCACTTGCACAACTTGTTTCTCTAAACTCATTTGGGACATCTGGATGTTTCTGATGTTTTCATCCTGCTTATCTATTCTAGCATTTAATTTGGTCCCTATTTAAGTCATGGGCTTTTGGAATAGCTCTTCATTGGTCATCCCCTATTTTGGTGCACTAGGATTTACACCTTGGTTAGGATTTTGGTATTGTTGCCCAGCCCCTTGAGCACGGTATTAGTTATTCCCTTGCGCCTGGTTTTGGTTTTGGTTCCCACCCCATGAGAAGTTAGGATGGTTCCTCCAACTAGGGTTGTAAGTATTGCCATAATTTTATTGAACTCCACCCCTTTGCGCATTTCCCACATAATTTACGAAATCCAGATTTGCCTCACATTGCTCAGTTTCATGAGTTCCACTACCACATACCTCACACCAATTGGTTGCCTGTTGTACAACGTTTATCGGTGCCTGATTTAGAGCCATCTGTGTAAAATGTAGGGCCATGTTATGTTGCATTGCATCTAATTTGGCATTTATGGCAGTAGCTTGGTCTATATCTAAAATCCCTATAGCCTTTTGGGTTGTGGTTCTAGACATTTCCCCCTCATATCCTTGGTTCCCTTCAGAAAGTTTATTGAGTAAGTCGAAGAACTCTTTACTTGTTCTAGATAAGGCCTGTCCACCTGCTGCACTATTAAGAAGTGCACGAGCATTATAATCTAAACCCTCAAAGAAAGTGTGGGCAAGTACCTCATTAGTTTGCATGTGGTGTGGGCAAGCATTCAACATTTGTTTAAAACGTGCCCATGCTTGGTAAATGTCCTCCCCTTGTTTTTGAATAAAGTTTATTATCTCACCCCTCAGCTTAGCAGTTTTCTTGGATGGGAAGAATTGACTCAGGAACTTCTTTGCTAGACAATCCAAGTAGTGATGGAGTTTGGTGGTTCAGAATCTAACCAACGCCTTGCAACTCCTAAAAATGAGTATGGGAACAACGTCAGCTTCACATAGTCCGATGAGACTCCAATTGGGATGTATGTATCAGTAATATCTATGAAGTTCCTAAGATGGATTTGAGGATCCTCATGGGGGAGACCAGTGAATTGCCCATTAGAATGGAGGATCTGTACCATGCTCTGCTTTAGTTCAAATATACTCCCCGGTGGAGGTTTCCTAATACTAGATGCCAAATTAGTTGTAAGTGGGACTGCCACATCACGTACATGCCTTGTTGGGATGATAGGGGGCATGCCTTGGTTATTCTCATTCCCTCTGTTATTCGGGTTTCCTTGGTTGTTCACATTTTCTGGGTTATTTACATTGTCTTGATTATCATCCCTGATGTTCCCCGGAAGACCTAAGCCTAGTTCTCCTCATCCTTGCTCCATACAGTTCCTTTTTCTACGCTCTCATAGAACTCGTTCGAGTTCGTTGTATGGTTCGGCAAGTTCTCCTTTCCTAGCCAGACCTGAAAGTCAAGTGCCTGCAATAACAAGCTAAGATCAAGTAATTAATATCTGAAAGTTTTAATTGTAGACTAAAGAAGATCGAATATAAATCAATTTCTAAGTCCCCGGCAGCGGCGCCAAAAACTTGTTGCTCCCCAATATACACGCAATTGTACGTGGTCACGCAAGTAATATAGATTCTTTAAGAAACGAGTTATCGTTCCCAAGGGAGTAATGATCAATTTATATTCACTTAAGTCTACAACTAAAAGTAGAAAGTAACCTTTTCAAGAGTTGATGATTTATTGTTTATCTACTAATAATTATGAACTAATTGAAAGTAACTAATTGTGAACGACTTTGATATAATGTTTCAAGCAAGTTAAAAGCAATTCCAGGGCTGCATCATATAATGAATATCATGTATCATATTATTGGCTTAGAACTAACTTCGGTTGTCAAGTTACTGGTTTATAGGGTTGATGATATGATCCGGTTTATACGCCTCTCGTCACCTACCCCAGTTAGCTATCTAACTACATTGTTGAGCGGGGATAAATAGACTAACTGGTGAACATTTATATTTCATCCTATTTCGTAACCAAGCAAGGTGTTCATCTGGGCGTCACTCCTGAACATTAATCACCTCAATTTAATGGGTGGACCGAGCTCTCTATATTCTCTGGTCTATCTAACCTCTTCTCTCCTGATTTTAAGATTAGACAATAGATTTATCTTATGGTGCGCAAACATAAAATACTGAAACAAGAATATAGAAGTAACTTGTATTGACAACCGAATTATTAAATTAAAACATATTACAAACTTGAATTCTTGCTCTTGCACACTAAATCAAACATCGAACCCCTATAATGAAGCCCTAAGGATCTATTTATAATAGTAGGAAAATTTGGGAACAAATCCTACTCAAATTAGGAATCCTATTTAATGTTTAAAGGTTGGAAAAGTTAAAAAAAAGTGGGACATGTCGCGCCTCCATCGTGCCTAGCAGCGCGCGCAGAAGTTCCAATTGTGGCGCGACGCTCCAAGTAGCGCGCCTGAAAATTGGCGCAGAACTTTGGTTGCTGGCGTGAGGCGCCTCTTAGCGCGCCTCTTGTGTGCCCTCAGTACTTCTGGGGCTGGCGCGTTGCGCCAAGCAGTACTCCCCAGAAGTCTTGCAGAACTTTGTGGGTTGGAGTGGTGCGCCTCTCAGTATGCCAAGCCCTAGGGTCTTCACACTTAGTGAATTTCTTGTGCGTCTTTTCTCCTTCTTTCTTCGTTCCAACTCCAATTCCTTCGAGAGTTCCTGAAACAATTAATCATGTGTGTAAGTGCACAATCATCACAAGTATAACAAAAATCAAGCTAATAGACTCAAGATCATTCCTCAATTCAAGCACTTTATGGACAATTATTGACAACTTAGAAATATGCCTAAGATCAATCTGCATACTTCTTTTGTCTACTCTGGGCTGCTAGAAGCTTAGCTTGAATACTCCTAACCTTATCTTGAGCATCCTTCACTAAATCAACCCCCAATGGTTTCACATCTCCA
Source organism: Solanum verrucosum (assembly GCF_900185275.1). NCBI lineage: Eukaryota > Viridiplantae > Streptophyta > Magnoliopsida > Solanales > Solanaceae > Solanum > Solanum verrucosum. The sequence goes on from NW_026020007.1 coordinate 365,340, forward strand.
GCCTCAAACCATCCTATGGGTGATCTACATCCCCTCCCATAGAGTGCCTCAAATGGTGACATATCAATGCTAGAGTGATAACTATTATTATAGGAGAATTCACACAAAGGTAAGAACATATCCCAATGTACTCCAAAATCAATCACACATACCATCTACATGTCTTCTAATACTTGAATAGTCCTCTCCGACTGCCTGTCTGTCTGTGGATGGAAGGTTGTACTAAAAGTGAGTTGTGTGCCTAATTCATCATGCAATTTTCTCTAAAAATTGGATATGAATTGGGTACCACAGTCTGAGATGATAGAGAGGGGCACCCCATGCAACCTCACTATCTCTTTCACATAAACTTTAGCCAATTGCTCAACATTATAATCTATTCTTACCGGAATAAAACGGGCTGACTTGGTCAATCTGTCAACCACTACCCAAATAGAATCAAACTTCCCCAAAGTGTTGGGAAGACCAGCCACAAAATTCATGGCTATACTTTTCCACTTCCATTTCGGAATTGGCATTCTTTGAAGTAAACCTGCATACCTTTGATGTTCATACTTCACTTGTTGACAATTTTGACACTTCACCACAAACTCCGCTATATCATTTTTCATGCCTGGCCACCAATAAATTCGCAAATCTCGATACATCTTGGTCACACCCGGATGAATAGAATATTGCGAACCATGAGACTCTGCCAACAATTTCTCAATCAAGTCATCTACTCTAGGAACACATATTATCCCTTTAAAACTTAGCACACCATCCGCATCAAGAGTGGTCTCTTGTGCCTTACCATTCGCAGTCCTCTTCCTAAGCTCCTCCAAATTCGCATCCTCAAATTGTTTGGCATTGATCTCCTCAATGAATGTGTCCCTTACTTCAATACTAGCTAACGCCCCACCTCTTTCTGAGATGCCCAATTGCATGAACTTAGACTCTAAGGTTTGAATTTCTTTAGCCAAAGGTCTCTTGGATACATTCAAGCAAGCTAAACTACCCATACTGACCGCTTTTCGACTCAAAGCGTCTGCCACCACATTAGCCTTTCCCGGATGGTATTGAATGGTCACATCATAATCTTTTAGTAACTCCATCCACCTTCGCTATCTCAAATTCAGATCTTTTTGAGTGAACACATGCTGCAAACTACGATGATTGGTAAACACTTCACATTTAACACCATATAGGTAATGCCACCAGATCTTAAGAGCAAACACTACCGCTACCAACTTAAATCATCTGTTGGATAATTCCTCTCATGCACCTTCAATTGACACGAGGCATAAGCTATAACATTCTTATCCTGCATCAACACAGCACCCAAACCAAAATGTAAAGCATCACAATAAACAATAAAATCCTTACCTTCAACCAGTAATGCTAGAATGGGCGCGGTGGTCAAGAGAGTCTTGAGCTTTTGGAAGCTCTCATCACATTTTTTAGTCCATTCAAATGGTATCTCCTTTTTGGTCAAATTAGTCAAGTGTGTGGCGATAGAAGCAAAGTTCTTCACAAATCGACGATAATAGCTAGCGAGCCCAACAAAACTCCTAACTTCCGTCACAGAGCTAGGCCTAACCCAATTCTTAACTACCTCAATCTTTTTGGGATCTACCATTACCCCTTCTATTGAAACTACATGCCCCAAAAATGCAACCGATTTCAACCAAAATTCACACTTAGAAAATTTAGCATATATATTTTGCTTCCCAAGAACACCCAAAACACTACGAAGATGGTTGGTATGCTCCTCCTCACTTTTTGAATAGGCCAAATATCATCAATAAAGACTATGACGAAAGAATCAAGAAATGGCTTGAACACCCCATTCATTAAACTCATAAAAGTTGCAGGCGCATTGGTCAAACCAAAAGACATAACCAAAAACTCATAGTGCCCATACCGAGTTCTAAACACCGTCTTGGTCACATCCTTAGGCCTAATTTTCAATTGATGGTAGCCAGACCTTAGATCAATCTTAGAGAAAACTGATACACCTTCCAATTGGTCAAAAAGATCATATATTCGAGGCAAGGAATACTTATTTCGAATAGTGACCCTATTCAATTGCCAATAATCTATACACATTTTCATACTACCACCATTTTTCTTAACAAACAAAACTAAGCACCCCATGGGGAAGTACTAGGACGAATAAATCCCTTATCAAGAAGCCCTTGGATTTGAGCCTTAAGCTCTCTTAATTTTGTCGGAGCCATGCAATATGGAGGGATAGAAATGGGACGAGTACCAGGTTCTAAATCAATGCAGAAGTCTATATCTCTATCCGGAGGCATACCATTCAAATCATTAGGAAACACTTCTATAAATTCTGACACCACAGGAATAGATCCAATGGATGGAGCCTCAATCTCAACATCCCTAACATGAGCCAAACAAGCCAAACAACCCTGCCCTATCAATTTCTTACCACGAATGGAGGATATGATCTTAGTTTGCTTAGGCTTGTACACCTCTTCCCACTCTAATTTTTCCCTTCCCGGAATTTCTAGAGTTACGGACTTAGTATTACAATTAAGTACGGCATAATAGGGGGACAACCAAGTCATACCTCAGATTATGTCAAAGTCAGTCATATCCAAAATCACCAAATCAGCCCAAGTCTGGAAACCTATAAACAAAATAGGACAAGCACGATAGACATGGGTAACTATGATTGACTCTCCAACTGGGGTAAAAACATAGATAAGGGCATCAAGTATATCACAAATCATATCAAACTCTGAGGCAAATCGCACATATACATAAAAATAAGTAGAACCCAGATCAAATAACACATTAGTCATTCGTTCACAGACAAGAATAGTACCTATGATCACCATGTCAGATGCATCTGCCTTATTCTTGCTCGGAAAGGCATAACATGAGCCTTATCATCTTGATGAACCACTTCCCTGCCTGGTTGCACATTACCTCTGCCTGTATTACCACTTCATCTACCTCCACGGCCTCATTGATTACCTCCTCGCCCACCTTGTGGATGTCCTCTACCATTATTACCATTCCCCATGGGTACCACGGCTCTAGATTGTTGTTGCGCAGAATCTAACACAAGTGGGTGGGGACAATCTCTCCTCATATGTCCAAGTTCTCCACATTTATAACAAGTACGATCAAAAGATGGTCTACCGCTCGTAAAAGGCGCGACTCCCTGGCTATCCTGAAAATTATGAGATGGAGTTTTTGAGTAACTACCTGCAGAGGTGGGCATAGCGGACTTAATTGGCTTGGCTGCAAGCGTTGGCCTTCCGGACCCCTTGGAATAAGAACCTTGAAAGTTACCCGAGTTCTTGGCCCTTTTTGCCCATTCCTTAGCTTGATCGTCTCGCCTCACCCCCTCCACTTTCTTAACATAGTTTGTCACCTCATTAAAGTTTCTCCCTGCAGAAGTCATATGAAGAGATAATACTTGCAACTTAGAATTTAACCCTTTAATAAATAACCGGATTCTCTCTTCCTCAGTAGTCACCAATTGAGTAGCATATCTAGACATAGCAAGGAACTTGGCCTCATAAGCAACCACAATCATACCACCTTGCTCCAAAGCCATAAACTCATCCTTCTTGTGATCCCTCAAAGTCCTAGGCACATATTTCTCTAAGAACAGAGCATGAAACTGGGTCCAAGTAAGCGAAGGTAAAGTAGAAGGTTTGTTTTCCATATAAGCTCTCCACCACTGCTTAGCCTTACCTTGAAGTTGGAAAGACACAAACTCAACCCTATGCTGATGAACAATACCCAGTTTATGAAGCCTCTCATAGCAATCCAGAATAAACTCATAAGCATCCTCATTCTCAGAACCAAGAAACACATGAGGCTTTAGCTTCAGAAACTTAGTCAACATTTTATGCTCATTACCAATCATAACAGAACCCAACAAAGGACGGAAGAAGGCATCATTACCTCCAGTCCCACCACCCTGGGCGCAGTGCTAGCAACAGGAGGATTAGTAAGAGCTTGAGTTGCTTGAGCAGAAGGAAGCACTCCAGGACCAACCAATCCCTTTAAGAACGACATGATCTATTGAGCTAACACTGGATCCAAAGGAGGAACACCTGTAGTCCCAGCCTGTATCTCTTTCTCTTGTCCCACATCCTCAACATCTTCAACATCAAAGTTCTCCTTTTCAATCTCTTCATGATGTACATGAGGGTTCTCATTCACAAGAGCATTCTGAACCGAAGCTCCATTTCCAACAGGCACTACTCTTCCACGACCTCTACCCCTAGCTCTTCTTCTACCCCTGCCTCGACCGTGACCTCTCGATGCATATTCCTCAACCGGAGCATTGATGGGAGCTACGGTCCTGACGCCATTGAATCTAGTATTAACCATCTGCGGACAGAAAAGTGAAGGATGTTAGATACCAATTTTAATCGCCAGATACCAATTAGAATCAAGTCATAACACGAAAGGAGACAAGAAAAAACATAGAGATTTCCTAAAGTCCTATAGCCTCTCAAAGAAAAGTAAAGGCATCCCCGTACCATTCCGCGAGACTCTACTAGACTCATTTTGGTACATCGAGATCAACGAACCTAGGCTCGGATACCAACTTTGTAATGACCCCGACCGTCGTGATTGGCACCCACACTAACTCTCTGGTGGGAGAACCACTACTACAACTCAAACCAAGCAACTAAACCAAAACTAAGGCATTTAAGTATATAAAAGATGAAATAATAGCTAAAAACTGAAGTTCTCATAAACTTCAACAAAAGATCTAACAACTTACAATGCGGAAGAATTAACCTAGAACCTGAAAGTCAATGTACCAAAACATCTAACAATGATCCAAGTCTAAACAAGAAGGGATACAACCCCATACTAATGAACTAACTAAAACAAATGTCTAAGTCCGGAAATGGTGGACATAGACGAAAGAGAACCCATGGTAGCCTGGAAGAATTGGCTCACCTTGAATTCGAACGATCACTGATCTCTTAAGCGAGGTCTGTCAGTAGCCGCTTGAAGATGCCCTGTACTCAACAAAAATAAGAGCAAGTGCAGTATCAGTACACAACCACATTGTACTGGTAGGATCACGCGGCTATCCTACTAAGTGCAACATAAGCAAGTCAAGACAACATTATAATCACATGCATATACATCAACATATACAATATTATCAGCATTTACGAATAATGAGCAACTTCACATTTTATATCAAATCATTGGTCCTCTCATGGAACCCAAGCCCAAACAGTTAGCATACCGGAACGTGGTATCCAATCCCATAATTATGTCAGAACGTGGCAACCAATCCCATAGTTATGCCGGAACGTGGCAACCGATCCAAGTTAGTTATGCCGGAATGTGGCAACCGATCCATTCAACACACCACAATCACAATCACAATCACAAGTATATCATCAAGATCATACATTTTAAGTCATGATTTCATGGCAATCATCATTCATCTATCTCATTTACAACAAGCGTGATCAACATTGCAACATTCATACATATACAAGTATCATAATGAAGCAAGAACAAACATACATCACACAATCGTAGAATCACAACCATCACCTACCTCGAAACAATCTTGAAACCCTAAGAAACTTGATCCTTCCCTTTCCGAATTTGTTCTGCTTGTTCTTGGTCTACAAACAATCATTATAACACGGGAATCAATAAACAATCACTAATTACCCGAATTACTAATAATTCTATGAACCCTAGATCAAACTCATGATCCCAATCATCCCAATTAGGGTTGTCTCCACCATAGAATCTATATCAAAACCTCTCCCCATCAATATTTACCCATTCTATTACGTTCTACGGATCAAAAAACTGATTCGGGGAGTGAAATGCTTACCTTTAGCCTCAAGAATGGTGAAAAACGAGTAGGAGTCACCTGTGATTCGTTCCTTAGCTCTAAAAGTCGAAAAGTGCATAATGATGTCGTTTAGGGGTTTATTAATTACTTTAATTCGCGTCGAGCCCGCCACAGCAGTCGTCACCCCGTTGTAACGGCCCCGCCAGAGCGGCAAAAACCAACGCCCAAGCAGGTTACGCGAGACAGAGAGTTATTTCAAGAATTCCAAGATTTTTCTTTCACAACACACCTCTAACGAATGACGCTCAGAAAATACCTTTTACGCTAAGTTCAATTCCGGGAGTTCTACTCGCCCGAATTTAATTATGTAAAGTCGTACGGATTCCTTAACGAGTTATCTATTCCCTCATGAATCAAAAACACAAATACTTCACCCGATTGTTACCATATTTCCCGACACTTCAAAGACTCTGATTTCGTCCAAATCTGGACAAGGTTGGGAAAATCCAAATACTACGAAAAAGTTTTTCGGCCTCAAATTTTCCCTCGTTGGCTTTTCTATAACGACGAGAAAAGGTCGTTACATTAACTCGGCATAAGTACTCAAATAAAATTTTACCTTTGTGAGGTGTAAATACAATTCACCAATATTTAATTATTAGAGTTTATATTCTACACACAATTTATCAACATAAAAGGATAAGAAATCATAACATGTTTTTCTTTGCAAGTAATTTTCTTTTTTTTAAAAATAAAAGTGTTTTTACTGAACTTTCAATACTTTTGCAAGATCAATAAGAATTTTTCTTATTGAAAAAATACCGAATTGCTTTTTATTATTAAAATGACGTTATGGAAAGAAAGAGCAAAAAATATTCTTTCTTTTAAATTATGTGGTATAATTTAACCAAAAATATAGTTCTTTTTATTGATTTTTTATGAAGTAATTTAACTAAATATCGATATACTTTTTTTTTACTCTTTGAAATATTAGGGAATTTTACTTTGGGATAAAGAAAAACTATATATCAACATATTTGGTCGATAATTACAAGATTTTGATAAATTAAAATATTTAAAGTTAAAACTATTTTTATACATAATAATGTGTATTTAAAAAAAATTGAAAAATAATGTCATACAAATAAAAGTAATAATTTCAGATTTCCTTAATGAAGGGTTTGACCCTTACTCCCAGAGAGAATTAACTATAAGGTTGTAAAACATCAATGCTTATTATAATCCTAAAATATTTCCTCCGTTCCTACTTATATGTCATCATTTTAGATTTCAGGTCTCTTAAGAAATTTGGTAAGTTTACCATTGTATCCTTATTTAATGATTTTTTGAAGTCAAATTTTCAATAAATGAATATACATTAATTTATTTTGATTAATTAAACTAATCATTGAACACATATTAATCATTTAGTTTTTTTATGTTGGTCAAATTCATGCTTTCAAGGCTAATAATTCTCAAGGGTAAAATATGAAGAATAATGTCATCTATGCATTGATTTTATGAAATGACAAATATTAAGTGCTATCTAATTTTAGTAAGAATGACATACTCCATTTGTCCCTAATTACTTGTCCATTTTTCCTTTTATAGTTGTCCTAATTACTTGTCCATTTTGACAAATCAAGAAAGGACAATTTTTTTTACCTATTATACCCTCAATTAAATGATTAATTACTTTAAAAAATGTAGAACTTTTCATCCACTTCATAATTAATAGGAGTAAAATGGTAAACTCACTATGTCATTAATTTTTTTCTTAATTGGTATGTCAATTCAAAAGTTGACAAGTAATTAGGACATAGGGAGTATAAATTATGAACGAATAGAGTAGTAATTAAGAGTTTAAATTTAACTATAACATTAATAAACAATTCATAAATTTGTTATCAAAATAAATTATACATATTTTTTTTCTTGATAATAATTATTTTGATAAAGATATTTTAGTTGGTAATTTTTTTTAAATAATATTGGGCACGTGTGCTGACACGGGCCATTTCCCCTAGTATATATATTTCTCTTTATATAGAAGAGACAGTTTTCAACATTTCAACATGGCTGCTTGTTTGTCATTAAATTTTAAAATAAGGGCATTTTGGTCATTTCTCCAGCAAGCTGATATGCATTTAGTTACGTGTCTTACATTCTTTGTTGTTGAATAAACACGTAGTGGCTCTTCTTCTCTGTCTCTATATCTTTTTCTCTGTTTACTTATTAAAATAAAAACCAACCACAAGCTGCAACTCTTCTTCTTTGATTAACTTTTTTTTTTGTTTTATTTTAGGTTTATCGCTTAATTATGTTCATATTCGAGGGCACAACAAGATTTTATGAGTTGTCACCCACCCCTTCTCAGATGCTATCACATGTATTGGATATCATCTTCCTTTAATTGGTTAAGAATTCAAGAGCCTTCAAATTAATCTCAGATTTTACCTTCCAAATACAAGTATTTTTAATTTATCCTATGTTACAAGATAATTTTTTGCTAAAGATTACTGTCACCTCTCATGTATAGGCCATATGCAGAACCATGTTGTAGAGCAATAGAAGAAGTGACGTAAGGGAAAATCCAAATGCGGAACCATGTTGTAGAGCAATAAAAGAGGGAACTATCAACTATATGGATTTCAATGAACAAATAAGATTGGGATCTGAATTTTGAATCAGTTTAAGGGAGTTTATTAAGATAACCCAATTTACTTCGTTGTCTTTGTGAAGTTCAATTTTCCAAACCGACTAGGCTGAATCTTTTTTTAAACCCAATTTGCTGCAGAATAAATTTGAAGTTGAAGTGGGTAACTTCACCTTTTCCATTTAAGCAGGAGGTACCATTTTGGATTTGTTTTAGGTGAATTATTAGGGATTAGAGTTTATTGAACTGGGAATAAAGCTATTCCAGGAAGATATTTGTATTTTGATGGAAATGAATCACTTCGATGTGTTAAAATTTTGATTTTGAATATAGGGTTTGTGGTATGGACAAAAACCGCCCCCCACCGGGAACATAAATCTAACCAATCAAATGGGATTACATGTGTTTGCAAAGACAAAGTATGTCATTATTTACTCTCAAATTAAAGTTCGTCATAATAAAATCAGTATTGGGCCCGTGACGCTTAAATTTGACCACACAAGTAAACACTCCAACTTTGAATAATACACATCTAGACATTTCAAGTTATCTTCATTGTGTCAGTTGAACATTTTAACTCAGAACTGATCATTTAAACACCTTCAAATTTTATGTGTCACGTCAGCGTCGAATATCTATCTGATAAAGCGAGAATGAGTTGAAGTTTTAAGTGACCAATTGAAACTAATTTTAAAAGATGGAATAATGGAGCACAAGTAAATGTGAACCGATGAGCACTTGGAATAGATAAAGTGGGATGTAAATTTGGAACGTGAAGCATAATAAAAGGTGACCCAACCTTAGCATCGTGCAAGTAGATAGATGATAGCAATTTCTTCTTCTGACAATCAAATACTGCAATAGAAGTCTTGAGCAACAAAAATCCTAACATTATTTGAGGTCGAACATAATTTGTAAATGAGATAAGGAGCGACATTAGCTTAGGTGTTTAAACGTATTTTAGAAATCAAGAAATTATGGCCCTGCCTAAATTTTGTAGTAAGAGTTACCCGACACCTCCAGTAAAATAGTCGATGTCGTTTAAGTTGGCGGAACATTATCATTATCAAGCAAAATCAGCAAGTTTTAAGATAATTTGATCATGAAACATCATAAGGCGCCATTTTAAAGTATATTTGCAAATTATCTCATGATTATACTTTCAAACTGAAAAATGAATATAAGGCTTTCTACAATTATAACCAACTATAGACCTATTAGTCGTTAGCGAACTCCAACGTCCTTTACGTATGATAAATAATGAAATAGTCATCTTATATGTCAAAATTGAAACATCAGTTATATTTATTTTTTTGTGTATAACATTAGTTAGTACTTGCATATCGTTCAAGTAGATAGCATACTGACATTTGTTGTACATATTCTGGATATTTCTAATAGTATTTGATATTAACCATCCTTTGCAGAAGCCATGACCCTTGCGTCATTAATATTAATATTTCCAGAAGCATAATAAGTGCATAGCTGCTTCACTGAACAAATTTCGATAATATTAATTTGACTATTGGGCCCGTGCTTGCCACGGTCCTTTTCCATCTAGTATATATATTTTATATATAGAAGCACTGGTTTCAACATGTTAGTTTTCTGGCATTAAATCAAAGTGTTAGGGTATTAAAGTCTTCACAACAAAATTGCAAGATAAACTTGCTTAGAAAAGTTGTACTTCTTTCTTTGTCATTTGGACCTTAGGAAAAGCTCTTTAAAAAGTCCATCCTTTTCTAAGTATTTATTTACAAACCAATGAACCATGCCTACCATTGAAGAATATGATGGGTCCCACTTTTTTGTTTGTCATTAATGTCATAAGACGGTCCTGATAAATATTAAGTACTTATTACTTTTTTATTGTCATAAATAAATATATTCTCCTTATTTAATTTTATTTATCTGTTATTTAAGAATAAGTTTTAAATTTTATCTATTAATTTCCACATATTAAGAAATATGTTTTTTTTAATTCATATTTTGCTTTTAGCATTAATTACTTACTAGTGAATTCATCCGCTCTTCATGCAGTCATATAAAATAGATAATTTATTAAATACTATTATTATATGGAAGAGTGTTTATAAATATGATAATATATTTATCTAATATTATATTTAATATATATAAATCTAAGTTGGGGTTTTGTGAATATTTTTCAAGAATTTCTCCATACATAAAAAAATATATAAAATAAAATAATAATATCTTTCTATAAATGTGGACAAACATACAATTTGATTCCACAAAGGACAAAGTAAAAAAACTACATGTGATGTATTTATTATTTTTTAAAAGTGAAAGAACACAATATTTATTCTTACAATGTATAAAAAAAATTAAAAATAAATCACATAAATATACTATTTGTCAAAGTAAAAAGAACATTTAAGAATGGATAAGGTATTTTGAGTTTGTTAATTACAATTAATATACTTTTAATATAAAATGAGTAATAATTACCATCAAACAACGAATAATGATTTAGCCGTAAAAACTCCTACGCATTTATGTCTCAATTCTAAATAAATGTAAATAATATTTGTTGTGGACATATAATTTCTTTAGAATTACATCACTCTCCCTCCCTCCCTCCCTCCCTCCCTCCCGTTACTTTATCTTTATCAATTTTCATGTCATGTCATAATTCTTGATAGTTCGGAGAACTTAAACATAATAAATATCAAATGAAAAATATATTTCAATCATTAAAATTTATTTTTACGCAATCAATTATAAATTTTAAAACTTGATTAGTAGTTAGCAGACTTTAAAACATAATTAAGTTACTAATTTGAACAAAAGGAAATTAATTATAAATTTAAACATGGTTAGTACCTATAGTCGAATTTCAATCACAATTGAGATAAATTCATAAGAAAGTAATATCTCTCTAGGATCTACTCCATTTTAAAATACTAATTTGAATCAAAAGAAATTATAGACTTACAACAATCATAAATCCATATAAATTAAACTTAGGAGGCATCATAGTAATACATAAGAAAGGAAATAAAGAAAAAATAAAATACATATATCATTACAACTTTAATCATAAAAAATAGAAGGAAAATGAAATCAATACATAATTGTGTGAGTTCTTGTCGATATCCACTTCACAAGTCTATCACTATTCAAGAGTTTTCTTCCCGTTATTTAAGTCAAACAAAAGCATGAGTATAATATAATAGTGGAAATAAATGATAACTTTGAATTGAATCTTAAGAAAAAAAATTGAATTTATATGGGGAAAAAATGGAGGAATACCATAAGGTATCTTAGCTTTTACATTAAATATTTAATGGTTATGAATATGAAAAGTTGGAAATTTTGAGAATTATAAATATTATTAATAGGAAAAATTAAGTAGATGAGTTATGGTGGTATAAAAATATATAAGCAAATATGATGGGAAAACATAGGTAAAGAAGATATAAATATAGCATATCAATTGTATTAATTGATAAACTACGTGGGCTTTATTTATTTATTAATTAATTGTATTAAATAAATTAAAGGAGAAAATATATTAAAATTTGAGAAAAAAAGATAAACACTGTTGTTGGCTATATAGTTTTTATAATTTGGCATGTGAAGAGTCTTAGTTGCAAGTGTTTCTTCATTAATAAAATATTAATTTGTAATAAATTAAGTGATTTACTTTTATAACAACATAATTAATTTAAATTTAAAAAATCTCAAAAGAACCACAAAAATAAAAATAAAAAATTGGAATGGAAGCCATAGAGAGGTGTCACATCACCTTCTCTATGTTTTTCCTTTATATATATACTAGTGAAACTATCCGCGCTTCACGCGGCTATATGAAATATTTATAAGTTAATAATATGTAATATTTATATTTAGGTTAGTATCAAATATATAAGATAATATTGATATTTCTCTTCATCTGTGATATCATATGTTTTTTCATTTTTTTAAAACATGTAAAATATAAAAAAAAATTACATTTTTTAAGTGCAAACTATCCATATGTATAAAGTAGAAAAAAATATTTACCGCGGTGAAGTAAATGGAATAAGGGGTAATATTTTGAAATAACAATATATTGTATTACATTGAAAATATTTTATATGTTTTAATTTCCTCTATCTTTTGTTGGGGTACTAATTTTTATACAAACTTTGATTTCGTAAAAAAATATTTTTTTTATTATGTCTTTATTATTAAATTTGTTTATTATAATTTTTTAAATATTAATTAAATATTTATAAGAATTATGAAAAATGAAACATACAAAACTTATGAATAATATATAATATTAGAAGTTACAAGTAAGATGAAGAGACATGAGTTATAAATAATTCAAATGTATAATTTTATTAGACATTAAATGTATTAATAATTATGCATTGATTTTATTTGTAAAATAAATAAATAAAAATAAGGGGTGAAAATACAAAAAATGAACAAAAAAATAATATAATAATCGATGATTGCATGAAAATTATAAATACATTTAAGGTGACGAAAACAAATTGTTACATTCACAAAAAAATGACATCATGAAACTAATATTTTATTTTTCAATTACTTTTTTGCAAGTATAATAAAAATGAAATTCCTAATCATCATAATTTTTTGTTGTTGTTGAAAAGTGGTAATTATATTAATTGTGCTTCATAACAAAGAAAAAGTAGAATTAGTAAAGGATCAAATGATTAGCATTGACAGTACATTTAACTAAATTATTTATACAAACCAAAATTTAATTTTTTTTTAGCAAAAGTAAGTAAGTTACTAATAAAGTCAAAGTAAAAAAAATCTAGCAAAAAAAATCTTTAATTATGTTTTTTTTTCCTTCTATCATATTCCTTTGCAAGTAGACCCGCCACCATATTTTACTCCATATGTCAAACTCTTCATCATATGCAACCAATTGAATAAAAAATAAATAAGTTGACACCCAATTTTGACCGACCTTTAACCCTTTCGGGAGTGTTATTCGATTAAACACGTATTGTTAAAACATATTTTGAGTTTAAAATTTTAATCAATTCTGTCTAAATACTATATATTTTAGTATGCATGATTTTTAAAATTATTGTAATTATTATCAAATTATGTTATTAAATTATATTTATTGATAATTAAACTCGAAATAATTATTTTACTTCAATATTTTAAAATATTAGATGTGTGAAAATATTTTAATATGTAGTAATTTATTAATCGGACAGCATTTCCTTTCTTCCCTTAAATCATTTAAATCTTAGCCTATTATATTCCTATTCATTTCAATTTTTAGCCTATTCAATTCAACTCTTATTTCAATTTTAGCCAATCCATTCCAATTTTCAGATTTCCAATTCTAATTAATCTCAACTGTCCAGTTCATTTGAATCAATAACCTTGATCAAATCCCAACCGTTTGTTGTTTTGATCGGACGGACTAGATCAAGCCTACCCTTTATTTCCTTTTGAACTCAAAGAAGCAAACCTAATTCTCTTCTTAATCCTCTCTTCACAAATCAAGCGCCGCCTCCTCTTTCTCTCCTCCTCTCCGGCTAGCAGCTCCAGCTGCTCCGAGCAGCGTCGCAGTCCCCTCCATCATTGAGAACCGTCGAGAGCTCCACCATCGTCGGTGAGCTCTCCCCCTCGCTACTCCCATCTCCCTCTCTCCTCGGCAGCAGCGACTGCTGCTCTTTCTCCTTCTCCTCGTGAACCAGCGAGGACAGCCAAGGAAGTTGCCGGTCTCCGGCGAGAACAACAACAACCAACAGCACGAGGACACCAGCTCCAACCGGCGACGGCAACTCTAGCGACCGGCCAGAACTCAACAGCCATGTGAGACCATTGACGTCGGCGAACGACAACAACAACAACCGCGCAGTCGCCTCCTTCTCCGGAGAGTCGAGCTTCGGCCAGCAATTACAATAACAAGTTCATTTATGGCAAGTTCGAATCTTTATTCCCCGTGTTTTGACTTATGGTAGGGGAATTAATTGTGATAAGTGCTTTGATCAAGGAAAATCGTGTGATATGTTAGTAAATTTTGTGTCATATTTACCTCTCTTCTAATGCAAAAACAACAGCCTTGTCCTATTTATGGTACAATATAATATAATGTATTTACCATGATTGTATTGAATTGTAGAGGTTATTATTATTTTGGCTTACTTTTAATTGATTTGTTCCCTTATTTAAGATATACAAATCCTTACAGGTCTTGATTTTGGCAAAAGCTTCAAGTGGTTTTGGTAAGAAACCTTTACTGATTCGGTGCTCTCTTCATCTAAAGAAAATAATATTCCTTGATTGCTTAATTGTTTCCTTCCTTTTAATGACGGTGCCCTCCTCTTTACTATATAAAATGACCCTTAGTCCTATTATTTCTTCACGCTGGAACACTCTTAACACAGGTACTTGCACATCCTGACATTGCTCATACTTAAATAAAAAAGAAATATTGCTCTCTACTCTTAAAAGAATTAAGATTCTGATAAGCATTCTAAGTGCTGCTTTACTCTGATTTGCTGTGTTCTGGTCTAGTATCGAATCAAATTGGGTCTTCATTGCTGATAAACTTTCTGCATAATTGGTTAGCCCTTCTTCATTAGTTTAAATTTTGTTTTGCATTATTTTATTATGAATGTTGTGTTGTGTTTGAATAAAACAAAGGAAGCACTCAGGTCTGTTTCCTATCCCTCCTTCCTTAATGTGCTTTGATATGACTATGTGTTTGCTTTGACTAACTTTATGATTCTGCCCGTACAATTGATCTTCTTATATAATATTTGCTTTTGTTATATCTATATGTATTTGTAGTATTCCTTTCTTGTGGTTTAGCAGGGTTGAACTAGAAGTTCAAGGTATGAAGAGTCGTCATGGAAGGGAAACAATAGACGATGAATTTATTTAATTTGTGTTTTGTATATTATCTAATTTCTGTTATTCGGTTTGTAATATTTTTATAACTCTAACTCTAGTATATATGTGAATTATTTGGGGATCGTCTAAAGGGGAGGGGATTTATGTGATACTTGTTTATTTTGTCGTAACTTATTTGTGTTAGAAAACATGCCTATATGTTCGTGATTGTTCGGTAGTTCATATTAGAAACCTCACTTTAGATCTAATTAAAAAATAAAATAAAATTGTTATTACCATTAATCACCTATTTAATCTTGTTTAACTATATTTTAAAGTTGATCATGTGCTTAGATATTTTAATTGTTCATCTTAGTACACCTATTCGATTTGCACAGCTATTTCTTAATTAGGTCATTAAAATAACTTTGGTTGTTCCTTGTTTTATTAATTAAACCAATTCATTTTTATAATATTAGTCAATCTGTTAGATATTAGGCTCATATAAGATTTAGTCAAAATTGATTAGACTTGATCAATCAGTCGCTAATAGCTTGGTGTATTAATTAATTAGTTTTAATAACCTAGGCATGTTAATCAATCAACTTAAATAATCCTTTTGTAATTGTAACATTATAATCAACTCATTTTTTTTTATTTGATAAGGGCTGATGTGTTAATGGCAATTTAGTATATGATTAATTGATTAGATTCTAATAAACGAGTAATTCAATAATCAGGCTAGTTTATAGAAGCTTATTCACTTAATGTGTTAAACAATATGGAGATGTTAAAACTGGATAATTTAAACTGCATTACTATTGTTCGTTTGACCAGCATGTTTAATAATTAATCTCTTCTGCTACTTAAAAATCAGTTAATGATATTCCTTTGATGCGTGTCTCTTCTTAAAATTGCTACCTTAGATATCCGCTGCCCCGAGTAATTCCTATCTAATAATAATTAACTTCTGCATTAATAAATCGCTTCGTCACTTAAAATAGTTTTTGTATTAATAATAAAATCTGCTAATGCTATGAAACTTGTTCTTATTTTGTGATCACCTTTCTGCTATATTTTAAAACCAAGTAATAAAATTTGTATTTTTGTAATAACTTTCTGCCACCCTTAATATTGTAATCATGTTGTTGTATTGTTTGTTATAATTATTGTTGATGTGCATACACTTAGTATGAGACCTTTTACAATTACTTGTGTTTGCCAGCATGTTTAATTAAAACCTAAAGGCCAACTTGAGACTTTACGGGCTAAATGATCGTCCAATTTGTTTTGCTTGATGTCTAGGGGGCCTATATAGGAACCTATATTTTATTTCAGTTTAAAACCTCCCTAGTAGTAGTTCAATGTCTCTTGGACCTTAAGTGGGGATGTTAGACACCTTTTATAGACAAAAAGCATGCGGTGGTGGGGTATGGATAGTTTAGGCCCTATGAATATGATGACATCGACTCAGGTTTAAAGAGACAAACCTTGGTTTTGTCTGTCCCTACATGGAAGCCTATCAAAAAAATAAAGAAAAGTGGAGTGCTGATCCGTAAAGTCTTTCAGAGTTTTCCTTTCTTTTTGTCTCTTTATTTGTTTATAATTATAATTGTTTGGGGTAGCTTAAATAAAAAATATAAAAAATTATTTTCTTATTTATCTTATCTGTGCAATTTCTGTCTCCTTGCTCATCTCTTTATTAACTGTTTAATATTTATCTGTTATTATGTTATCATCTAATTTTGCATGCTTAACTAATTAATTAAAATAATTCAATTGATCTTAATTGTTTAATCATAGTTATCACTTAGTAAACATGTTTAAGTTAAATAACCTAAATAACTGAATTGACCTTAATTGCTTAATGTTTTTTTTATTATATCACTTAGTAAACATGTTTAAGTTAAATAACCTAAATAATGAAGTGACCTTAATTGCTACTTGTAACCCCCACATAAATTGCATGAGATACGGTTGGGACCCACATTTGTGGACCTCGAGGGATGCCTAACACCTTCCCCTGGAGGTAATTTGAACCCTTACCCGATCTCTGGTTCGTTGACCTCTAGTTAGATTAGTTAGGTTAGATAGGTGTCCTAACGCGCTTTACTTCGTTGGGTGACGACTCTTCATTCCAACCCAAAAGTCCAAAAAAGTTATTAGGTCGAAAGTTCGTTTTGAGAAAAATGGGGCACGACAAATAAAATATCATACACCAATTAAAAATAATCATATCAAAAGAAAAAAAGAAATTTAAACTATATGTAACATATTTGTATATTATTTTTTCAATAGTACTAACAATATTAAATAATAATCATTTCTTGAAAAGTCTAACAATTATTATAATCAAACTATATTATACCTGGAAAACTAACTATTAGAAAGAACAATTGTATACTGACAACACATTGTTAAGAAGTACAAAGACATTATTTTAAATCATACTTGCTTGATGTATGATAATACAAACATAAATAAAATATTAAGAAAGCATGTCCAAGTACATAAAAATAAAAAGAAAGACTTGAGAATGAAACATATCTTACCTTTATGTACTTCTTTTTTGTTACATGTTTGTTAATTCACAAACAAATATGATGAAGAAGAGAAATGATGAATTTGTATGCGAATCTTCATGAAAATAAATATGAATTTATATAGACAAAATAGAGCTAATGAAAAAATAAGGACTTGCGAATAAAATATTTATTAACTTCACGTACTTTATTTTTTGGTTACATGTTAGTTTCATTCACAAACAAAATATGAATTTATATAGAGAAAATGAAAATAAAGACTTGAAAATGAAATATTTTTTACCTTCATGTACTTCTTTTTTGTTTCAAACCAAATAAATGTGATGAAGAAGAAAAACGATAATTTTGAATGTGAATCTTCATGAAACTAGTATGACTTTATAGGCAAAATAAAGGAATATCATAAGACATTATAAACTTACAAATTTAAGTTTGGAGGTTATGTGCATAAAAATTATGAGAGTTATGAATATTATTTGTAAGTAAAAATTAAAGAGAGGTAAGTCATGAGTAATAAATCCTTGTGAATAAATTAAAAAATAAAGACAAAAATACTTTATATATATATATTATTATTATTATTATTATTATTATTATTATTATTATTATTATTATTATTATTATTATTATTATGATTTCATGATTAGAAGTGAGACAAACAAATAAAAAAAAGATTGTGGAGAGTTTTGTTGTAAATGTTCTTTCATTAATAAAAGGGATAAGGGTTTCAAAAATATCCCAACTTTGGTTGGATTTGCTGTTGCGATACTAAACTTTCATAAGGACTTATTACCTCCCTAGACTATTTAATACCGTATTTTTTACCCCCTGAACTATTTAATAGTGTATTTTAAAGGTATATATGTGCCCACGTGGACACATTACTATTTATAATTTTGCATAATTTTTTATGTCCATGTGGGCAAATATATATGTTTAAAATACGGTATTAAATAGTCTAGGGAGGTAATAGGTCCTCATGAAAGTTTGGTATCGCAACAACAAATCCGACCAAAGTTGGGATATTTTTCAAACCCTTATCCCTTAATAAAATAATTAGTTGTAATAAATTAAGAAATTTACTTTTACAATACAATAATTCATTTGATTTTTTTAAAAAAAAAAACAAAAAAGGAGAAAAAAGATAAATTGCATTTCTTCTTTATTATAAGTGAGACAAACAAATAAAAAAAAGAATGTGAAGAGTTTTTGTAGTGAATGTTCCTCAATTAATAAAATATTTCTTTGTAATAAATTTAGTAGTTTATTTTTACAATACAATAATTAATTCAAAATTTCAAAAAAAAATTCAAAAAAGGATAAATGCAAATGACTGCCATAGAGAGGTGCCACATCACATTTTCTATGTTTATATATATATATATATATAGAGAGAGAGAGAGAGAGAGAGAGATTATTAATTAAATTATTTTTCAAGATCTAATACTATTAAAGATCAATTAATAAAAATAGTGTAGTAAATAGTCATATTAATTATTATTTTCTTAATTGGTGTGTTAAATTCAAATAAGACAAGTAAAAACGAATAAATAAATGAAGTAATACATATTATTAGCTCTTATATTAATTTTTTTATTTCACTTGCTTATTGTGACAAATTAAGAAAATTAATTATTTTCAAGTAATTATAAGGAATACTAATAGTAAATTCAAAATTTTGAAATATAATTAACAGTTTCAACATGTCAATTCTTTGCCATTAAACGAAAAGATTATGGGTATTATAGGCTTTAAAATATTTTGTAACATCAACTTGCTTGAAAAAGATTATTATTTCTGCTTTGCTTTGTCATGTGGACTGTATCAACAATTTCAAAAAAAAAAAAAAACCACTCTTTTCAAAGAAATTATATATTGTGCTCAACTCTTTCTTTTTTTTATTTAGGCTGATGATGATAATTATTCTAATGTCTTCCATATAATTTCTCATTTGAATCATGTGAAAAGTAAATAATTTCTTTATTATACCTTCTATTTGAATACTCAGATTATTATCACTAGTTAAATTTAGCATTCTTTAAATTTAATATAATTAGGTTATTTAAAAAAAGTGATAATTTATATTATTAAAATTAAATAATATTATATATTTTTAATTTTGTTCTTATACTAAATTATATTTTTAGCAAGTTAAGAGAAATTTTTTTTCTCTAATATTTATAATTAAGTAACTATATAAAATACGAATAGTCAAATTTAATTTTCAATGCATAATAAATAAATTTCTAATAAATTTTTTTCTTATGACATATCAAGTTAATATGGATCCAGTAAAACGAAATTGAAAGAAATATTTATTAAGTTGGGTTCATAACTATATGTTTCAATGTAAAAGATTTTGATAGATAAAATCTTTAAAGTTAAATGATAATTTTTAAAAAATTAAATTTAAATTATTAAAACATATGTAATGATTTTTTTAAAAAAACAATATCATATAAAATTAAATCAAAAGGATAATAAATTCAATTTTTTCAATGATAAGGTTGAAAAATATCTTCCTCTTGCTAAATAATTAAGAGTTTAGACTTTAGTTAGAACATTAATGGTTATTAATTTTTATTTTAAAAATAAACAAATATACATATTTATCTTGATATTTGTTGTCTTAACAAAAATATATTAATAATTTCAATTTTTCCTTTTTTGGGCAAATTACAGAAATCACATACTTTTAAGGCAAAATTACAATCTATTCCTTAAAAAATTATAATTACAGAAATCCCTCAAACGGATACAATAATATAAGCGCTGATACATTAATATGATGCGTGAGATACATTAATCATTAAGTAAGATACATTACATTTTATACATGATACACTAATCTGATGTACATTTTAGACATGATACACTAATCTGATGCGCGAGACACACTAATCTGATGTGCGAAAATAACGAATTTTGGAGATTTATAAAACTTATAGGGGATAATGGTAATAAGTAAACTTAAAGGTGAGATTTCTATAATTTTTTCTTTTTTTATAATATTGGGCCCGTGTCACAGGGCAATTTCCTGTAGTATACTTATATGGAGTAGTAACTATTGCAAGCCTTCTAAAAATGATAACGTTTAATAATCATAGATTTAAACATCAATTTAAATAATTATCCCCTAACACCTTTTAAGTGATTCTTTTTCAACTCTAACACTATAATACCAGTCTCACAATAGCAAGTGTATTCCACACGCGCCATGTCATCAACACTTTAGCGCCACATCATTGCCATGTTGAAAATTATTTAAATTTTGAGTTTTTTTTAATTCTATTTTGTTTCTTTTTATCTATACAATTTTAGAAAGGTAAAGAGTAGAAAAAAAATGAGGATTAATCCAAGATTATATATAAAAAAAAATGAATCTAAAAAAAATCAAATTCCGCAGATCTAGGACTAGAAAATATTCAATTTTTAAGACACAATATCAAAATAAATAAATAATAACAATTGAAAAATTAATTTGATATTAAAAAATTATAATTTTTTTAATTAAAAAAGCTTCAAGTTCATCACAATCAACGAACACTTACATAAGTAGGATCTTCAAGCAACAATAAGTTATTGACTTTCTCATTTTTTTCTTGTTCATCACTTCTAAGAATAAGCAAGAATATTTTAAAATGGGTGAATGAGGGTGGGGGTTCGAAGAACGAGAAATAGAGTGCGGGTGGAGGATTTCGAAGAAGGACAAACAAGGTGGAGGGTTTGTCGAAGAAGAGAGTGGTGCAGGTGGTGGTTGAACAGCGGTGAGGGTGATGGGGTGTGAGAAAGAAGAAGGGGTGTGGTTTTTGGTGGATAAATGTGGTGGGGTGGTGAGGTGTAAGCATGTGAGGAAGAAGAAATCTTATTTGGTTGAAAAGAAAAAGAAGGGGCTCAATTGTTTATTTCTATTTAATTTTTTACTCGCTTTTTATTTTTTTTATTTGTTACGTCAACTATTTTAGTGGATTTTTATGAGATTAGAGGGGGTAAATAATTATATGTAAAGTTAAAGTGTTAAAGTAAGTTTAGCGGACAAGTTTAATTTTTTTTTTTTATGTATTTACTCATTATTAATATATGAAAAATCATAATAATATTTTTAATATACACTAGTATGATTAAATACATCTTCGTCCCTCAAAGTTAATGAAAAATATTGGAAATCACGAAAATTTCATAATTTGAGGCATGCTTATGGCACTGTTCTTAAGAATATTATATGGGTTAAGATGTATCATTGAGATCTCAGGATTCAACAAGTTCTTCTAGTATTAAACTAGGAGTCAGAAACTAACAAAGATTCATGTTTATAAAAATCCAACTACATAAAGTGAAAGGAAATATATATATATATATATATATTTCTATCTTATAATGCCAATACTTGATGAAAATATTTATAGCAAATGAAAAGCACATGCCATAAATTCAATGTCTTTTAAGGCAATTGAAGACAATTTTTATTGAAAATATGAACGTTGGCTAACAGTCGGTTCTTGACAAGAATGATTGCAAATGTTACCTTATTATGGCTAACAATTGGAGTATGTAATTATTTCCTTAACCCAAGTTAATTATAGAAATCATAAAATATAAAATATAATTCTTTATTCTTTTTGAGATACTAATTAAAATTATTTTGCCAACAAACCTCTTCTACATATTTTTCTCACTTTATTTGTGGAGAAAATCTTGTTAACATATAATATTTTTAAAATGTTATATAATATATGTTATTTTTAATAAATCAAACTAAATAATTCATAAAAATAATCTTAACATAATTAATATCAATATTATTAATACGAACATTATTAATACACTCTACTTAATATTATTTTAATTTATATACCAAACGACCCCTTAAGTTTTTCTTCAAAGTGTCTCATATCATCTCATGTTTTATTATAATATATTACATAAATAAGGTTATTAAAATGTGTGAATTACAAGCATTTCGAAGTATATGTTATTTTGGAGTAAATTTTAGATTTATTATCATATAAGTAAATTTCACAATAACTTTCGCAATTATTCTACTTTTTTGCTTATGGAGATAAGTCTTGATATATTCACAACTAAATGTATAATTGTATTTACAAAATTTACTACATATTATCACATTCACTTTATTAAATTGATTTGTAGTTATAATAATTATCAAAAGTGATCCTAATTATCTGGATGTGCTTGCTTTATGCATAACAAATTCTGATAGCTTAAAATTTCTTTTAAAATATTGCTACTTCAAAAACAAATCAAAGCACATATAATATACAAAAATTTTCTCGAACAAATTATTAATTGTAATCATAATAAGCATATGAAAATATTACAAAAACTTCTGATCTCATTAATATATAAACACTATAATTAAAAATAAATATATAAAAAAACTTGAGATATTATCATGAATAAAAATTACTGATCCCCAAAATTTAGAACGTGATTAATATTTTTTATCCTACAAGGAATCATATAAATCGAAACTTGCATTAGATGATGAAAAGGGTGCAATGGACTTCCCAAATAGTGCAATATTATCTAATTCTAGGAAAAATCTTCTAGATCATAGAAAACATGTTGATGGAGAAGATTTAGTTTTCCCCATTAATTAGCCTTGTTTGATAAGGGCTGTGTATTATTTGGGTTAAATTGAAAAATAAAATTAAATAGAATTAAATTCTAATTTGGATTGTTTTTTATATTTGATTTTTGATTAATAATTTATTTTGTTTGATTTTTTCGGTTTGATTTCGAATTTAGAAAACAAAACAAAAAGTAAATAAATTATATATATATAATATTTAAGTTTAGAATTAAATTGGAGTTATTGCTTTTGATTTATATAACAAAACACAATTACTAGTTGCAATTGTTTTGAAATTGATTTTTTTTGTATGAATATGCTATGAACCATGTTTACTTTTGGTATGAAATTGGTATACTGTTATATAAACAATCTCATCTATCACCATGCTTTATTAATATTGATAAAAAACCTTCCATCACAATATAAAACGAAAACGAAACAAAAAAAATAGGGAGAGAAAACAGTGGCGACTACTTTTTTTTAGCGATGATAGAGAAAAAGACATTAAAAAACGAAATCTGTTTTGATAGACAATTAACAAGTGAGAGAAAAGTTCAGTAACTGTTTTGAGCTAAATAATGAAAACAAATATTCTTTTTATTATGGCTCTCTTGATTTTATGCCTATTATCAATTATCATTACTATTATTAATTTGTTTGTTAATTTATATTTTGACTTTTAAAAACTTTTTTTATTTAACAAATGTTATAGCCCGTAATTGTTTAATGTTAAAACTTGAAACATAAAGAATAATGTCATAACTAATAATAGTCTTATATATGTCAATTATAAAATTTGCTCTTTATATTTTATGTCTGGACATCTATAATTGTGTACTTTTAAGTGTTGTGTTTTAAGTTTAACTTGTGATTTATATTAAAAAGTATATTTAATAGATTCATTATTATTACTTCTCCTTGTATATATATATATATATATATATATATATATATATATATATATTCTTTTCAAATTGCAAATACAACTTTGACTAAATTATTAATTATTGACATAACCGAATAATCGAACCGAAAAAGCCAAGTCGAAAAGAGAAAAATCAAACCAAATCAAATTTATTTTGAATTTGAATTAAATTACAGTTTTTCAAAACTAAAATAATATAATATAAAAATAAACCGAAAAATCAAATACACACCCGACACTTCAAGCTCGTTATTTTTTATTTTAATTTAATGCCCAATTTGATTTATTTTAGTAGCAGATTTTTTTTTTCCGCATACGGGAGTACAAAATAAAGAATGGGAGAAACTTCTTTTCCCGTACATTATACTTAAAATAAATATCAGTTAAGTATACATATTTTGCATGCTTATGTTAGTTAATTAATAATATATGTTTATAAAAAAGAAATTATTATATATATATATATATATATTTTTTTTTTTTTAAAAATAACGTAAATTTTTTAAAGAAATAAATACTTTTTTTTAAAAAAAGAAACATGACAATCCACCATTATACTAACAATGAAAAACAAAAATTAAATATAGTAAATAAAATTTTTCCATTAATATCAAAATTAAAATATTATTAATATTGATGCACAAAAAATAATCTAAATAATAAGATAAAAAGAAAACGAACTATATCATATATAAAAATAAGGGGAAATTGTATATAATAGGAAACTATTAATTCAAATTAAATGTCATAACCAGAGTTTGATTTAATTGTAACCCGTAGCAAACTGTTGCCATTCGCCTCTCTCCCTACGTTTCTCGCTCGCCACTCTCACTAGTGTCTCCCTTGCCTCTCTCGCTTTTATACAACACAAATGCATAAAATGCGTTTGTGTTTATATAAAGCGAGAAAAAATTGTATATATACATATATTTTCGTTCCCCTCTCTCCCCTCTCTCAGATCTCACTCGCCACTCTCACTTTATACAAACACAAATGTATACATTGCGTTTGTATAAAGCGAGAGAAAATTGTATATACAAATACATATATTTTCGTCCTATACACTTATGATATACAAATACAAATCTTCGCCTGCCCAGTTTTCTTTTGTCTTTCTCTCTTTATACAAATACAAATTATACAATTGATTCTTTTATATATGTATACCGAAACAAATTATACAATTGCTTCTTTTGTATATGTATAGCGAAATATACATATTAATAGCCATAACAAACATAAAGTATGCTATGGAGCACAATTATGCAAATTATAGCTATAACATACAAATATAATTTTTATGTTTGCTATATGTGAGAGTTGCTCAAAAAATAGTAGCCATTAAAAAGATATCATTATTCCTCCTCATGGTTTTATATTAAAAGAAAAAAAAATAAAAGCTGAAATTTGCTCTATATATTTTATGTCTGGACATCTATAATTGTGTACTTTTAAGTGTTGTGTTTTAAGTTTAACTTGTGATTTATATTAAAAAGTATATTTAATAGATTCATTATTATTACTTCTCCTTATATATATATATATATTCTTTTCAAATTGCAAATACAACTTTGACTAAATTATTAATTATTGACATAACCGAATAATCGAACCGAAAAAGCCAAGTCGAAAAGAGAAAAATCAAACCAAATCAAATTTATTTTGAATTTGAATTAAATTACAGTTTTTCAAAACTAAAATAATATAATATAAAAATAAACCGAAAAATCAAATACACACCCGACACTTCAAGCTCGTTATTTTTTTATTTTAATTTAATGCCCAATTTGATTTATTTTAGTAGCAGATTTTTTTTTTTCCGCATACGGGAGTACAAAATAAATCACAACAAAATAAAGAATGGGAGAAACTTCTTTTCCCGTATATTATACTTAAAATAAATATCAGTTAAGTATACATATTTTGCATGCTTATGTTATGTTAATTAATAATATATGTTTATAAAAAAGAAATTATTATATATATTTTAAAATAACGTAAAATTTTTAAAGAAATAAATACTTTTTAAAAAAAAAAAAGAAACATGACAATCCACCATTATACTAACAATGAAAAACAAAAATTAAATATAGTAAATAAAATTTTGCCATTAATATCAAAATTAAAATATTATTAATATTGATGCACAAAAAATAATCTAAATAATAAGATAAAAAGAAAACGAACTATATCATATATAAAAATAAGGGGAAATTGTATATAATAGGAAACTATTAATTCAAATTAAATGTCATAACCAGAGTTTGATTTAATTGTAACCCGTAGCAAACTGTTGCCATTCGCCTCTCTCCCTACGTTTCTCGCTCGCCACTCTCGCTAGTGTCTCCCTTGCCTCTCTCGCTTTTATACAACACAAATGCATAAAATGCGTTTGTGTTTATATAAAGTGAGAAAAAAATTGTATATATACATATATTTTCGTTCCCCTCTCTCCCCTCTCTCAGATCTCGCTCGCCACTCTCACTCGCCTCTCTCACTTTATACAAACACAAATGTATACATTGCGTTTGTATAAAGCGAGAGAAAATTGTATATACAAATACATATATTTTCGTCCTATACATTTATGATATACAAATACAGATCTTCCCCTGCCCAGTTTTCTTTTGTCTTTCTCTCTTTATACAAATACAAATTATACAATTGATTCTTTTGTATATGTATACCGAAACAGATTATACAATTGCTACTTTTGTATATGTATAGCGAAATATACATATTAATAGGAAAAAGGGTTCAAAACATATTTCAATTATGGACAAAATTACTTTTACACATATCAATTTTGTGGGGGTCATCGACTTACTTTTAGTATATTTTTATGGGTATTATTAGCTTAGTTGGATTAGCAAGTAGACAAACGTATAAGAGGCGTGTGAGGATGGACTTAAAGTTAGTCTAACTTATATTTATTCGCCATGTAGCAGTCAACATATGCCTTTTTTTTTTTTTATTTATTGTTTTCATTAAATATTTCAAATGTAGCCGTTTATTCTTCATATAAACCTCCATTGAAGATTTGTAAGCTCAAAACCGTTGAAGAGGATTGAAGAGGTAAGTTTTGATTATTAGTTTTTTTAAACAAAAAAAAGGAATTCTTCTCTATATTCGTGTTTAGGGTTTCTAATTTCTTGTCCAATTTTTCTGTATAAAATTAAGGTTAGCTATGGAAAAAGTAAAATTGGATTCGAATAAGATTTGTATAGATAATGAAGATTCAATGTTGATTTCGGAGGTGCGATACAATCATGGTCTCTTACTCCCTTTGAAGACTTCTTGGCCCAACAACAATTATGGAAGAAGATTTTGGTCGTGCCCATATTATGGTGCAAAAAATTGTAATTTTTATCGATAAAGGGATGGTTTGGTTGATGAAAGATCTAAGTTCATTATTCCAAAATTGGTGAAGAAAATTAAGGAAATGGACAACAAATAGTATCGAAGGTAAAAATATAGAAGAAGATGGAAGAAATGGCTCATCACAATGATAGTGAAATTATCGAGATGATGGAAAATTCAACTGTTATGGACCTTGAAGGCGAATCTGCCTCAAGTGTGAAGAAAAAGAAGGACAAAGAAGGAGATATTGATTTCCCTGATTGTGAAAAGCTGATAGAAAATGCAACATAAAAGTCGATGGAAGTGAAGAAGAAAGGGACCAACTACTCTAGCTTCTTTAGGATTTTCATAATGTTTCTATTAATGTGTTTTTCTATATGGATTAATTGGTTAATGCAAGTTGAAAACATAAAGACTTGTCATGATCAATTGCCATAGTAGTTTTTGTATGTTTCAAGTTGAAGTCTTTTGTATTGAAAAATTTGATTTTCTTGAATGATATTTCTTGTGTTTACGGTTAAGTTGTTTCAATGAAACACCTCGGATTTGAAAATAATGAAAAATGCAAAATTTTCTTAGCTAGTGTTTGTGTCTACAGGTCCCACCTACGGACCGTAGGTGCTCTTACGGGCTGTAGGTGGAAATAGTAGGTAGTAGGATAAATGATTTTCAAAAGTCAAGTTCTAGTACCCTTTTTACAGTTCACTAGGACGGTTCGTCATCCTATATACGAATCATAGGTAGGTCTCATAGGTAAGTTCCAGACTTAGTGACATTTTGAAGGTCTAAGTTGTGGACGACAAATGGCAATTACGAACCGTAGGAAGACCAACAGATCGTACATGGGATCCATCAAAAATTGGTGAATTTTAAGTCTAGTAACCTATCTACGGTTGACGAGTACGGTCCGTAGTAGGACCTACATACCGTAGGTCCAAACCATAGATAGGGGTCGACATTTTTATTTTAAGGGGTTTTGGGTCTTTTTCTAATTATTCTAACCTAATACTATGTCATTTTACCATCTACCCTAGGCCCTATATAAACGTTTTAACCCCCAATTTACCCCATTGAACTCATTCTCCTAAATTCCCTAAAGTTGACCAAGTTCATCCTCCCAAATCCTCTCAAGTCTAAGGGAGAAGAATAAGAGCTAGGGTTCATTCAAGTTTCCAAATCCTCTATTTTTCTTGGGCTTTGGTATCAAGGTATGTCTGCATTCACCCATGGAGTCCTTTTCCTCATGGGGTCCCTAAAGATTTCAAGTTTCCAATTCAATTCTCCAATTGTCAAATTAGGGTTTCAATTCAAGGAACGTGGGTTTCTTCCAATTATGATTTATTATGATTAATTAAGTCTTTTAATTTATTATTTAATGTTGACCTATGATATTTAGTTGAAATTGCACTTTCCCATGCTTCAATTATGTGTTTCAACCATGATCTTATGATATACCCACAGACTATGAAATTATGGACATATGCATGTTTTCATGAAGTTATTATAAATGATTTAAGGTTGTTTTGAGAATAAAGCATTGATGTTGCTATGGTGAATTGTTATTATCTGATAAAGGATTCATAGGGCCGAAAGTTTTTCTGAACTAAAGATTAAATCAATATTTAGGAGCTACTCTAAATGAACTCTAGCTTGGATTGACTACTTGATTGTGCCTTTCCATGGATAATGAATAGAATATGTCTAGTGACTATTCCGTGAGATTTATGCTTAGCACCGAGTGGCGATTACCCATGTACTATAATTATGTGCCACGATAGGTTTGTATTAGATAGACATTAGCTAGTGGATCCACTTTAGCTCAGGTTTATGGTTCTTACCTTGGAAAGTAAGCGCATCTCTTTTCGATATGGGATATACACCAGATTCCATGTTATAGATTGTCTATGTCGGTTAATGACAAACTTTCCACAATAATGAACTAACGTTACCTTCTAAAAGGATCTCTAATGTATTTTAAAGATGTTTAGCTTGGATTGACCATTGTTATGACTTATGCTTCTAACATGTTATTTTATGATTTAACTTGGTCATTGCATGCCATGTAAATTTCTTTTAGCATGATTTCATAACTCTTATGCGTTGCTATCATACTTAGTACATTTCATGTACTAGTGCATACTTGTGCCTATATTATTTCACTAATATAGGGTCCGACATTCCCATTCCATACACTCGTGGCTAGTTGATCGTCTTGAGCTTCAAAGATTGGTGAGTCTTCAAGTTCCAAGGACCGAGACTCTTTATTGCTTTATATCTTTTTGTTTCAAACTTCTACGTGATGAATGAGTTACGTCCCAATCACTTTTCTTATGATGTACTAGATGGCTTGAGACTTATGTTAGACTTTTGCTTTTGTCAAACTCTTTATGATATAAAATTGTCTTTTGAACTCTCTAAATTCTATTATCGTGTATGATGTATGTTAAGTGACTTGTATACGGTTTCTTGGGGTCCTATACATCATATTACGACTAGGGCGTACTTTGGGTCGTTACATTCAATTATTGAATTGGCAAACATGTTATTGAAATCAAACACAAATTGATGAATTTTTTTTTCTTCATATAAAACAAATGCATCAACATAAGTTCATGTACCAAAAAACTTACATCAACATAAGTTCATAAATTGACGAAAACAACCATCTTAAACTACTTAAACTTGTTTGCCAACCCAACTACTAACATCTTATCAGTACCAAGAAATAACCATCTTCACATATTGTAAAATATAACCAACATCTTATAAGCACTATTTCCATGGTTCCTTAGGTTGGGAAGAAGATAAGTTTTTCCTTCTTTTCACCCTCATCTCTTCAAGCTGGCTTGCTTTGACTGCTTTACC
Source organism: Solanum verrucosum (assembly GCF_900185275.1). NCBI lineage: Eukaryota > Viridiplantae > Streptophyta > Magnoliopsida > Solanales > Solanaceae > Solanum > Solanum verrucosum. The sequence goes on from NW_026020007.1 coordinate 395,931, forward strand.
CTCCCACCTGACTCCAGTCCCTAGTGTGTATTATCGTATTACTTACCAAGCTATGCTATAGACAAAAAAAGATAGTTAGTAAACTACATTTAGAACATAAAATTTTACCCTATTTTTCAACACTTACATTGTATGATGTAAACTCATCTTCAGGAGCAAACAAACCCATCCCAACTGTCTTAGGCCTTTTAACAGGTGGTACAACTGGTGCATTATATGAAGTTGGTGCATTGAAGTTTCTTGCACCAGATTGAGAAGCAACATGTGGAGTAGGTGTAACACGTAATTGATAACTAGTTGGATTTTCAAACCACTCAGTAAATGAAGTCCTTCTAGGCATTGGGATTGTCATACCAGGTGTCTTTCTTGGCCTTTCTCTGCCTCTTAAAGGTTCTTGAACAAATTCAGAAGTAGATGTTGCCCTTTTCCCCTTCCACTGTCTATAAGAGGTGCTTCAGTAGTAGATGTTGCCTTTTCCCCCCTTCCCCCGACTTTTGGAGGTGCTTTAGTAGTAGTTGTTTCTTTTCTTGGCCTTCCCCTGCCTCTAGGAGGTACTTTAGTAATAATTGTTTTCTTTCTTGGCCTTCCCCTGGTTCTAGCAGTAGTTGCTTCACTAACAACAGGTGTCTTGGCTTCCCTTGGGCCAACAACATTGCTTGGGCCACCAACATTGTTTAGTTCAGCAACATTGCTTGGTCCAAAAACATCGCTTAAGCCAACATGATCCTACAATTTTTTTAAACAATCACATTTTCTTGTTATGGTCAAACAATCACAAATTAAAAAAAAGTCACAAAATTATATAAATACACAGCTTAAACGACAAACTCTCTTGATATGATTTTTACCATGAAAATTGGTACAAGTCATGTAAACTCTTTTTCTTGACAACTTGCCACATTTGTTTGTCTACCCTGCCTCTCTTTTCCTGACTTTTCCTGATCTGCCTTGGCACTGAACTTAACAACTGGTGGTTGAAAATGAGGGTTTGTGGAATCAACCCATATTTTCATATTGATGATGGGTTGGAGGAAATGACGGTAAGTTCTCAGATAAGTCTCCTTACTATAGCAACTATCAACAAAGTCACTTGGTTTCCATTTCTTATAAAATATGGTAGCTATGGAATGTGGGCAAGGTATTCTCTTGAGCATCCAGGCCCTACAAGTGCATGTTTTACGTCTTACATCAATATATGTTGATATGTCCCATCATTAATTTCAAATCCTTTCTCCCCATTGAACTCAATATTACATCTCATTGACTTCTCTTTGTTTTTTTCTAGTACCCTCAATGACATTGGATCTATATTGGTTAACCATGTATGTGCAAATTGACCTATTCTAGTCATTACCTTTACTCTTATCTCTTCAAGCATGATGATGATGGTTTTATGCCTTGGTCCTAAGATCCAAACATTAAAACTCTTAGACATACTATTGTCTATACTATCACACTTAATATATTTTTTAAAGTACATTTACATCAAGTTTGCACCATGTAATAGAGTATATCATCAACAATCTTTTTGTTACCTAACAACTCCATTAGTTCCAGATTTGCCTTCAATTCTCCTGCAATTGTTCTTTTTGCACATTTCTAGAATTGATTCCTTCTTTGAAGACCTCTCCAAGTATTTTCCCAATTAGTAAGGATGTGTCTTGCACACATCTTGTTATCCACCTCTGGTAAAAGATTTTGCAATGCTGATTGAAGCCCCTGAAAATGACAAGTCACAGTTTAATATTGAATACAAAAGATTAAATGAAGAAAACTAACGTAAATGATCATACCTTTATAATCTTTGCCATATCCTAATTTTAAATCACGTATCAATAATTTTTAAAAATCATATCCAGGTGGTCTTATTCTCATACTCTACTATACCCCAATCATTAGGTAACATCTGATTATTGCCATCTTTAGCAACACCACACAACATTCGTCCTTTAGTTACTCCCTTTAAAAAGCAACCATCTAAATCAATACATTTTCTACAACCACTTAAAAAAGATTTATTAAAAGCATCAAAACAAATATAGAAACTTTGAAATACCAGTCTACCACTTCCTGCAGAATCATCAACCTTTATAACATAAGTACTCCCAGGGTTGGTTCTCAACATCTCATTTCTATTATCAAATATTCTTCCAACGTCTAACACATGATCACCCATAATGAATAGAAGTATATTTCCTCTAGCTCTCCTCGCAGTGGTCTTTCCAACAAGAATTTTCAACTCTTTCCAGATCAACTGCTGAAATTTGAAATATTTGGTTGTTCAACAATTCTATCCTTGTAATGTATAGACAAGAACCTAGCACTACACATGTAATTCTAGTGGTCTTGACACATTTTCTTTTAGGAATGTAGGTTTTCATCATAAAATTATTACTTGACTTGTCAAGACTTGCATATACATTCATGGACAACCATCCCTACACCGAACCCTAACCTTTTTAGGTTCATTGATATACTTTTCCAACTGAAGACCCTTTTGAAGTGAATATTTGGTAACAACCTCTCTAAACTCTTTCACATCCTAAAAAATGGTAATACCACGTATTCAAAAAAGGGTAATGGAACAAATTTCCAGAAGTTATAGGTGCAACCCACACTGGCCACCCATGGCCCGTGGAAGGGACCACAGACCGTAGGTGTGGTCTGTGGATGGCCCCCTTGGCAAACCAGAAAGGCCAGAACCACGACCTGACAACCAGATCGTTGGTCAGACCATGGTCCGTGGATGGTCCAAATTTAAACTCTCTGATGACTAACAATGGTCAACCAAGATGGGCCGTAGGTCAGACCATGGTCCGTCGACTAGGGTCCATTGCTGATCAACTGGCAGTTAAGTTTCAGGAGTAGTTGGGTCGTTTCATAATTAATTAGTTCATTTACTATGTCGTTTTGCCTATGTTTAGGACCCCTATATAAGTCTTCTTACCCCCGTAATTATCCCATTCACTTCATTCTTTCAAAATCACAAAAGAAGAACTCTCAAATAATTCTCTCTCTAGAACTTGAAGAAGAAGAAGGATTCATCTTGGGTTTCAAGGCAAGCTTTCAATTCCTTCATTGAATATAAGCATTTGTACTTGAGGTATGATAGTTTTCATCTATGGATTCCTTCCAACCATGGAGTTCCCGAATTCCTCTATTTTCAAAGTTATAAATCTCCAATCGAGTTAGGGTTTTCTTCAATTGTCATGGGTTCTCTTCAAAGTTGATTTAAATGATTGAATTATGATCTCTTATGCATAATTTGATAAAATATGGTAATTTGATGATGATTACCTCATGAACCCATGTAACCCATGTTTTTGAGTTATGAGTCATGTGATGTCGGATTTTGATTGTAAATGAAGAGTTTTATGAAATTAAGCATGTATTGCTAGATTTACATGAAATTATGATGAAGTCCATATCGAACCTATGCTTTCTAAATATTGAAGATTGAAAGTAGGTTTTGAACCTCAAGGGGTAAATTATGGATTTATGCATTTTCTTATGGAATCTATTCAAATCTTTTAAGGGTGCTTTGAGAGTAAAGTACCAATGATGATGTTGTTGAAAGGATATTATCATAAACACCTACTAGCATGATGTGAAAGTTTTTCTCACATAATAAGGATTCTAAGGTTGAAAGGCTTTCTCACCTAATTGAATCAATGATTAAAAGCTATGATACAAAGATCGTGGACGGTGAAAGATTTTCTCACACATGGTCTAAGGAGCTATCCTAATGAAACATAATGTGGATTGGTTATCCTAGGGTTCCTTTCCATGGATCATGAGATAAGTCAAGACTTAATAACAACTCCATGGGATTTATTCTTAGCACCAAGAGGATATTGATATTGAGATGGGAGCCCTCATGTCAGTAGAGGTCGAGTTTCTAGAAGAAATCTCTTGAGATGGAAGCCCTCATGTAAGTAGAGGTCGGGTTTCTAGTAGCAATCTTGTTATCCCTTAAAATATGTGCCCCATAAGATGATTAGCTAGTGGATCCACTTAAGCTAGAAATTTATGGTCCTTACTTTGGCAAGTAGGACAACCCTTTTCGGTGTGGGAGACACCGAGGGATCATGTTATAGCTCACATGGTCTCTATGTCGGTTAAGGCTAATTCCCCATATTAATAATGAACTAAGGTTACTTCAAGAAGTATCTCATATGTGTTCAAAGGTTTCAAGATGGTTAGCTTGCATTGGCCAGTGTTTTATGAAGTATGTTTTCTAACCTTTTTATATAATATTTTAACTTGGTCAATTGCATGTCATGAGATGAAATATCCCTTTTTGCATGCTTTAAATGTTTTATTGATGGCTATTATACTTGGAACATTTTTTTGTACTAACACATACTCTTTCCTACATTTATCTAAATGTAAGGTCCGATAATCAGGGTCATCAGTTTCGTGGTTAGAGGTTGATTTCTGAGCTTTGGTGAGTCCTCATGCTTCAAGGATGGACTTTCATTATTTTAGTTTCTTTCTTATTTTCAGTTTTGAACATGATGTATGGGCTAGGCCCAATTTCATTCTATTGTATTAGATGGCTATTGAGACAAAATGATTTAGACTTTCGCTTTCTTTTATAAAATGTTTGGACTTGAAATATAGTTTTACTCTTATTGTTCTATTATTATGTTATGAGAGCTAAGTGGCTTGTATAAGGCCTTACGGGGTCTTGTACGCCATGTTACATCTAGAGTGTACCCCTGGATCGTGACAAACTTGATAGCAGAGCTCAAGGTTTAAAATGGTCCTAGGATGTCTCATAAGCCACATCGAATAGAGTATTGTTCATGAGTGTGAAACATGCCACATTTATGAATGAGATGCTATAAGATGTTTAGGAAACTTCACTTCTTTCATTATTCTAAAGCCGTGCAATAGAGTGTAACTCTAGGTGTCTTTCTCTCCTAACCCCTATTTATGCTTTTCAGAATATGCTTCCACGAAGGAATCCCGTGAGAAGGAATATGAATGTTTATGAAAATGTTAGACAAGAGGTTCCCCAAGTACCGGTCAACCCTTTGGATGAGCAAGTGACCAATGATGAGTTTCGAGCTGCATTTCATGTATTATCCCAAGCTATGATGGCTCAAGCAGATAAGGAAGTTGTGGCTCCTGTGAACCCAAATGTGGGTACGACGACAACTAAAGTGAGGGACTTTATTAGAATGAATCCTCCAGAATTTCATGGGTCTAACATTGAGGAAGATCCTCAAGAGTTCATTGATGAGGTGTATAAGGTGTTAATGATCATGGGAGTGACGCTGGTAGAAAAGGCGAAATTGGCAGCTTATCAACTTAAGGGTATTGCTTAAGTTTGGTTCAACCAATGGAAAGAAGAGAGGGCTGTAGATGAGGGTCCTATTGATTGGGAGAAATTTAAGGTTGCTTTTCTTGATAGGTTCTTTCCCATTGAGATGAGAGAGGCAAAGGTACTTGAGTTCAATAACCTTCGTCAAGGAGATATGAGTGTGAAACAGTATGCTTTGAAATTCACGCAATTGTCTAAATATGCTCCAACTATGGTTGCCGATTCAAGGGCAAGGATGAGTAAGTTCGTGTCGGGTACTTCTGACTTAGTGGTCAAAGAATGCCTAACCGCCATGCTTGTTAGATGGATGTTTCCCGGTTGATGATACATGCACAACAAATAGAAGAAAAACTTAAGGAGAAAACTAGGGATTCAAAGAGGGAAAAAAGGGATGATGGTCAGTCTTCACATTCACGGTCCGATGGAGTTAATCATTCTCAATGTAAAGGTTGTAGTGAGCAAATGTGGCCCGAGTGTAGGGAGTATGGGAGAATACATGAGGGTAGATGTCTAGCCGGTTCCAATGTTTGCTTTGGTTGTGGAAAGAGGGGTCATAAGAAAAGAGATTGCCCAATTCTTACTTCCAGGGGAAGGGATGGTAGGCAAGATCAAACTCAAGAAAATCATGAGGGTTCCCCGGATGCGGTAATTAGTAAGTTAAGGTCTTTTAGCTTGTGGTTATGTATTACTTGATGTTGAGTGTTTCGTTGGATATGGTAAGATTCCTTGCATGAAGATTATGTTTGGAGTAGTCCTTGAAATCCCTGTGGAAACTTCTTAGGTGTTTATTTGTATAGATGGTTTAGTGGTTGTTAAGACATTGGTGTTATGGTTAGATTGAGGGAGATAGATTTGAAAAGACTAGTGGGGTTGCTCCTAAGAGGGAGATAGTCTGCTTCATGGTTAATATGTGAGTAGAGCTATGTTTTTTTTAGAAGATTTCCTTGTTATGATTAGTGGGTGAAAGTTCGAGGGCGATGAGATGTCTTAGTATCCCTATCTTCTCCTTTATCTTTGAGTCTAGCTTGAGGTCCTAGATCCTCATGGTTCACTTTTTAGGACTCATATGTGTTTGTCATTCTCATGTTTCCTCATGCATGCATGCTCATGGAAAGTTCATTTTTTTCTTTCAAAAATATGATTTAGCTTACTTGATTGCTTCATGATTATGTGCATTGAGTATGAGTTGCCTATAGAATTCATGAGATGAATTGATGAACATGCTTTAGCTATGATTTTGAGAATGAATTGCCTATTGGCTCCATGAGATTGCGTTGAGCATGCTTTTAGCTTGTAGAAGGTAGTTCCTCCTTGAACATGAGAAAATTTTAAAATTTCATGCATATTAAGTTGCTAGAAGTAGTTCCTACTTCCTTATGGTGTATTGAGTATGTTTAGCTTGGCGTTGATGTTTCCTCCTTGATATGTGAATTGCATGCATGATGGGTTATTAGACTTAGTTTCACCCCTCTTATGATGTTTGAGAACGTCCTAGCTTGGAGTCGATAGTTCTTTCTTGGTTATATGCATTTAGATGGAGTTGCATGGTAGGTTGGGTGGTTAGTTCCTCTCCAACTCTTTTAGAACTAGTTTGAATCTCATTCGAGGATGAATGATCCCAAGGGGGAGATATTGTAACACCCCGTATCTGGAAAAGGGTAATGGAACAAATTTCAAGAAGTTGCAGGTGCAACCCACAACGGCCATCCACAGCCCGTGGAAGGGACCCTCTTGGCAAACCATTAAGCCAGAACCACGGCCTAACCAACGGATCGTTGGTCAGACCACGGTCCATGGTTAGGGCTCATGGTTCGATGGGATAAATTCAAACTCTTTGATGACCAACAATGGTCCATCATGACGAGTCATAGGTCAGACCATGGTCCGTCGACTAGGGTCCATTGGTGGTCAGCTGGCAGTTAAGTTTCAGGGGTAGTTGTGTCTTTTCATAATTAGTTAGTTCATATACTATGTCATTTTGCCTATGTTTAGGACCCCTATATAAGTCTTTTTACCCCACCCAAAATTAGCCCATTCACTTCATTCTTCCAAAATCACAAAAGAAGAACTCTCAAATAATTCTTTCTCTAGAACTTGAAGAAGAAGAAGAAGGATTCATCTGGGGTTTCAAGGCAAGATTTCAATTCCTCCATTGAAGATAATCATTTGGACTTTAGGCATGATAGTTTTCATCCATGGATTCCTTCCATCCATGGAGTTCCCAAATTCCTCTACTTTGAAAGTTAGAAATCCCTAATTGAGTTAGGGTTTTCTTCAATTGTCATGGGTTCTCTTCAAAGTTTATTTAAATGATTGAATTATGATCTCTCATGCATGAATTGATGAAATATGGTGATTTTATGATGATTTCCCCATGAACCCATGTAACCCCATGTTTTCGAGTTATGAATCATGTGATGTGGGATTTTGATTGTAAAAGTAGAGTTTTATGAAATTAAGTATGTATTGCTAGCTTTACATGAAATTATGATGAAGTCCATATCTAACATATGTTTTCTAAGTATTGAAGATTGAATGTAGGTTTTGAACCTCAAGGGGTAAATTATGAATTTTTGCATTTTCTTATGGAATCTATTCAAATGTTTTAAGGGTGCTTTGAGAGTAAAGTACCAATGATGATGTTGTTGTTGTGTTGTTGAAAGAATATTCTCATAAATACATATTAGCATGATGTGAAATGTTTTCTCACATAATAAGGATTCTAAGGTTGAAAGGCTTTCTCACCTAATTGAATCAAAGATTAATAGCTATGATGAAAAGATCATGGACGGTGAAAGATTTTTTCTCACGCATGGTCTAATGAGTTATCCTAATGAAACTTAACGTGAATTGGAATCCTAGGGTACCTTTCCATGGATCATGAGATAATTCAAGACTTAATAACTACTCCGTGAGATTTATGCTTAGCACCGAGAGGATATTGATATTGAGATAGGAGCCCTCTCGTGAGTAGAGGCCGGGTTTCTAGAAGCAATCTCTTGAGATGGAAGCCCTCACGTCAGTACAGGCCGAGTTTCTAGTAGTAATCTTCTTATACCTTAAACTATGTGCCCCCACAGGATGATTAGCTAGTGGATCCATTTAAGCAAGAAATTCATGGTCCTTACCTTGGCAAGTATAGGACAATCCTTTCCGGTGTGGGAGACACTGGGATCATGTTATAGGTCACATGGTCTCTATGTCGGTTAAGGCTAATTTCTCACATTAATAATGAACTAAGGTTACTTCAAGAAGTAACTCATATGTGTTCAAAGGCTTAAAGATGATTAGCTTGCATTGGTCGTGTTTTATGAAGTATGTTTTCTAACCTTTTTATATCATGTTTTAACTTGGTCAATTGCATATCATGAGATGAAATGTTCCATTTTTGAATGTTTTAAATGTTTTATGCATGACTATAATATTTGGTACATTATTTTGTAATAACGGATACTCTTGTCTACATTTCCGCAAATGTAGGGTCCGACAGTCAGGGTCATCAGTTTCGTGGCTAGAGCTTGATTTCCGAGCTTTGATGAGTCCTCAGGCTTCGAGGATGGACTTCAATTGTTTTAGTTTCTTTCTTATTTTCAGTTTTGAACATGATGTATGTTCTAGGCCCAATTTCATTCTACTGTAACAGATGACTATCGAGACAAAGTGTTTTAGACTTCCACTTTCTTTTATAAAATGTTTGGACTTGAAATATGGTTTTACTCTTATTGTTCGATTTCTCATGTTATGAGAGTTAAGTGGCTTGTATGGAGCCTTACGTGGTCTTGGACGCTATGTTACATCTAGGGTGTACTCCCTGGGTCATGATAAAAACCATCCCCAACCGCCATACCACTTTTTCAGAAGACTTATCAAAAGTCACCCTTCTACTAGACCTCTTTGGTCCTATCTTATCATATATCTGATTCAACACTAAATGCATTAGAACTTTACCAACTTTACCTTTCAAGGTTTTATCAACAACATCAGTTTCATCAAAGCTCAGATCTTGACCAACTTCACCAACATGAATTTCTTCAAGGTCATTTGGTATTCTTTCCCTTCTTTTCCTTCTCTGTTATGTCCTTTCAGCCCTTAAGTTTATGTAATCTTCATAGACATCACTTTTATATTCAGCCTCACCTTCATTGAAAAAATCTTGATGGTGTGATTCAAAACTATTTTCTATTGAATATTCAAACTCCAATATATTAAAGTCACTAATAGTTTCAGTATTTGTTGGTTGTGTAGCTGGTTGAGAAGATGAAGTAGTTTTAGTGGTTGGTGGTTCAGTAAATGCAGCTGGTTTAGTTGTTGTTGATTCAATAAATACAGTTGTTTCAAAGGTTGGTTGTTCATTAAAATGAACACCCTCATCCCCTTCTTCAACACCCCTATCCCCTTCTTCAACATCTCCTTCCATTTTTTTTTATTAGAGGCACCAAAAGATTCCTTATTGGGACCAGTGTATTCCAAGAAAGCAATGGGACCATCTATTTGATCAACCATGTGGCAAACATAAACTTCAATAATATCTCCATATTGAAAATTTTGATGAAGTTAAATAATGTCCCTGTCAGTTTGGATATCTATAAGAAAGTCACTATTAGGTGGCCTAATATAAAATGTGCACCTTGTTGTGTAGCCTAGTTTTTTTTATGTAGCCTATTAGTTCAAAATAGGACATTCTATCCACATCAATATCCAAATATTCAGTGATTTGACCTCCTACATACACTAGTGTGCCACCACTAACATTCAGAGCCCCACCGTGATACCATCTCAATGTTACCACTACAAACCCACTCATCCCTGAAATTATACAACGATAATAGTAATAAACAAAAAGAAATATAATGAAAAATATGAGTATACGTATCCATACATGGTATAAAATCAAATATTTTGGGGAAGAAACTACAAGACAGACACCTACGAATAAACCCTAGTAGCGACAAAATTATCCATCAAAATTCAACTATGAATAAACCCTTGTAACGACAAATCATAACATTTCATAATAATATAGTATAACTAATCATATCTGATGACAAACTTATTTTTTCTTCAAGATAAGTGACAAAAACAAGATTTACCTAGTAAATTTAGGAAAGCTAGCAATCTGAGATGTAGTGAAATTGTCAATACAGTTGACTAAAGGTTCAATCTAAAAATCTTAAATAAACACCCACCAAGATGCAAGCAATAGCTTTGAATCAGTTGATTCAAAGTGAAATACACATGAAAATGTAGAGATTTGTCTTATTAAAGTTGAATTTGTGAAGAAGTTGAAAAGTTTCTGGGGTTATTTTCCCCTTTTCCTAAATAATAAACGTTTTTCTAACCAAGCTAGTTGACTAAGATTTTTTAAAGGCGCATGTAGGTAAGTGTTTGAGTTTGAGTGATATAGTGGTCTAACTAAGCTAACAATATCCATAAAAATACACTAAAAATAAGTCGGGGGTGGGGGGGTCATAGGACCCCCAAAAAGTAAGTATATGTAACAGTGCCCATAGTTGAAGTGTGTTTTGAACCCTTTTCCCTTAGTTTTTTCTTTCACTTTTCTAATGTAAAAAAATACTATAGATTAATTAACATAACTTCATGCTAAAAAAAATAAAGATTGGCTTCTTAGTTGACGTTCATATGAAAAATTGCACTCATTTCATCTTTAGCAATAACGCCAACATGGGTGTCAAAGAACATTCTCATGGACTAAAGACTTTATCTGGTCAATGATAATAGTAGAAAACGGGTCTTCTGATGTATTGAACTGGCACAAATCGAGTCAAGAAAGGATGAAAAATAATCAACCAATTTTCATCATCATGTGGAATAACACGTGGGTGAAAGAAGCGAGATTGAAGTACTGAATGACGGTACTATGACTGACTATTCATTCAATGAAAACTCCTAAAATATCCACAATTAGCATAATTTTTTAGTTTCATCATCACCACTCTTTGTAAATTCACGACATCCATCAACCAAATAGTCATCAAACTTAGTAGCATGATTTTTAGGCATATACCATATTTTATCTTGATATTATCACTTGAATTTGAGCTTGAGTTGTTTGTCCTTAGCTTGACTTTTTTTTTAAAGACTTAAGAGTGAAAATTTTGTTTGGCCTTTTGCTTTGATAGGGGTGATTTTTTCATTTAACACCACTGCAAGGCGGTCTACAACACAAACAAACTTCAGCCTCACAACCCTCACATTTTATACTAAGTCTTTTAGTTGTTCTCACTTTTATGCAACATATCACATTGACAAACTCACAAAACGCTACGAGAACAATTCCAACCTTTATTAATATCAATATCAACAAAGGAAGAAGCTTTACTAATTGTCCAAGGTACAGGACACTGATCTCTCTTTAATAGTGTTTGTGTGTATAACAAAAAATATTTACTTGTCAACAACTCATTAATTTTTTGTTTGACACAATCTAATGATGAGATTATCTATTAGAAGTGAGTTCGTTTTAGTTATTCTGCATTAGAAATATATTTACAAAACTATAAAGATATATATAGATAAAAATGATTTATATATATATATATATATATATATATATATAAACTATTTTCTGAACATGTGCGTGCATTGCACATGCGTTTCATGTAATTTTTTTTTATACATTTATAAAGTTCACAAATGACTGATTTGAGCCCAAATAAAAAAAACTTACGACAATCAGACAATTATAAAACAACATGAATATTTAAGTTCATATATTTTGTAAATAAAAGAAAAGTATATTTATGTATTGTAATTTATGTTCTCAAAGACATTATGTATATGATTTTTTCTTTGATAAATCAAGGAAGGTTGTATAATTTTTTTTTGAAAAACTGCACCTATTAGGTTTTTTAGTATTTAATTTATTTGTCATTAAATTCTTTTTGAAAAACTGGTATTATTTAATTTGATTTTAAATAAAAATCTATTAAAATTTACGAAGAAAATGAACTTGCTATTTTTTTTTTCAAATGAAGAAACAAAACCATGCTTTTAATGTCACACAAATACATTTGTTTACAAGATAAAAATAATTAAATAATTAAATAACTAGTTTATAAGAATATAATATAAATTTTATAATTTATTGAATTTATAAGGTATTTTTTTTTATAATAAATAAATATTTAGTGACCATATAACAAAGCTAGTAAACAATATCATATATTTATTTCATAGTCAAATATACACATTTACTCTCTTTTCCTCCGTTTTAATACTACATGAAGCAATTAATTAACCAAGTAACTGTTTTATTTCATCAAACAACTATATAACCAGATAGAAAATAAAAGCTTACACAATTGATTAAAATAAAAAAACTTTAAGAATTCAATTTTAGTTTTTCCTTCTCTTTCCTAATGTAAAAAAAATACTATAGATGAATTAACATAACTTCACGCAAATAAAATAAATTTGGCTTCTTAATTCATATTCATCCTTAGAAATAACGCCAACAAGGGTCACAAAGAACATTCTCATGGACTGAAGATCTTAACGTCAGGGATAAAAGTAGAAAATAGCCCTTCTGATATATGGAACCGGCACAAATCGAGTCATGAAATGATGAAAAATAACTAGCATATTTCCACCACCATGTGGAATAACATGCGGGGTGAAAGAATCAAGATTAAAGTATTCTGCATTAAAAATATCTTTACAAAACGTTTATAAAGATGCATATAGATATGAATGATTTAAATAAGTCATTGCACGTGCGTTTTATATCACTCTTTTGTTTTATAGATTTATAAAGTCACAAATAGCTAATTTGAGCCCAAATAAAAAAACTTACGACTATAAGATAATTATAAAAATTCAAATTAAAAAAAGTCTATAGTTGTTTGTCATTTGATTGGTTTTTAGCTTAAGACTTAAAAGTGAAAGCTTTTGTTTTACTTTTTGCTTTGAGTTTGAGCTCTCTTTAATAGTGTGTATAACAAAAATTTTGTTTACTTGTCAATAATTTATTAGTTTTCTGTTTGACATAATCAAACGATGAGATTATCTAGTAGTAGTTGATTCTTTTTCGTTATTTTGCATTAGAAATATCTTTACAAAACGTTATAAAAATATATACAGATAAGAATGATATAATGAAGTATATATATAGAAAAACTAGTTTTTGAACACGTGTATTGTACATGTGTTCTATATCATTTTTTATATATATTTATAAAGTCCTCACGACCCAAAAGTACAAGTCGTGATGACACCTATGTTCCCAATTGATAGGTAAGTCAACCCAATAAATTAACCAATTCAACTTAAACGTGGAAAGGTAAGTAGCAAGAAAATATCTAAAATACTAAGTCTTATAAAATAAAATTTGAAAAAATAGAAATACCACCTCGAGATTTAGTGTCATAAGTACAAATGCTTCTAAAGTCAATACAAGTCTCTAATTATTTAACAAGTTTAAACATAAGAAATATCCTATCAGAATACCAACACAACCTAATAAGTAGAGATAGATAAAGGTATGAGCCGCACAATATCCAAGCAACTCACCACAACTCAAAGATAATCCAAACTCGGACTTAAGCTCCAAGATATGCACTTGAATTCGAAATACAATCTGCACCACAAAAGAGTGCAGTAAGTGTAGTGTGAGTACGAAACCACGTGTACCCAGTATATCTCATATACTAACAACAAAGAAGTAGTGACAGGAGTATATAAGAAAATCATCCTTTAATTTTACAAGTCTACATTATACTTATCTGTTAAGTTTCATCAGATAAGGGTAATCAAATATCATGTAATGTCCAACCACCAATAAAGCACATAATCAACAAGAATGAATGATGTTATGAGATGCAATGCAATGTGACATCATGAAATGATATGCCTTAGATGCCAAGTACTCTCCCAACCGTATATACATGATACTCCTTGAAAATACATCAAGAGTTCATGAACCATGGGGACTCGCGAGATCCATATACTGACATAGACGATCTTCACGTATTTGAGCAGACGATCTCAATGCACAATCATAAAATCAAACAATACCAGCACAGACGATCTCCACGCCCCCAACTTATAATCATAACATCTCACAATCCTAGCATGGACGATCTCCATGTGCCCAACTTATACTCAATCTCATGTCAATGCATGTGCACCATATGATTTCAATAAAAGGGGATGATGATGCATCTCAATCAATCAAATATTAGTATGATATATAATCAACCGAACTATCACAAATATACGGGTTCAATAAAGAAAGACAATCACACAAAAGAAATCAAGTCAATAATACATCAGCTAATGCCCATATGCTTTGGCATTCTCAGATTACAATATGTCATTTTATAGTAATAAACTTTCCTTTTATAATACCGGTACTCGTAACAGTGACTTTCGCACCATTAGTACGAGACCCCTGATACGTCCAAACTTACACTTCAAATAATGAGTGTAAATGTTCGATGCCAATTTACAGAACTCAACTAGAGTTGAGGTCGATCCCACAAAGAATTTCTTTACAGATAAGGTTTCACTGTCGCGTTTATTCAAATGTTGTTATTATCTCCTAAAAAAATAACAACGAAAAGTAAATTGAGTTTGGTGGAAATATTATAATTACAAAACTTGTAGTCAAAATCTAGATTCGCGACTAACATACTATTTCGTTGTAAGGTTGATTCAGTTAATTAAGAGAAACCAGGATTGTGTTCACCATAACATTAGTGCAAGTGTTCTTCCGTAATTGAGCATCAGGCAACTCAATGTTTACAAAATCATTGCGAGTTAAATTTATCTAACACTTCTCAGCCAAATCAGATAATTACCACTCATTTTCTCTCGACCCTAGAGTGTTACTAACATTGATCCTCGATTAAAATTATATGGTGTTAAAGATCTTTTTTCTCAAACTCAAGCTTTAACTCCAATTGGATAATCTAGTTCAGCCTTTTTCCTAACTAGTATTTTTCTCTCGAACAAATACCAGATACAGGCTCATCTAATGCGTGCACTCACTAGATGACAATGATATCGAAAGCTTAAAACTACAGAATGTAAACACAGTCTACCCTTTACTCGTTTTACAGAATCGTAACTAGACCTTCTTCATGGATCCCACAACCCTAGTCGTGGTATTTAGCTACTCATGATTTCATGTAAACAATCCGTAATTAGGGATGAAAACATATTGAGAAAGACTTACAAAAGTAATTAGCACATCAACAATCACTTTGATAATCTGACAGTTTGAATCTAAATTTCCAACTGATAGCAATAATCAAAAATCCAAAAATCAAAAGCTAAGAGTAATGTTGTGTTCTTCATCGTGAAACGTAAGATAATGAATAATTCTTTTCAAAACGACCTAAAGTAATTCAAAATAGAATGTTTAGAATGAGTCCTAATCGAATTAGGATTGAGTTGTCGGGCCTTTTCACGGCACACCACGACCCGTCAAGGGCTTCACGGTCCGTGAAGCCCTCCGTGGTCTTGCCTTGGAACTTCCCGAAAGTGGGTCTTCAAATTTGGTCACTAAAAAATGCACCACGAGAGCTACCACAGTCCGTAGTGAGGACCATGGCCCGTGAAGTTGCCCGTGGTCTTCACTTGGGTTTCAACCTTCTTTCCACTCTTTTTTGCTTTCACACTGGTTCAGCTTCACGGCAGGTACCATGGTCCGTGGTGAGGACTATGACCGTAGAACCCTCCGTGGTCTTCACTTGGTTATTCTTGCTCTTCATCTTCTCAAGGACCAGCACTGCTTCACTTTCACGAGCTCAACCACGGACCGTAATAAAGTTAACGGTCCGTGAAGTTGGTCGTGAACTTCACTTGGTCAACATCAATTCTGCTTCCTTTTTCTACATTTCTATACAACCCAGATTCTGCCTACACATTTAACAAACCCATCAAATAATCCAAAATTTCACTTAATTTCAGTATTAATTCATAGTTATTAAGCATTGCCACGATTTCGCGGCACATCAACACCCTCAACTTAGAACTCTTACTTGTCCTCAAGTGATGAGAAATACAAATACAATCAACCCTCAATTCATTTCCAGGTTTATGACACTACACAACAACTATTTCAAGTACAGTTTGTATCCCAAACCTCTGAATATAACATGTAAGGATCAATACATGACATCTCATTACTCACAGTCAATCATGCTTATACCTGCGAATTATCAGCTCACACAATATACTATCAAATGCAACCACTGTGTACTCACACCAAAGAAGTCCCTTTGGTGTGATATATGTTGGATAAGAACAAAGACTGATTGAAGGCTCAAATTGGGTTCAAGTGTTTTTCATTTGGTTATTTTATTTTTGGCTTTCTACTGGTTTAACAAAAATGGTCTACTGATCCTTTCCTATCCGGTTATTCTCAGATTCAAGCAAGACTACTTATGCAAGTTCTAGTTTCTGCTCCTAGTGTTAGACTTCAATCAAAACTTACACACACACTACACAAGATTGCATTTTTTCCAGTTTCTTGGTTCACCAATTAATTGGTCAGATTAGCCATGTTCAACATATCAGTATCTAAGATGTCATCTAAAGATCCTAATAGTCAAACTCAGATTCAGGTCCTCAATTTTCACAGATTAGCTGCTGCGCAACTCAACACACAAAACACACAAATACACAGAGACAACCTCCATTTTTCTAACAGCTATGGCAGGTTGCACACCACCCCCTCCCCAAATAAAAAGGACTTTGCCCTCAAAGTCAGTACAAAACAATAAAACACACAGGCTATGATGAGGGGTCATACCTACTGTACTCTAGGCGCTGGTCGTCGGATCAACATTGACACCCATATCAATGGGTGCACTCTTAGAACTCGAGACCTGATCAGTTTGGTCCTCACTAGTCGGAGCATGTGCTCCACTACCAGAAGCTCCAACTGAGGTTTAGTTTCTTCAATACCCAGAGTGCTC
This sequence comes from Solanum verrucosum, assembly GCF_900185275.1. Classification (NCBI taxonomy): domain Eukaryota; kingdom Viridiplantae; phylum Streptophyta; class Magnoliopsida; order Solanales; family Solanaceae; genus Solanum; species Solanum verrucosum. The sequence continues at coordinate 413,202 of NW_026020007.1, forward strand.
TATGCTCAAGCTCAACTGGCAAATGACATGCCTTTTCAAACACTAGTTGATATGGAGACATACCAATAGGTGTCTTGAAAGCTGTTCGATATGCCCATAGAGCATCATCCAACTTCTTTGCCCAATCTATCCTGTTGGCATTGACTGTCTTGGCCAAAATTGCTTTAATCTCCCTGTTGGAAACCTCCACTTGTCCACTAGTCTGTGGGTGATAAGGTGTTGCCACCTTGTGTTGTTTTACCCCATACTTGGTCAGAAGCGCAATGAACACCTTGTTGCAGAAGTGAGAACCACCATCACTGATAATGGCTCTAGGTGTTCTGAACCTTGAGAAAATGTTTTTTTTCAGGAAACCAACAACACTCTTTCCATCGTTCTCAGGTAAAGCAACAACTTCAACCCATTTGGACACATAGTCAACCACAACCATCATGTATTTACTGCCCATATGAACTCACAAAGGGGCCCATGAAATAAATACCCCACACATCAAACAATTCCACCTCCAGAATATGTGTCATGGGTAACTCATGGCGCCGAGAGATGGCTCATTGCCGTTGGCACACATCACAGCTCCTTACTATGTCCACTGTATCTTGATGAATTGTGGGCCAGTAGTACCCACACTGAAGTATCTTGTGGGCTGTTCGAGCACCACCATGATGACCACCAACTGGATATGAGTGAAAGGCCTCCAAAATGTGCAACATTTCGGCTTTCGGAACACATCGCCTAATTATGTTGGCAACACACACCCTGTACAGATATGGTTCATCCAAAAAGTACTTGCCTACATCATGCAGGAACCTTTTCCTTTGCTGATATGTTAGCCCCTCGGGCATCACATCACTAACCAGAAAATTAGCATAGTCAGCAAACCAAGGAATAAGGTCAAGAGTAGCAGCTAATATATGTTCATCTGGGAATGTATCATCTATCTCAAGCTCAATTTCTTCCTTCTTTGCAGCCTCCAACCTGGACAGGTGATCAGCTACCTGGTTCTCACAACCTCTCCTATCCTTCACTTCAAAGTCAAACTCTTGGAGAAGAAGCACCCATCGGATCAGCCTAGGTTTGGCATCTTTCTTTGCCATGAGATATCTCCAGACAACATGGTCTGTATGAAATCTCACCTTAGTTCCAAGGAGGTAAGCTCTGAACTTTTCAAACGCATACACTACAACCAATAGTTCCTGCTCAGTGACTGTGTAGTTTCGCTGTGCCCCATTTAGCGACTTACTAGCATAGTAAATCGGATGGAATATCTTGTTGTGCTTCTGTCCCAACACAACTCCTAACGCAGTCCTGCTAGCATCACATATCACCTCAAATGGCTCCGCCCAGTCTGGGCCAGTAATCACTGGTGTTGAAATCATCTTTTATTTTAGGCACTCAAAAGCTTTGAGACATGCCTCATCAAAGACAAATTTCACCTCCTTCTCTAAAAGCTTGCACATAGGGTGTGCAATTTTGGAGAAGTCCTTGATGAAACGCCTATAGAATCCGGCATGTCCTAAGAAGCTTCAAACACCCTTCACACAGATCGGTGGAGATAACTTTTCAATCACTTCAATCTTGACCTTGTCGACCTCGATCCCTTTCTGTGATACCTTGTGTCCAAGAACTATGCCCTCATTTACCATGAAATGGCACTTCTCCTAATTCAGCACCAGGTTGGCCTCCTCACATCTTTGTAAAGCCCTGCTAAGATTCAACAAACAATCATCAAAAGTATCACCTACTACAGAGAAATTGTCCATAAATACCTCTAAAGTGTCTTCCACCATGTCAGAGAAAATGGATATCATACACCTTTGGAATGTTGCTGGTGCGTTACACAGTCCAAATGACATACATTTAAACGCAAAGGTGCCATAAGGACATGTGAAGGTGGTCTTTTCTTGATCTTCAGGAGCAATTGGTATCTAGTTGTAGCCAGAGTATCCATCTAAGAAACAATACCACCCTTTACCTGCCAACCTATCAAGCATCTGGTCCATGTAAGGCATGGGGAAATGATCCCTCAAAGTCCACTTGTTGAGCTTCCTGTAGTCCATACACACTCGCCATCCAGTGACTGGTCTTTGTGGGACTAATTCATTTTTGGTATTTGCCACCACAGTCATACTGCCTTTTTTAGGCACACATTGCACTGGACTGACCCAATGACTGTCAGAAATGGGATAAACTACCCCAGCATCTAACCACTTGATTATCTCTTTCTTAACCACCTTTTGCATAAGTGGGTTTAGTCTTCGCTGGTGTTCAATGCTTGGGATGAAATCCTTCTCAAGCTAAATCTTGTGGGTGCATATACCTGGAGGTATTCCAATTATATCAGTAATGGTCCATCCAATGGCCCTTTTGTACCTTCTCAACACTGTGATCACCTCCTTCACCTGCTCTTTATTTAAATCTGCAGCCAAGATCACATGTAAAGTGTTATTAGAACCCAAAAATACATACTTGAGGTGACTGGGTAATTGTTTCCGTTCTAGCACTGGTGGCTCCTCGATGGATGGTTTTGCTGGAAGGCTTGGCTTGTTTTTCAAGTCCAGGTCTAATTTCTTTGGAGCATATGTGTGCTCCCATCCTCTGCAAAGTATTCACGGTCTTTACATAGTCAGACCGGAAATCAACATAAAAGTTCATCAGCACTGCTGCTAAGGTTTCAACAACCATCCTCTCTTCTATGGGTACCCTCATGTCTTCATCATCAACCACCTCTATTGCAGATACCACATTCATATCATTGGGTTGCTTCATTGACCTGCAAATATTGAACTTTACCTCATCCTTGTTAAGTCTGAATTTCAGCTCACCTCTCTCAACATCTACCAAGGCTCTCCCTATTGCCAAAAATGGTCTTCCCAAAATGATGGGGACCTCAAAGTCCACCTCGCAATCCAAGATCACTAAGTCAGCTGGAAAAATGAAGGTGTCCACCTTCACAAGTACATAACATAAGACTCCCACATGCCGCTTAACTGACCTATCAGCCATCATCAACCTCATTGTTGTGGGTCTTGGAATTCCCAATCCCAGTTTCTTGTAGATAGCTAGTAGCATCAAGTTGATGATGGCTCCTAGATCACACAACGCTTTTGCAAAGTTGTTTGACCCGATGGTGCATAGAATAGTGAATGCACCTGAGTCTTTCTTTTTCTGAACCAAAGATCTACTAGCAATAGCGCTGCAATGGTGAACATCATTAGTAAAATCAAGACTTACAACTCTTTTCTTTATAACTATGTCCTTCATGAACTTGGCATATCCTGGCATCTGCTCCAGAGCTTCCACTAGTGGAATGTTTACTGAAAGCTGCTTCAACATGGTAATGAATTTTGTAAACTTCCCATCTTCAACTTTCTTTCTAAGCATTTGAGGGAAAGAGGAGGTGGTTTTGGAATCTGCTATAAAGGCAGGTTTTCCTTGACCTCCTTCTCTTTTCCTCTCGCGGGTTGTGATTTATGCTGAACCTCCTTTGAGTCATCTACTTGTACGGTTTCATCCTTATCTTTTCCAGTTTTCTCCAAAACCTGTTCATGTTTGGTACCTGCAGACATAAGGTCAGTAAGAACTTTACCACTCCTGGTGGCGATGGCCATGCAGTGCCCGTCCATTTTGGGTTTCTGAATGATGTCACTTGGTAGTGATCCATTCTTCCTCTGATTCAGTAAGGCTGAGAGTTTCCCCAACTGCTGGTCAATTTGTTTAATGGAGATGGTGTGAGAGTCCACCAACTAACTCATGCTTGAGAAATCACCTCTCATTTCTTTTACCCCTGTATCAGTTGATTCAACCTTCTGGAGTACTTTAGCCATCATATCTTACAGCTTAGATCCGCTGGAACTACCACATGCCCGGTCTCTATTGCCTGAGGGCACATAAACACCACTGCGATCATTCCTATACCCATCTTTATTTTTCCAGTTTTCTTGATCTCTATTTGATGGCCTATCATACTGACCATCCCTAACATAGTTCCGACCTGCGTTTCCAGAATTGTAACCTTGATATCCAGAGTTATAATTTTGGAAACCCCCTTGATTCCCCAAGTAGTTAGCTTCCTCATCAAGGTAAAGATCCTGATCCTCATACCTGTTTTGCTGCCCCACAACATTCACCTTTTCAGACTTGGCGATAATGTGCTTTGTGAGCAGACTATTTGAGTCCACATATATGCCATGTCTTGGTCCCTTTCTTCTTCTCTCTTCCTTTGTTCAACCGAGAGCTCAAATGTATACCCAAGCTCTCCTACCTCTGCTCTGTATCTCTAGTGTACCATGCTCTGTTGTTCTTTGAGACCTCATCCAATAGTTACATGCTCTCCGCAAATGACTTCCTTATAAATGAGCCTTCACAAACTGCATCAACAACAGGTTTAGTAACATAATTCAGAGACCTATAAAAGGCCTATTTAAGATGCCTTTCGATAAGATCATGGTTGGGGCATTTCTTCAGCTTTTGGCTGAACCTCCACCAAGAATCATGCATTCCCTCTCCTGGTAGCTGCTTGTGTGTACTAATCTCGTCCTTTATCTGCAACTCTTTTGATTTTGGGAAGAATCGTTCTAGGAAAGCTTCTTTTAACTCATTCCAAGTTCGGATGGAGTCTTCTGGCATCTCATTCAACCAGTTAGTCACCTTTCCAGTTAGAGAAAATGGAAATAGCCTCAACCTTATTGTTGTTTGGTTGACCCCAGGAATCTCTTGTGACTTATAGATTGCCACAACATTCATTAAGTACTGATTTGCATTATCACCAGCTGCACCTCTAAACATACCTTTCAGGTTCAGCAATTAGATCATGGTGCTGGTGATTGTGAACTTAACACGTAGGGGTAGGCAGATAACACTATGGCTCCAGTAGCTCCAGCTCCATCTAAGTCAACATCATCTTCTTCATGCATCATATGAGCTGGATACTGAGCTCTACCCCTTGGGTCTATTAGTTGGCGCTGGGGATGGACTACTCCTTCCACCCTTCTGTTCTCATCTACTACCGTAGGTTGATTGATTCCAGCATTCAACTGGACACCTGGCCTAGGTTGATTGATTCCTACTGTTTGATGTACATTCCTTACAACATCAATCTCAGCTTCTAGTCCCAGTCTGTGTCTCTCAGCCTCTAGTTCTTGTGCATTAACCATCTTTTGAAGAGTTCTCTGAACTTCAGGGTCGTAAGGAAGCAATGGGACTCCTTTGCTTATAGTGTTGGGCATTCACAATCTGACTCTCCTGAAAAAGACACAGACACCAAACAAAACATAAAATTAGGAAATGTAGCTACAATCAAATAAAAGCTAGTAAAATACTTCTGAATCGAAATTCCCCGGCAGCTGCGCCAAAATTTGAGACGTCCAAACTTACACTTCAAATAAGAAGTGTAAACGGTCGATGCCAATTTACAGAACTCAACTACAATTGAGGTCAATCCCACAAAGAATTTCTTTATAGATAAGGTTTCATTATCGCGTTTATTCAAATGTTGCCATTATCTCCTAAACAAATAACAACGAAAAGTAAATTGGGTTTGGTGAAAATGTTATAATTACCAAACTTCCAATCAAAATCTAGATTTGCGACAAACAAACTCTTTCGTTGTAAGGTTGATTAAGTTAAATAAGAGAAATCAGGATTGTGTTCACCATAACATTAGTTCAAGTGTTCTTTCGTAATTGAGCATCACACAACTCAATGTTTACAAAATCATTGCGAGTAAAATTTATCTGACACTTCTCAACCAAATTAGATAATTATCACTCATTTTCTCTCGACCCTAGAGTGTTACTAACATTGATCCTTGCTTAAAATGATATGGTGTTAAAGATCTTTTTTTCCCGAACTCAAGCTTTAACTCTAATTGGATAATCTAGTTCAGCCTTTTTCCTAACTGTACCAGATACAGGCTCATCTTATGCGTGCACTCACTAGATGACAATGATATCGAAAGCTAAAAACTACCGAATATAAACACAGATACCCCTTTACACGTTTTACGGAATCGTATCTAGATCTTCGTCATGGATCCCACAACCCTAGTCGTGGTATTTAGCTACTCATGCTTTCACGTAAACAATCCATAATTAGGGATGAAAACATATTGAGAAAGATTTACGAAAGTAATTAGCAAATCAACAATCACTTTGATAATCTGATAGTCTGAATCTGAATTTCCAACTGATAGCAATAATAAAAATCCAAAACTTGAAAGCCAAGAGTAATGTTGTGTTCTTCTTCGTGAAATGTAAGATAATGAATAATCCTTTTCAAAACGACCTAAAGTAATTCAAAATAGAATGTTTAAAATGAGTCCTAATCGAATTAGGACTAAGTTGTTGGGCCTTTTCACGGCCACTACCATGACCAGTCAAGGGCTTCACGATCCGTGAAGCCCTCTGTGGTCTTGCCTTGGAACTTTCCGAAAGTGGGTCTTCAAACTTGGTCACTAAAAAATGCACCACGAGAGCTACCACGGTCCGTAGTCAGGACTACGGCCCGTGAAGTTGCCCGTGGTCTTCACTTGGGTTTCAACCTTCTTTCAATTCTTTCTTGCTTTCACACTGGTTCAGCTTCACGACAGGTACCACGGTCCGTGGTGAGGACTACGGCCCGTAAAACCCTCCGTGGTCTTCACTTGGTTATTCCTGCTCTTCATCTTCTCAAGGCCCAGCATTGCCTCACTTTCACGAGCTCAACCACAGACCGTATATTACGGTCTGTGAAGTTGGCCGTGAACTTCACTTGGTCAACATCAGTTCTGCTTCCTTTTTCTACATTTCTATACAACCCAAATTCTGCCTACACATTTAACAAACCCATCAAATAATCCAAAATCAATTGAAAGAGGTACTTCTAACTAATTTTGTCTGAGCCTTGAATGAACTACATTCTCTTCGATCCCTTTCCGGAACCAGCCCTAGACCTCTTCTTTTAAATGTTTTTTGGGGATACTTTTTCTGTCGCAGGTGCTGCTACAACTAATTGGTTCTTCAGTTGATTAGTGAACAAAGGAATTTAGTATGGAATAGTAAAGAAATATAAGAACATAATTGTCAAAAGCTTGAAAAAGAAAAGAAGGAGTTCAACCGTTCCCTAAATATGGAGTCAATGACTTTGAAGGGCCATTATTGAGTCAAGCAACCGAAACGTATTAGTTCATAGTTATTAAACATCAAATGTGCCATAATTTCGTGGCACATCAACTCCCATCTTTCAACCTTACCTATTGTATATTTCATTTTTAATTAGATCCTTCAACGAAGTCTGAAAATCTTAACATACCTCAAATGATAATAGTTATTGTATGCAAACTCTACTAAAAGATAAAAATTGATCCTAATAATCACCAAAGTCAACCACATAAACTCGCAACTTATTCTCAAGGACCCGAATAGTCTGCTTAGACTAACTATCGGTTTGAAGATGAAAGGTTGTGCTAAGATTAACCCAAGTACCCAACTCCTTCTGCATAAACCTACAAAAATGAGATGTAAATTATGTAAGGAAATCATAGAGATGGGCATCCTATTCAAGCGAACTATCTCCCGAATGTAGTTCTTGGCTAACTTCTCTGTATTTTAAGTATTCTAAACTGGTATAAAATGTGCAAACTTAGTCAATCAATTGATGATGATCCGTATAACATCAAACTTATCCAAGGTATGTGGAAAATCTACCACAAAGTCTATCTTAATACGCTCCAGCCTTCACTCAGGTATGGGCATTTTTTTAATCACACCTCTAAGCTTTTGGTGTTTATAATTCACTTGCTAACAATTTAAACCTCAAGATGCAAAATATAATATGTCCTTCTGTAACGACAAAGACCGTCATGATTGGCACCTAAACTAACCCTCCGGTGGGAGAACCACTACTACAACCCATACCAAGCAACTAAACCAAAAACTAAAGCATTTAATAATAGCTAAAACTGAAGTTCCCATAAACTTCAAACAAAAGATCTAACAATTAACAATGCGGAAATACATCTAGAAACTGAAAGTCCATGTACCAAAACATCTAACAATGAACCAAACTCTAAACAAGAAAGGTCACAACCACAACTAATGAACTAATAACTAACTAGAAAAGTCTAAGCCCAAAATGGTGGACATAGACGAAAGAGAACCCATGGCATCCCGGATGAATTGGCTCACCCTTGAATTCGAATGATCACTGATCTTCTAAGCGAGGTCTGTCAATAGTCGCCGGAAGATGCCCTGTACTCAACAAAAATAAAAGCAAGTGCAGTATCAGTACACAACCACAATGTACTGGTAGGATCACACGGCTATTCCACTAAGTGTAACTTAAGCAAGTCAGTACAATATTACAAACATACAACAAACCGAACACATACAATATTGATTATCACATGCTCAACAATATACATTTATAAAAAGTCATTAGTCCTCTCATGGAACCCAAACCCAAACCCAAACAGTTAACATACCGGAACGTGGTATCCGATCCAATGATTATGCCGGAACGTAACAACTGATCTCATAATTATGTCGGAACGTGGCAACTGATCCCAATTAGCTATGCTGGAATGTGGCAACCGATCCATTCAACACACCACAATCACAATCACAAGTATCTTCTTAAGTTCATACAAAAAGTCATGATTCATGGCATTCATCATTCATCTATCTCATTTACAACAAGTGTGATCAATAATGCAACATTAGCATACATACATGTATCATAATGAAGAAGGAACAAACATACATAGCATAATCATAGAATCACAACCATCACCTACCTCGAAACAAGCTTGAAACCCTAAGAAACTTGATTCTTCCCTTTCCGAATTCATTCCGCTTGTTCTTGGTCTACAAATAATCAATATAATATGGGAATCAACAAATAATAGCTAATTATCAGGATTACTAACAATTCTATGAACCCTAGATCAAACCCATGATCCTTATTATCCTAATTAGGGATGTTTCCACCATAGATTCTAGATCAAAACCCTCCCCCATCGATATTTACCGATTATATTACGTTCAACGGATCAAAAAATGGATTTGGGGAGTTAAAATCTTACCTTTAGCCTGAAGAATGGTGAGAAATGGTCAAGAACTCATACATGGTCGTTTCCTAGCTCTCAAAGTAAAAAATTGCAAAATAAAACATTTTTGGGGTTTATTTATCACCTTAAGTCGTGTCTGGCCCGCAACAACGACCCTCACCCCGCTACAGCGGTCCCATCAGATCGACCAAAACCACCGCCAAAGCGGATTGCACGAAATAATGAGCTATTTAAAGAATTCCAAAATTCCCATTTCGGAACACACCTTCAACCAACAACGCTAAAAAAATACCATTCACGCTAAGATCAATTTCGGGAGTTTTACTCACCCGAATTCAATTGCGTAAAGTCGTACCGGTTCCTTATTGTTACCAGATTTCCCTACACCTCAATGACTCTAGTTTCGTCCAAATCTGGACTAGGTTGGGAATTTCCAAGTTACTACGAAAAAGTTTACCGACCCAAAATTTTTCCCCCTTGGCTTTTCTATAATGACAAAACCCGGTCGTTACAATAGATACCAATTTACCCATCACTCGTCCCCGAGTGACAAACTTAGGAAAATAGGCTAAGGAAGTAATGAAGTAGTACCTGAATCGATGAACAATTGGGGATACTTGTCTCGCATGTCCCTCTCGATTCCCAAGTAGCTTCCTCAACTGGACGATGCTTCAATTGAACTTTCACGGACTTAATCTCCTTGGTCCTCAACCTGCGCACATCACGATTAAGAATTGCAATTTGTTCCTCCTCATATTAGAGGCCTTTGTCTAACCCAATTGAGTCCCACTTAATGATGTAATCCCCATCACCATGGTATCTCTTCAACATGGTCACATGAAATATCGGATGAACTCCTGATAGGTTAGGAGGTAAAGCCAATCAATACGCTACAGGTCCTACACATTCAAGAACCTCAAAGGGACCAATGTATCGCAGACTTAGTTTGCCCTTCTTGCCAAATCTCATCACCCCTTTCATGGGTGATACCTTAAGAAGAATATTCTCACCGGTTTGAAACGCTATGTCTCTTACCTTATGATCCGGATACTCATTCTGTCTACTCTGGGCTGCTAGAAGCTTTGTTTGGATACTCCTCACCTTATCTTGAGCATCCTTCACTAATTCAACCCCCAATGGTTTCACATATCCAGCCTCAAACCATCCTATGGGTGATCTACGTCCCCTTCCATAGAGTGCCTCAAATGGTGACATATCAATGCTGGAGTGATAACTATTATTATAAGAGAATTCACACAAAGGTAAGAACTTATCCCAATGCCCTCCAAAATCAATCACACATGCCCTCAACATGTCTTCTAACACTTGAATAGTCCTCTATGACTGTCCGTCTGTCTGTGGATGGAAGGCTATACTAAAAGTGAGTTGTGTGCCCATTTCATCATGTAATTTCCTCCAAAACTTGGATGTGAATTGGGTACCACAGTCTGAGATGATAGAGAGGGGCACCCCATGTAACCTCACTATCTCTTTCACATAAACCTTATCCAATTGTTTAGCATTATAATCTATTCTTACCGGAATAAAATGGGTTGACTTAGTCAATCTATCAACCACTACCCAAATAAAATCAAACTTCCCCAAAGTCTTGGGAAGACCAACCAGAAAATCCATGGCTATCCTTCCCCCGTTCCATTCCGAAATTGGCATTCTTTGAAGCAAACTTGCAGGCCTTTGAGGTTCATACTTCACTTGTTTGCAATTTTGACACTTAGCCACAAACTCTGCTATATCCCTCTTCATGCTCGGCCACCAATAAATTCGCTTCAAATCTCGGTACATCCTCGTCACACCCGAATGAATAGAATATCGCGAGCCATGAGATTCTGTCAACAATTTCTGAATCAAGTAATCAACTCGAGGAACATAAATCCTCCCTTTAAAATTGAGCACACCTTCCGCATCAAGAGTGATCTCTTGTGCCTTACCATTTGCAGTCCTCTTTCTAAGCTCCTCCAAATTTTCATCTTCAAATTGTTTGGCCTTGATCTCCTCAATGAATGTGGCCCTCGCTTCAATGCTAGCTAACACCCTACCTCTTTCTGAGATACCCAACTGCATGAATTTAGACTCCAAGGTCTGAACTTCCTTTGCCAAAGGCCGCTTGGATACACTCAAGCAAGCTAAACTACCCATACTCACCGCTTTTTGACTCAAAGCGTCTACCACTACATTAGCCTTGCCCGGATGGTATTGAATGGTCACTTAATAATCCTTGAGTAACTCCATCCACCTTCTTTGTCTCAAATTCAGATTCTTTTGAGTTGACACATGCTACAAACTACGATGATCAGTAAACACCTCACACTTCACCCCATAGAGGTAATGTCGCCAGATCTTAAGAGCAAATACTACCGCTACCAATTCTAAATCATGTGTTGGATAATTCTTCTCATGCGCCTTCAATTGACGCGAGGCATAAGCTATAACATTCTTATCCTACATCAACACAGCCCTCAAACCAAAATGTGAAGCATTATAATAAACAATAAAATCTTTACCTGCAACCGGTAATGCAAGAATAGGCATGGTGGTCAAGAGAGTCTTGAGCTTTTGGAAGCTCTCCTCACATTTTTCAGTCCATTCAAATGGTATTTTTTTTGTCAAATTAGTCAAGTGAGTGGCAATAGAAGCAAAAATTTTCACAAATCGATGATAGTAGCTAGCGAGCCCCATAAAACTCCTAACTTCAGTCACAGAACTTGGTCGAACCCAATTCTTAACCACCTCAATCTTTTGAGGATCTACCATTACCCCTTTTTTTGAAGCTATATGTCCCAAAAATGCAACCGAAGTCAACCAAAATTCACACATAGAAAATTTAGCATACAACCTTTGTTTCCCAAGAACACCCAAAACAATGCGAAGATGGTTGACATGCTCTTCCTCGCTTTTCGAATAGATCATCAAGAATGACTATGATGAAAGAATCAATAAATGTCTTGAATACCCCATTCATTAAACTCATGAAAGTTGCAGGCGCATTGGTCAAACCAAAAGACATAACCAAAAACTCTTAGAGCCCATAACGAGTCTTAAACGCCGTCTTGGGCACATCCTTATGCCTAATTTTTAACTGATGGTAGCCAGAGCTTAGATCAATCTTAGAGAAAGATGATGCACCTTGCAATTGGTCAAAAAGATCATCTATTCGAGGCAAGGGATACTTATTTCGAATAGTGACCCTATTCAATTGCCGGTAATCTATACACATTCTCATACTAGCATCCTTTTTCTTAAGAAATAAAACTTGAGCACCCCATGGGGAAGTACTAGGATGAATAAATGTCTTATCAAGAAGCTATTGGATTTGAGCCTTAAGCTCTCTTAATTCTGTTGGGGAGGGATTGAAATGGGGCGCGTACCAGGCTCCAAATCAATGCAGAAATCTATATCCCTATTAAGAGGAATACGAGGCAAGTCATTAGGAAACACTTCTCTAAATTCTGACACCACATGAATAGGCTCAATGGATGGAGCCTCAATCTCAACCTCCCTAATATGAGCCAAATAAGCCAAACAACCCTGCTCTACCAATTTTCTAGCCCGAATTGAGGATATGATCTTAGCTTGCTTAGGCTTGTACACCCCTTCCCACTCTAATTTTTCCTTTCCCAGAATTTCTAGAGTTACAGACTTAGTATTACAATTAAGCACATCATAATAGGGGTATAACCAAGTCATGTCTAAGATAATATCAAAGTCAGTCATATCCAGAATCACCAAATCAGCCCTAGTCTGAAAACCCAAAAACAAAATAGGACAAGCACAATAGACATGGTGACTATGACTGACTCTCCAACTGGGGTAGAAACGTGGATAAGAGCATCAAGTATATCACAAATCATATCAAACTTTGAGGCAAATCTCACGCATACATAAGAATAAGTAGAACCCGGATCAAATAACACATTGGCCATCTGGTCACAAAGAAGAATAGTACTCGTGATCACTGCGTCAGACGCCTCTACCTCATTCTTGCGTGAAAATGCATAACACTAAGCCCTATCATCTTGATGAATCACATCTCTGCCTGGTTGCACGTTACCCCTGCATGAGTTACCATTTTCTCTACCCCCACGACCTCGCTGAGTACCTCTTCGCCCACCTTGTGGATCCCCTCGACCATTATTACCATTTCCCGTGGGTACCACTGCTCTAGACTACTGCTACACGGAATCTAACACACAAGGGTAGGGACAAACTCTCCTCATATGCCCAGGTTCACCACAATTGTAGCATGTACGATCAAAAGATGGCCTGCTGCCCGCTGAAGGTGGGACTCCTTGGCTTTCCTGAATTAAATTATGAGGTGGAGTTCCCGAGTAATTACCTGTTGAGGCGGGCATAGAGGACTAAGTTGGCTTGGCTACAAGCATTGGCCTCCCTGAACCTCTGGAATAAGAACCTTGAAAGTTGCATGAATTCTTGTCCCTTTTTGCCAATGCCTTAGCCTGACCGTCTCGCCTCACCCCCTCCACTTTCTTAACATAGTCTGTTTCCTCATTAAAGCTCCTCCCTGCAGAGGTCATATGAACAGATAATACCTGCAACTTAGAATTTAGTCCCCTAATAAATAACCAGATTCTCTCTTCCTCAGTAGTCACTAATTGAGTAGCATATCTAGACAAAGCATGGAACTTGGCCTCATAAGCAACCATAGTCATACCACCTTGCTCCAAAGCCATGAACTCATCCTTCTTGCGATCCCTCAAAGTCCTAGGCACATATTTCTCTAAAAACAAAGCATGAAATTGGGTCCAAGTAAGTGGAGGTAAAGTAGAAGATCTGCATTCCATATAAGCTCTCCAACACTGCTTAGCCTCACCTTGAAGTTGAAAGGACACAAACTCAACCCCATGCTGATGAACAATTCCCAACTTATGAAGCCTCTCATAGCAATCTAAGATAAACTCATAATATAAGCATCCTCATTCTCAGAACCAAGAAACACATGAGGCTTTAGCTTCAAAAACTTAGTCAACATTTCATGCTCATTACTAGTCATAACAGAACCCAAAAAAGGATGGAAGAAAGCATCGTTACCTCCCGTTCCACCCGTCTTCGGCGCAGTGCTAGCAACATGGGGATTAGTGGGAGCTTGAGTTGCTTGAATAGAAGGAAACACTCTAGGACTAACCAACCCTTTCAAGAATGACATAATCTGTCGAGCTAACACTGGTTCTGTGGGAGGAACATCGGTAGTCTCAGCCTACACCTCTTCCTCTTGTCCCACATCCTAACCATTGTCCACATCAACATTCTCCTCTATCTCTTCATGATGCGCATGATAGTTTTCATTTTCAACAGGAGATCCATTCCCAGCAGTCGCTACTCTTTCACGGCCTATACCCCTGCCTCGACCGTGACTTCTCGCTGCAGATTCCATCGCTGGAGCATTGACAGGAGCTACGGGCCCGACGCCATTGAATCTAGTATTAACCGTCTGCGTACAGAAGAGTGAATGAGGTTAGATACCAATTTGAATTGCCAGATACCAATTGGAATCAAGTCATAGCACGAAAGGAGACAAGAGAAAATAAAGAGCTTTCCTAAAGTCCTATAGCCTCTCGAAGAAAAGTAAAGGCGTCCCCGTATCATTCCACAAGACTTTACTAGACTTATTTTGGTACATCGAGATCAACGAACCTAGGCTCTGATACCAACTTTGTCACGACCCAGACCATCATGATTGGCACCCAACACTAACCCTCTGGTGGGAGAACCACTACTACAACCAAAATCAAGCAACTAAACCAAAAACTAAATCATTTAAGGATACGAAAACATGAATAATAGCTAAAACTGAAATTCCCAGAAACTTCAAACAAAATATCTAACAACTAACAATGCAGAAATACACCTATAACCTGAAAGTCAATATACCAAAACATCTAACAATGAACCAAAGTCTAAAAAATAAGGGTCAAAACCCCAACTAATGAACTAATACCTAACAAGAAAAGTCTAAGTTCAAAATGGTGGACATAGACGAAAGAGAACCCATGGCAGCCCAAAAGAATTGGCTCACCCTTGAATTCAAACGATTACTGATCTCTAAGAGAGGTCTGTCAATAGCCGCCGGAAGATGCCCTGTACTCAACAAAAATAAAAGTAAATGCAGTATCAGTACACAACCACAGTGTACTAGTAGGAACACACGACTATCCCACTAAGTGTAACATAAGCTGGTCAATACAACATGACAAACATACAACATACCGAGCATATACAATATTGATTATCACATGCTCAACAATATGCATTTTTAACAAGTCATTGGTCATCTCATGACTTATCTAACTACTCATGTAATAAAAGTCATAATTAATTCACCCTATTGTTGCCAGATTTTCCTACACCTCAATGACTCCAATTTTGTCCAAATCTGGACTAGGTTGGGAACCTACAAGTTACTACGGAAAAGTTTTCCGATCCAAAATTTTTCCTCGTTGGCTTTTATATAACGACGGAACCTTGTTGTTACACCTTCTTCGTTCGACACCACTAATAACGTTGCTTCAAATCACGATAAATTTAAGTAGCGCAAATGAATAAAATACCTAAAATTATGGGACTCTTCCATGATGGTCTAATCAAATCACATGCCCGATAAATACATATGCGATCATTTATCCTCTAAACTGTTTTGCTATCTAAAATTATCTCATTGGCTTCTCCTTGTTACACCTTATCTCGAATCTTGAACAAATTTTTACTATCAAACTATCGAGCCAGAATCTGTTCCAATAAGGATGAACTCACCACCATTTAATCCAAAATCCTATTAAATTTTGAAATATCAAGTCTCATAAAGCTATTGGCTAAGGAATGTATATCCATAATTGACGGGTCTACAAGACCATCATTTATCATTTGAGTAAGACAAATGTGGTAGTACATGTCTTGAGTTGAAAGACATTAAGTATGGATAGATTCAGACAAGGATGTACATTCCTTAGCCAATAGCTTTATGAGACTTGGTATTTCAAAATTTAATAGGATTTTGGTTTAAATGGTGGCGAGTTCATCCTTACAGGAATAGATTCTGGCTCGATAGTTTGATAATAAAAATTTCTTTAAGATTCGAGATAAGGTGTAACAAGGAGAAGCCAATGAGGCAATTTTAGATGGTGAGGGTATTTTGAGGATAAATGATTGCATATGTATTTCTCGGGCATGTGATTTGATTAGATTATAATGGAAAAGGACCATAATTTGCGGTATTTTATTCATTTGGGCTACTTAAATTTATCATGATTTGAAGCAACATTAATGGTGGTGTCGAACGAAGAAGGACATTGTATATTTGTATCTTGAGGTTAAAATTATTAGCAAGTGAATTATTAACACCAAAAGCTTGGAGGTTTGATTAAAAAAATGTTCATACAGTAAAGGTGGGAGCGTATTGCGATGGACTTTGTGGTAAAATTTCCATAAACCTTGGATAAGTTTGATACTATATGGATCATCGTCGATTGATTGACTAGGTTTGCACATTTTATACCGATTTAGAATACTTATAATACAAATAAGTTAGCCAAGATCTACATTCGGGAGATATTTCGCTCGAATAGGATGCCCATCTCTATTATTTCATCGAGGGACATAATTTACATCTCATTTTTGTAGGTTTATGCAAAAGGAGTTGGGTACTCGGGTGAATGTTAGCACAAACTTTCATCAACAAACCTAGAGTTAGTCTGAGCAGACTATTCGGGTCCTTGAGAATATGTTTTGAACTTATGTGGTTGACTTTGGTGATTATTAGGATCAATTTTTATATTTTGGTAGAGTTTGCATACAATAACTATTATCAATCTAGGTATGTTAATATTTTCAAACTTCATTGAAGGTATTTTTTTCTAATTAAAGATTAAAAATGAAATAGACAATGGGTTAGTGAGAAAGATGGGGTCTCATACCAATTGTGTGATGGGATTTGGTAAGAATAACTATCACACCCCGAGGCTACCCCCTAGACGTAACATGGGACCTAGGATCACGAGTGACCCCAATCTAACCCTAAGTATCACCTATGAAAAACATACTGAAAAATAGCTAAGTAAATCATATACTATGCGGAAGCTAAAAACAGTGGATATCTGAAATAGGGTAAAACCCAACTAGTCTGAATATATAAGATATAATAAGAGTTTAGTGATGACTGAGACCACACTTAACAACTTGAGCTGAATATACTACTATGTTTAAGAAGCCTCTAACTGAAAGGAGTTGCTGGGACATGCCCCAGCTAACTCTAACAAGATTGAAACTAAAAAATAAAGACTAAAATATAATGCATGTTTATTGTCCTCAAAGTATAAGGAATCACCACTGAAGCTACTGAATTCCGACTCAGGATCAAACTAAGCATGATCTGGATGCTGAGTGCCTAAACCTACATCATGAAATGGTATAGCGCAAAGTATACGTCAATACTTGGAATGTACAGAGCATGAAGGATATAGATATGCTAAGCTAAAAAAAAGTATATAAGTTGAACAATGCATAACTGAGCAATGATATAATATGAACAAGGATATAGATATGTACTGAAGTATAACTGAAACTTGAACTGAATGTAATGACCCAGTACTAATCATGAAGATAACATCCTGACTGAATATTGAAATAAGTGCTGAAAACCTGGTCAATGTACTAAGAGTTTGACTATGAAAGCTACTATTAACAGACATAAACTACGTGAGCTAAACGTGGAGTCCAATGTATACGCCCCATCGAGAGGAACCAATATACCTTGCCAGGGCTTAGAGTCATAACTGTGGCGTGATCACTAAAGTTGATGCCCAACTGAGGAGAATTATAAACCTACGCATGCAATTAGTTCTGAGACTTTAAGGGTACGCTGAACCCTAATCCAATTCAATTCTAAGTCTACTCCCAAATAAATATTCATGAAGCTAAAATGCAGTAAATACTTAATAGCTCAAAACACTGACATGCTAACTGAGAATGCAACATTTATATACTGAGAATATGACATTCAAAATTTGAAGCATGATTTTCTATCTAACTGACCTAGCATGTATAATTCATAAACTAGAATAAATTTACAAAATCTGGGGTTTTGAGTGCTATGCATGGAATTAAATTAAATTAACAAGAAACAAGTTATTTAGATCAAAGGAACCATAATCACAACAAATCTTGAAAATCTAGAAACCCTAGGTCTGAACATTTATCAGAACATACTAAATTCTAGGGATCTAATGGGTGAAAGGAACCCACTAGTGAAATCCCACATACCTAGTGACGAAATCTACGGAGAAATCCTTTGGATTTAAGGGTTGAACTTTGAAGAACACTCATGTTTGTTCTTGGGAGAAGTAGTCGACTTTTCCTCTTCTTTTCACTCTAAGTTGGGTGATTTTTGGAGAATGAGGGTTCTGGGTATTGTCTGACTAGATTAACTAATGTATTATTGACTTATTTCTTTTGTGTGATTGTGTTTTTTATTGAACCTGTATATTTGTGATAGTTGAGGTGATTATATATCATACTGATAATTGATTTATTGAGATGCATCATCATCCCCTTTTATTGAAATCATATGGTACCCATGCATTGACATGAGATTGAGTATAAGTTGGAGATGTGGAGATCGTTCGTGCTACGGATTGTGAGATGTTATGATTATAAGTTGGGCACGTGAAGATCGTCTGTGCTGGGATTGTTTGATTTTATGATAGTTTGTAGAGATTGTCCGCATAGACACGTGAAAATTGTCCGTGTCGCTATATGGACCTCGTGAGTCCCCCATGGGTTATGAACTCTTGATGTATTTCAGAAGAGTATCATGTATATACAATTGGGAGAATACTTTACATTTGAGGCATATCATTTCATGGTGTCACATTGCATTATATCTCATTACATCATTCATTCTTGTGGATTATGTGCTTTATTGGTGGTTGGACATTACATGATATTTGATTACCCTTATTTGTTGAAACTTGACTAATAACTAATACATGCCTAAAATGATATCGAAGTCTAACTCTACAAGATTTGCTGAGGTGACTTTCTTGGAAACTGTGATAGGGCAATTTCTGTATACCCGTCTAGCTATAGCTGGGTCACCGACTGGAGTAATGACTGAAAAGGGTTTTGGAAGAGTTTCTGGACTAATATTGATGTTGGCTGCTATATAAGGAGTTACAAAAGAAAAAGTATCCCCTGGATCTAACAAAGAATAAACATCTAAGGTAAAAACTTGTAACGTACCAGTGACTACATTAGGAGAATCTTCCTGATCCTGGCGAGCCTTAAGAGAAAACAACCTGTTTTGGCGTTGATCGCCACCTGTACCAGATGAGTTACCCTACTGAGTCGGGCGACCTGTTGGTGCTACTGAAGTTCTACACTGAGCCCTACCATTATTACCTCATTGACCCTGTTTAGCAGAAGGAAAATCTCTCAACTTGTGACCAGACTAACCACACCCAAAGCATCCTTCCTATAACACACCGGAAATAATGACCTAAGCTAAAGCCTAGCGAGTAGTATAGTAGCCTAATGAAGTTAAAACGTAAGTTAGAGTCCTAAAATAACTTCCCTAATATAGTACTAGGGTTTTAGTGCCTAAACGTCAAGGAACGACCCCCTAGGACCCCCCCCCCCCTCCAAGGGTCCATGAGGAGGACCCAAGGGAAGGTCCAAAAGCTGTAAAAAATAGCATGGAACCATGATTGGGCACCCACGCCACGTAGGTGGACCCACGCTCCGTGGTTTAGAGTCGTGGGTTGAGACTTAGTTTCCCCAAGTTTTTCCTCCAAACCTCCCTCTCTGACCCAAACCACGCCATGCAGGATGGGCCGTGGTCCCATCCATAATCCCTGGATGGGGTCTATGGATCCCAATCTGCAAAAGCTGGTTTGGGGTTCGACCATAGGGGGTGTTTTCATAAATTACTAATTAAATTAATTAAGTAGTAGGGACGGTTATTATTAGTTATTTTAAGTATATTAAAGTATTTTTAACTATTAAACAACCCTTTTAACTCTCATAACTCACAAACTCAAAACTCAACCAACTTCCCTCCCAAAAATATTCTCTCTCTAAACTCCATTGAAGAACAAAGAAGGAGGTCAAGATTAGGGTTCAAGCTCCAAGATTTTCACTCCAATTTCGTGGGAAAACATCAATCAAGGTATGGGAACCTTGATTCATGGAACACTTTTCTCCATGAAGCCCTTCAAACTCTAATTTCAAAATTGGTAACTTGTTCAAAAACTAGAGTTTTCATTCTAGCCATGGGTTCTTCCTAAAAATGATTTTATTATGTTAATTGCATTATATTATGGATGATTTGATGTTTAATTGTGATTTTCATTGTAAATTTCATGAATTGTGATAGGTGTATTGATGCAAGATGATTACTATGAATAGTATCTATGTTAATATATTTATTGAATCTTGTTTTATTCATGCCTATTGTAGTATCTTTAGGTGTAATTGTGAGACATGATTCATGACCTTGAAAGGGGTAAATTGCTAGGGTTTGTACATATTGATGAAAGTTGAGTATAACCTATTGATTCAACTAGAAAGTAAATCTCCTATGACTAATGTGTAAAGTATGATATTGTTGAAAGGTTGTTCTTCCCTTACCCTTACACTTGATGATGCATGAATAGTCTAGGATGATGATGATGATGTTATTGTGTTGATTGAAAGTCTATTCTCATGAAAACACTATGAATGTAATGTGAAAGTTCTACTCACATACTAATGTTGATTCTAAGGTTGAAAGTACATTCTCACCTTTAATGAATCTATGAGCTATTTTGATGAATTGAGAATGAGGGATAGAGCATTCCTTCACACATGTAAATGCAATTAAAGACTAACTATGTATAAATTGGGAAATAATGCTTAGTACCGAGTGGATATGGACAATGAGGTAAAGGCCTTTCCGTCAATGCAATAGGTCGGGTCATCTAAAGTAAACTCATGAGATGGAAGCTCCTCCGCCAATGCAAGAGGTAGGGTTTCTAGAAGCAATCTCCCTATCCCATAACTATGTGCCAACATAAGACCTTAGCTAGTGGATCCACCTTATGGCTATACATTTAGTTCTACCTTAGGTAAGTAGGACACCTTCTTTTAGTGTAGGGTTACACGACCCCAGATTCCATGTAGCTCACATGGTCTATGTCGGTTATGGCTACTTTTCCTATATTATAAAGATAATGAATGAGACATGAACAATACTATGACTTCTTGGTGAGTTTACTTAGTAGGAGTAGGGGTATGGGACTTCACATCCACATTGCACAAGTAGACTTAGTAGGATGTTGTGGGATGGTTCCTTTATATTATGATGAGATACAAATGTATGCATGTGTGTTGAATGGATGGTTGTCATGAATAACTTTCCTTATATTCAAGTAATGTACATGACTATTTCCTTAATTGTGACTAATGATTATAATGAGGTCTAAAGATGATGTGCATGACCAAGGTAGCTTCAAGGGGGTGCTTAGTAGGGTTGGTATTATGGGATGCCAACCGTACATTGCACAAGTGTTCCTTAGGGGTTACTAAGGTGTTGATATTACTATGTATGAGTATAAATGTGATTATGGCTTGTGTTGTACATTGTAAATGCATGTTGGTTTCCAAACTTGATAAATGCATACTTTGCAACTAAAATGTCCCTTTTATCATATTTAAAGGATTTTATGCATGTTTCCATAGTTAGTACATATTTGTGCTAACCCTTTCTTCCTCTACATTTTTATAAGTGTAGGTTCCGGCTAGGTGACATACACTCTCTTTCTTGAAGAAGACTTGGATTGCTTATCTCCAAGTTGTGGTGAGTCCTCAAGTTTGAGGACGGATTATCCATTTCTTAGTTTCTATTGTACTTATCATGTTGAGACTTTTGTTGATGTAAAGGGCTAATTCCCAAACTTTGTATTCATATGTATTAGATGGTGCATGAGACAAAGTCTAGTTTCCTATGATTTTCTTTTATGAAAAATGAAGTTGAACTTCGATTGAAATACCCCCTTAGACTTAGAGTCTGATGCCCTACCTTTCTGATCCTGTCGAAACCTGGAAGATGAGGGTGCTGGAGCTAAAGACTTTTGTCGAAACTGCGAGCGATTTCCACTACCCGTTTTCTATTGAGAATACTCATAGTTGCATGTTCTAGCCTTCTTATTATCCCTATCATGTTCCCTAAGCTTATCTCCCTTAACCTGCTGAGCATGAGTCATGAGCCTAGAGATGTTCATATATTCCAGCAACATAGTATTCCTACACTCTATTTTCACTAAGTTGGATACCCCATATAGAAACTTGTTCATTTGAACCCTGGAATCGGCAACCATATGAGGAGCATACCTAGAGAGTGGGGTGAACTTGAGTCCGTACTCTTGGACCGATATGCTACCTTGCCTCAAATTCATGAACTCTTGAGCTTTTGCCTCCCTCAATTCTCTTGGGAAGAACCTGTCAAGAAAAGTCTCACTGAAGCACTCCCAAGTGATAGGAGCCGTATCCGTACCCCTATTTTCCTTCCATTGAGTAAATTAGATGTGAGCTACATCCTTAAGCTGGTAGGATGCTAACTCCACCCTATCATTTCAAGTCACTTGCATCACTCTGAAGATCTTTTTGACCTCATCTATGTAGTTTTGGGGATCCTCACCAATCTGCGACCCTAAAGACTCAGGAGAATTCATCTTAACAAAATCACGAACCCTGGCTGCGATTGCTCCACCACTAACATTTGCAGGAATTGGAACTTGTCGATTGCTCCACCACTAACATTTGCAGGAATTGGAACTTGCTGATAGTTCTAGTTGGTCACACTCTGAGCCAAAAGTTGAATGACATTCTGAAACTCTGCATTAACTTCCTGATTTGGGACTAGAGGAGTTGCGTTAGCGTTGCGTGCATTCACATTCCTTCTATAAGCTCTACGAGGAGGCATGATCTGAAAGCGCATAACAATGGATTAGAAAGAGATCATACCTTACACACGATAGGAATATCAAGAAAGTGAAGTTTTCCTAAAACACTTCGTAGCCTCCCTCTCATTAGATGTGGTGCACTTCACACCCATGAAATGGACTCTACTTAGTGCGGCATTTAAGACATCCTATGACACTTAAACCTAGTGCTCTAATACCAAGTTTGTCACACCCCGAAGCTACCCACAGGACGCTGACACGGGACGTAGGATCACAAGTGACCCAAGCTAACCCTACTGGCATGTCATAAGCATACTTAAAGATTTACTGAAATAGAAATACTATACGGAAACTAGAAACATATCATAAAATTAAATGATAGAGAATACCCAAAAATTACCTGAATAAATAATCTCTGAGTTTAATGACAATTGAAATATCAAACTCCAAAGCTAAAACTAAATCTAACTATGTCTGAAATAAAGCCTCTAACTGACTGGAGAAGCTGGGACATGGCCCAGCCAAATCTAGCAAAACTAAAAACTAAAGACTGAAAGGAAATGAAGTAATCACGTCAATCATCCCCGAAGAATGACGACTAACCATTGATGCTGCTGAACTGGAGATCGGGAATTGATCTATTCGTGATCAGAATGCTGAGGACCTGAACCTACATCACGAGAAGATGTAGCGCAGAGTATGCGTCAGTACTTGAAAGGTATTGAGCATGCATGATAGAAGAAAGCTGAATAATATGCATAACTGAACAAATCTTATAACTGAGCAATGATATAAGATGAGCATGATACTATACTGAAAATACTGAACATGAACTAAGCGAATGCAATGACCAAGTTTATACATACTGAAACTGAATATTGAACTGTAACTGATAACCTAGTCAATACACTAGAATCTAACTGTGGGAGCTACTAATAATCGACATAAATCCACATAAGCTAAATGTGGAGTTCGATGTATACGCCCCATCGAGAGGACCCAATATACCCTGCTAGAGGTATAGAGGCATGACTGGCGTGATCACTAAACTGATTCCCACAGAGGGGACTTATAAACCTATGGGTGCACGTAGTTTTGGGACTTGAGGGTGACTGACCCTAGTCCACTCGGTATAAAGCCTACTCCCAACTGAATGTGTGTAAATTATAACATACTAAAGTAAACTAGATAGCTTAATAATTTGACATGCAAATATGAAAATGCAACTTTTATTTCTAATAATGAAACATTCAAAAATTGAGGCATGTATATCTGTTTATCTGTCCTAGCTAATGTAATTCATGAACTAAAAGAACTACATAACTAGGGTTCTGAGTTTAAGCAAGAATTTACGCAAAACAATACTAAAATCATGATAATGTGATTAGGACCGTTACAATAACTAAATCATAGAAATCTGCTGAAATTCTAGAAACCCTAGGTTCAGATAATATGGAGGGAATCAAGAATCTGACTGAATTCTAGAGACCTAATGGGTGAAACAAACTCACTAGTGAAATCCCACATACCTAGTGACAAACTTCACGGAGAAATCCTTTGATTTCGGGGCTGGAACTGACGAAACCTTGTTGCATTCTTGAACTAGCGATGCTCGACTTTTCCCTCTTATTTTGCTCTAAGATCGATGAATTTTTGGTGAATGATTGATTAAGTTAGGTTCTAATTTAGTATCTAGACTAAAAATCACGAAAACCACATAGTTTACAGGTTAAACAATGTAGTTTAGGTGTCCAAATCATAGGGGAAAAGACCAAAATGATCCTACTTAAAAATCTGACGCAGCTGACCACGACCCATTTTAACGGCCCATCAAACGGACCACGGACAGTGAAGTTGGTCATGGTCCTGGTCCAGTAGCTACTGGTCATGGGATGGACCTTCACTGGCAACACCATGACCAAGAACCACGGCCATGAAGAGCCCCTTGGTCTGACATCTAGGCTAAGTAGTCTCTGTCTGGCGACCACGAGTGCCAGTACGGTCCGTGAGGTGGTCCACGACCCATGAAGGGCTCTATTGCTGGGAAGGGGTTGAATCCATGGGCAGTTCAACAAATCGTGGTCCCTCTCACAGTCTGTGAACCTTGCAGTGGTTCACATGTGATTTTTCTGTTGTATTTTCTAAGTCTGGTTTTTGAGGTGTTACACACTTGGTCGAATAAAACCTTTCTCTAGGAGATCTTTCAACTGCTTCTTTAATTCTTTTAACTCTGTTGGTGCCATCTTATATGGAGGAATATATATAGGACGAGTATCAGGAAGAATATCTATATCAAAGTTATTTCTCTCTCTCCCTCTGGAAAGATCATCTGGATAGACTTCTGAAAACTCGTTTACTACATGAACTGACTGAATATGAGGTATCTCAACACTAGAGTAATTAAGTCGGACTAAGTGATAGACACACCCTTTGGAAACTAACTTTCTCGCCTTAAGGTACGAAATAAAACGACCCTTAGGCACTGCTGAACTACTCTTTCACTCTATAACTGGCTCATTAGGAAACTGGAACTTAACAAGTCGAGTTCTATAATCAACTGAGGCATAACAGGCATGAACCCAGTCCATACCTAAAATGACATCAAAATCTACCATGTCTAATTCAACTAAGTCAACCATGGTGCTCTTGTGATTGATGGAAATGGTACAATCACGATAGACTCTCTCTGCTAGAATAGACTTACCAACAAGTATAGAAACACTGAAGGGCTCAAGAAGTTTCTCAGGAAGAACATCAAAATTCATTGCAACATAAGGAGTCACAAAAGACAAACTCGATCATGGATCTAGCAAAGTATAAACATCAAAGTTAAAGACTTGGATCATACTGGTGACAACATCTGGCGAATCATCTTGCTTTTGGCGACTAGTGATAGCATAAAGACGACTTCCTCCTCCGCCTGCCCCTGAAGTAGCTCCTCTAGATGCGACTATGTCTGGTGGAGCAACCGAAGAAGACTGGGCTCTATTGGCCTCCATTACCATTACCCTGCCTATTCTTAGGACACTCTCTCATAAAATGACCATTCTGACCATACTTGAAGCAACCATTGGAGACATCACGACATACCCCTGAGTGGCTCCTACCACACTTAGCAAATACAGGAGTCTTATTACCCCCTTGTGCCATACTACCTTGAGAATCTGTAGGTCTAGCTCTAAAATTTTATTAATTCTGATTTTGGAACTCACCTCTATTTTTTGGTGCAGTCGTGTAGGTGCACTAGCAGATGATAGAGCAGGTCCCTTCGGTTTCTGTTGGAAAGATGATCGGTTGTCATTGCTCTTCTACTGCCTGGACTCATTCCCTGTCTTAGCTCTCTTGTTCCAAAACTCATCTCTATCTTTCAGCTTCTCTTCCTAAACCTGTTGTACATAGATCATCAAGCTTGCTATGTCCATATTTCCTATCGGCATAGCTTCCTTGCCTTCCCTACTAGACAGACGAGACAACCCAACAATAAACAAACTCATCCTGCTTCTCAAATCAACAACCATCTTCGGAGTATAGCGGGAAAGTTGGGTGAACTTCAGACTATATTCAAGAATACTCATAGATTCCTGCTTAAGAGTGAGGAACTATCATACCTTTGCTTCTCTCAGTTCACGGGGGAAGAAACACCCTAAGAATGCCTTCTCAAACAAAGCCCAACTCACACATGGTGCACCTTCAGCTTTATTCTTTTTCCATTGATCAAACCAGATTCTAGAGACACCATTCATTTGGTGTGCAACTAGTTCCACCCTCTCAGCATCAACGACATGTATAATCTCAAAAACCTTCTGAAGCTCTTCAACAAAGTTTTTCGGATCCTCAATGACACTTGAACCAGTGAAGCTTAGAGGATTCATCCTTAAGAAATCACGAATTCTTGAAGTATTAGCCACTTCCTGTAGATTCTCTCCATGTCAAACTTGATTTGCCACAGCTTAACTCAATATCCAGATAGCTTCCCTGAACTCAGCATTATGGACCTCTCTTTGGGGTTGCAGTTCAGGTGCATTGGTACCCCTTGTTCCTGTGGTTCAACATTCCTCCTAGTGGGACGACCTCTGACAGCTCTTCATGGAGGAATGATCTGAAAGACACGCGTAAACACGAATCAGAAGAAAGTTTTTAGAGATAAACTCTATCACACAAACTGAGTATGAAAGAAGTGAGATAGTTCCTAATTGTCGCAGCCCCCTAATTATAGATGTGGTGCGCTTCACACCGATAACTAGGAATCTACTGACACAACTTTATAGACTCCCTAGGACTCCTGAACTCTGTGCTCTGATACCAAGTTTGTCACACCCCGAGCCTACTGAAACGACCCCAAAAAAATGCCCGAAAATGTGCTTCGGAAACACCTATAATTGTAATTTCCATATATCTCAAAATCCGTTTCGTTTTTCGAAAATCCGACTTCATATTCTTGTTTAGGGGGTCAAATTGAGTGGGAAATGGGTCTAACCCAAATTTTAGAGCAACCGTATCAAAATCCAAAATTTCCAAGTGAAGCCTTTTTCGAGGGTCTACTTTGGAGGGTCATATATCCTAGCACACAAATTATTTGGTGGCCAATAATATATCCATGGAAAGCCCTTTGAGTTAGCTATCTAACGCACTTCGTTTCACCTTATTCGGAGTTCGGACGAAGAAGTTATGCCCATTTTCGTAAAGTCTGTCCGGCAGAAAATCCAAATTCCAGTAGCTGATTTTACTGTTCATCTACTGTTCACCCGCCTGTTTTTTTTTTCTAAGTGTTGGACCCTTTTTTTCAAAGGACTTATATTAATTCCTAGATACCATAATCCAATTCCCATCCCAAAAAAAAACATTTCCCTCTCTACAATCCTCCATTTAAGAAGAAGAAGAAGTGGGAGCTAGGGCTTTGGATTCAAGGCTTTCTTCATCAATTTTCGTGGGAGATCATAGCAAAGGTATGGGGGTCTTGATCCTTGTCTAATTTTCCATACAAGGAGCCAAATCCAAAGTTACTTCAAAATATGAAAAATCTAGGTTTTCACTCAATCTCATGGGTTCTTCCATCAAATGGTTTTAAAAGGTTTCTAATGGCACTTTATGGTTATATTGTTGTTGTATTGACGATTTAAGATGAAAATACTCCATGAACCCATGATTTCTCTCTATTCCTAGTTTATGCCTTTATGAAGTGGTTGCTAGATAATGAATGTATATGAATCAAACTTGTTTAAAGGTCTTTAGATTGTTGAAGTATGTCATTACCCATGCTTATTTTATGGTGTATTGTTGGTGTATTGGTATGTGAGGCTTATGGCCTTAAAGGCATAGTATGAGAAATTGGAGTGTTATCATGACATTATATGAATGAGAATCCAATGAAGATAATGTGATCATGTTATGAATGTAAAGGTGTTGTTGTAGGTTGTTCACTGTTTTGGTTGCATAATTACTACCCTAATTTCCATGCTCTTTGATTTCATTACATGCCTTCAAGGTGTTTGACAAAATGTCCAACTATGGAGAATTGATAAATTGATGTTTTAAAGCTTGAGTTATGAGATGTATGGAACTTCAAAGATGTGTTGATGACAAACTAAGCTTGTGTATATGTTCATTCCATACGTGAGATTGCATTAGAGCCTAATGAGAATTTCCTATATAAAGTGTTGCATGACCATGCCCGGTCCGGGGGAAAAGAACCGGACAACCATGTGAGAGGTTTATATCTCACCACCTAGGATGTTTGGGGTGTGACCAACATCAACCATGTGAGAGGTTTATATCTCACCACCTAGGATGTTTGGGGTGTGACCAACATCAACCATGTGAGAGGTTTATATCTCACCACCTAGGATGTTTGGGGTGTGACCAACATCAACCATGTGAGAGGTTTATATCTCACCACCTAGGATGTTTGGGGTGTGACCAACATCAACCATGTGAGAGGTTTATATCTCACCACCTAGGATGTTTGGGGTGTGACCAACATCAACCATGTGAGAGGTTTATATCTCACCACCTAGGATGCTTGGGGTGTGACCAACATCAACCATGTGAGGGGTTTATACCTTGCCACCAGGGTGTCCGGGTGTGAACGGCATCCCCCATCCTAAGTTGGGGTTATAGATTGGTTGGATCATGCATACACATATGATATCTACTATTAGTATAGATTTACTTAAACATGTTTTGACTTCACTTTGATCATGCATCCTCATATTGTTATTCATAATGCCTATGAAACTATTTCTTGTATTTCGATTGTGTCCTTGTTTATTGTTGTGTTGCACCCCGCATACTTAGTACATTCCAAGTACTAACGCATATTTTGCCTACATGATGTCACCATGTAGGGACCGGAGCTACTCTTGATCCTTCTCTCCATTCACGTGGCTAGTACGACGCTTATCCGAGTTTGTTGGTGAGTCCTCAATAATTCGAGGGCTATGTTATGTTTCTTACTCCTATGTTTTGAGACTTTAGCTTGCAATTGTATTTTAACTATGAGGGGAGCCGGTAATATGTCATGGCCCCCGTCCTATCTATGTATGTAGAGGTGTGAGTTGGACAAGTATTTTGTAAACGAGCTTGACTCTTATTCTATGATGTCATTTTGAAATGGTTTGCCTTAGTCCCTATTTCCCGTTAATTAATGTTGAATGTACTTCCGCGATCGATGAAGTGTGATGACAAGTTTGAGAGGCTTGTTTGGGGTTCCTTCGGGTTCCTCATTCGCCATGTCACGTCTAGGCCCTAGGCTTGGGTCGTGACACCTACACCCTGGGCGGGACTGGCATTTGAGAACCATTGCTGGCCCCAAGCGAACCCCTAACCTGGCTTAACTCTTAGCGTAAGACTTACTCATGATAAAAGAAAGTATTGAAATACATTCATACTAAATTGT
Organism: Solanum verrucosum; assembly: GCF_900185275.1. Classification (NCBI taxonomy): domain Eukaryota; kingdom Viridiplantae; phylum Streptophyta; class Magnoliopsida; order Solanales; family Solanaceae; genus Solanum; species Solanum verrucosum. Next base: position 443,107 of record NW_026020007.1, read on the forward strand.
CTCAATAAATAACTCATAATGTTCTAAAGTTCAACATTCAACTAGCAAAACTGGCAACTTAAGTCTCAACATAACTGAAAAGGAAATATAAAGACTCATGAACTAACATCAACTAACTGTCTATGAAGCCTCTAACAACTAAAATGGACATCGAGACAAGACGCACAACATCCTAATGACCTAACTGATAAAGTAATAAAAAGGGGTCCTCCGGAAGCAAGAAGGCTCACCAACAACTCTGAAGCTCAACTAGAATCAACGATGCGCTAGATGCTGATCCTGGTTACATGCATCTGCATCATAAAAAGATGCAGGCCAACTGGTATCAGTATATTGAATGTACGAGCATGCGAGGGGAATTCTAAACAAGACATAAGCTTGAAAAGAATCTGGAAGAACATACCTGACCTCAACTCAACGCAACTGAACTCATTTCAATATAAAGCAATAATATGAATGCAATATAAATAAAAAATTTTAAAACATGGATAACAACTCTGTGTATTGAGATATACAATAGTAACTCAGTTTGTATGCAAATATATAATATAAACTCTATTTGTATATAAAAATACAATTAACTCTATGTATATAAGAATACAAAATACTTCTGTGGGAGTTTCTTTAACCGATAACCATCACTTAAGAGCTATGTGATGATACAACATTTTGCCTCACGCTGCCAGGGCCGTCCTATACCTTGCCAGAGGTATAGAACCTAACTACTAAGTGGATCCCCTAATCTATGCTAAAAAGCACTAAGGAATCATCTAAAAAGTATGATCCTTTTCTACCCATGATGGCTACATGGTTTATGGGGGCTGGGAGTTGTCTAAACTCTCCCCCATATCAGTATTCAATACTACTCCTAAAATATAACTAGCTCATATGTTTAAAAACATAACTCTTTATGTCGTTTGAGATAATTACTCAAAAACTAGCTCAAAGGCTCTCTAGGAAATCAGTGTTTCCTCTCTTGCTTAATTGTGAAAGCATTTACTCTTTACTGAGAACTAGCTCAAGGGCTTTATTGGAAATCGGTGTTTCCTTTCTTGTTTAAATGTGAAAACATTTACTTTTCACCAAAAACTAGCTCAAAGGCTCTGCTGGAAATCAGTGTTTCCTTTCTTGTTTAAATGTGAAAACATTTACTCTTTGGGAATACATAGTCCTCATATACTCTTTTGAAGAAATGAACTTCATTCTTTACTCTTTACGCAAATCAAAACTCAAGTCTTAAAACATGTTTAAAGCATTTGCAAAATACTTTTGAAAAGACTCTAAGAACTCTCTAGACTAGGCTCTTAACTTTCCTTGAATTTGAATTTATGAATTCAAGGCTATGATTCATGTTTATGGATGATATCATGATGTTTAGACGTACCTTAAAGTGTAGAAATCAACTAGAAATCATAGGTACGATTCAAGGAAACTCAAATAGAAAGAAGTAGGAAAGGGTAGAAGACCTGGCAACCCTGGTGTACTGAGTGGCGCCGGGCGCCAGACTTGAAACTACAGAACTGGTTTTGGGCGCTCTGAATGGCGAGGTGCCCTAGAGCCCTTCCCTCTGACACTGATGTGGGGCGCGCTGAGTGGCGCAGCGCCCCACCCTTTTTCCCCAGAATTTTGACAAATTTTCTTATTCGTTTTTCGACCCTAATTCATCTAGATTCAATTGGTTCCTTCCCCAAACACTTAGATTCGAATACCCAACCAAAGTATACAAGAATCTACTCAAAACTAACTTCAAATCTCATGAAACTAACTCAAGAACTTCTCAAGAACTCAACAATCAAGAACCCAATAGAAACTTCAACAAAATCCATCAAGAACTCAATTTCTCTACTTTTAAGAATGTAAATACACTGAAATAAATCATGATTGGCGCGTGGGTGAATGAACCCAATGCTATGTGATCTCACATACCTCGTAGGGAGTACCCCTTGGCGAAATTCACAAGCTAAACTTAAAGAACGGGACGAATCCTTGGCCTCTTCTCCTCTCTTCTCTCAAAACCCTGGTGTAGTTTTATGAAGCGTAAACTGAACCAAATCAGTTTAGAACCCATATAAATTACAAAAAATGGATTTAATTAATTGGGTAATGAAACGACCAAAATACCCCTTTTTAACTTTCCTTATCTAGACAACCCAACTTTGAACGGGCATATTTCCCTCATACGAACTCGAAAATTAGCAAACTCGGTGGCGTTGGAAAGATAATTAAAAGAAATTTCATTGAATATCTTATAGATCACATAAATCTTCCTGTACTGAGAGTTATGGATGTTTGAAGTTGATCCAAAATTCATACTTAGAAAAACTTGCCAAACTTTCCAAATTTGATCTTTCCAAAAAAAAATGGTTTCTTTCTAATTCTAGTTCTTTCAAATAGTGGGGTGTTACAGTTGTATTATGTGAATATTATTAGATTTATGATATTGGAGAAATTGAAACATAACCCTAGACTTGAATTTGGAAATATGAGAGTTGACATGTTAATTGGCATCAACATTTAGGAACTTGATTTTAGGTTTGAGTGAGTTGTCGGGTCTAGACTAGACACATAGTAATATGATTGTTGTTATTTTTAAATCTTATTGTGATTATTTATTTGAATAGATTATATTGATTTGGAAGCCCAACGAAAGGGGAAGTCTCAAGTCCTGGAGTGATTGCTCGATTGTTTGAGGAAAGTGGATTTCTCGACCTTTATTAAGTGTATAGAATTGTGTATTCCTTGTGGTATGTGTTGGGGAGAAATGGGATTTGGTGATGGGTTGAATTGTTCATATTGAATGATCCTAATGAGGAAAAATGGGTAGTAAAAGGCAACTTGATTGTGTATTGATGTGTAATGTGTTGGGAGTGTTTTGAAAGGTTTACTTATTTATTATTGATATTGTATGACTATTGTGTTGTTCTAAATTGTGATTGTTATGGAAATTGTTATCTCTTCATCATTTGTGTGAACATGTCATTTTCATTAGTTCTGAGACGTGGTTGTGGCAAGTATTATGTGAATTGAGGAAGAATAAGAAATTAAAAAGGATGTACCATTTTGAGGGACGTGCCAAGCACCGTGACAGATATTATTATCGAGGGACGTGTCGCACACCGCGACGAATTCTTTTATCGAGGGACATATCGCACGCCATGACGAATTTTATAATCGAGGGTTGTATCACACACCATGACAGATGCATGGACTAATACGTCCCCCATGGGTCCCGGACTGAGAGACAACATGTGTGCATCTCTAGGTCAGACATGCATCACTATAATTGGCATTGCATTACATACCTATATCATTTGTGAACTTATGAGTCCTTTTTGTGGAACTTGTGATTTATGAACTTGATCTTGTGAATTGTTGATCCAAAGCTATTTGAGTGTTGTTATTTGTCATGCCATGAGCCTATACCCTGGACGTGACTGGCACTAGAGAACCATTGTTGCCCCCAAGTGAACCCTTGGCCTGGTTTAACTACTAGCAAAAGACTTACTTAACATAGAATAACCTCAAAAGATAATTCAAATAATAAACTGGGAATGTTTTTAAAAGGAATGATTCAACTGGCCAAAGCGGCAAGTCAAGTCTTAGAACAAAATAACTGAAATGAACAAGACTCATGAACTATTGTCTATATATCTATAAAGCCTCTTATACTATGAGGGATGTCAGGACAAAACCCCGATCATCCTAACAAACTGAAATGACAAAACATAATAAAGGGATCCTCCGGAAGCAAGGAGGTTCACCAAATAACTCTGGAACTCAACTGGATCAACGAAGCGTTGGATGTTGATCCTGGTTACTTGTATCTGCATCATAAAAGATGTAGGCCAAATGGTGTTAGTACATGGACTGTACAAGAATGTAAGGGGAAATCTAAACAAGATATAAGCTTGAACCGAAACTGAAAGAAATACTTATCTCATCTCAACTCAACTCAGGGATAGTCAACTCATTTCAATATAAAGCAGTAATAAGGAATTCAGTATAAAGAAAAGCTTTTAAAACAATAGATAACGGCTCAATGTATTTAAAAATACAATATACTTCGTTTGTATGTAAGAATACAAAATAAACTTTGGTTGTATATGAAAATACATTATAAACTCTGTGGGAGATTCTCCATCACTATGAGCTATGTGATGATACAACGTCTAGCCCACACTGCCATAATTGTCCTATGCGTTGTTGGGGTATAGGACCTACTACTAAGTGGATCCACTAGTCTGTGATAAAAGCATTAAGGAATCATCTAAAAAGTATGACCCTTTCTACCCACGTTGGCTACATGATTTATGAGGACTTTGAGCTATCTGAACTCGTCCCCATATCGATGCTCAATACTACTCCCAAATTGTAACTAGCTCATATGTTTAAAACATAAATCTTTTTGTGGTTTGAGATTATTACTCAAAAATCTTTTTCTTAAAAGAGATGGTATTCAAAACTGCTCAAAAACTCTTTTGGAAATCTATGTTTCCTCTCATCTTAAATGTGAAAGCATTTACTCTTGGGAATACTTAGTCCCCATATATCATTTTGAAGAAAGTGAACTTAACTCTACTCTTTCTCAAACTCAAATGCTCAAGTCTTAAAACAAGTTTAAAAATGTTTGCAAAAGATTTCTTAAAAGACTCGAAAGAACTCTCAAAACTTGACTCTTATCTCTACCTTGAATTTGAATTATGGATTTAAGGTTATGATCTCATGTTATGAATGATTTCTAGATGTTTAGAAGTAGTTTAGAGTGTTTAGAATCAATAGAGATTGAAGGAATACTTTAAAGGAACTCAGACGGGCTAAATGACAAAAAAAGGGTAGGGGCAGACAACCTTGGCGAACTGAGTAGCACAGGGAGCCAGCCTTTGAACTACAGAGCAATAGTTGGGGCGCACAGACTGGTGCAGGGCTCCAGGCCCCAAGCTACAAAGCCTCTCTTTTGGCGCACCAGCCCTTGCCCAGAAAACCCCGACAAAAATTCTTACTCGTTTTCTAACCCCAATTCTCCTAGAATCTAATGATTTCTTCCCCAATAACTTCGATTCGAATATCCAACAAAAGTGCACAAGAATCTACAAAAAAACAACTCTTAAACTCCAACGATTATCTCAAGAAATCATCAAACCAATCCTAATTCAAGAACGGAAACAATACTTCAAGAAACTAATCAAGAACTCAAACTCATCAACTTCAATAATAAATTTTCACTAAAAATAGCATGATTGACATGTGGGTGAAAGAACCATATGAGAACTCACATACCACTTATGGATTAAACCCTTGGTGAAACAGCCTTTGATTCGCAAGCAAACTTGAAGAACGTCATGACTTTTCTCCTTTTTCTCCTCTTCTTGAACTCCTCTTAAAACCCTAGCGTAAATTAGGATTTGAAAAACTGAATTAAATGAGTTTAGACCCCTAAGTATTATGAAAATTCTGTTAAATCTGATTGGGTAAGGAAAATATCAAAATACCCCTCTTAAATCCGGGTAACTTTCCTTAACTGTACATGTAGATTTTCAAATGATCATATCTCCCTCATCCAGACTCAAAAATTATAAAAATAGGTGGCGTTGGAAAGAGAATTACAATACCTTTTATTTGATATCTTGTGGGCCACCTAAATCATCATGTACTGAAAGTTATGGTCGATTGAGGTTGACCCAAAACTCATGCTTAATTTGCAAAATTTTGGATTTTTCTCTTTCCAAATTAGTTCTTTCTATTTTTAGACATTTCTAAGGCAGAATATTACATTATTGATCTATGTGCTACTAAAAATATGAATTGTTAGGTTGAGCCGGTTTTATACAGGTTGTAGATGTAGAGGTTCGGTTGGGGTGGAAGGAGTACTCGTAATCTTTACCCTTAGTTTTGTGTTTAAGAGTTTTCTTGCTGAGTACCGTGTGGTTTGATACTCACCCCTTGCTTCTACATTTGTGTAGATTATGAGCCCTCTTCTTTTTTTGTCTGAGGCTTCCTATGGAGATTTGTAAGGTAGCTGTTTGTCATTCCAGCCTACCTCTTACTCATATTTATGATTTCATTCTCCTTTAGATACATTATCATTAGAGACTTGTGTTTTTCTTCAAATCCATTGTAATACATTAGAGGTTTGTGCACGTGACAACAATGTTTTGGGGATTTCGTTAAGTTGACTTGTTATCCGCATTGGTGATTGTTATTAAACTTTTAATATTATTTTATTTTCTCACTTTATCGTCATGGTTGGATTTTTGGCTGACTTGTCTTGGTGGGATAAGACGAGTGCCATCACGTCAATTTTTAGGTCGTGACATCAATTTATGGATTTCAGTTAATAGAACTACTTTAACAAAATAGACATTTAGTGGCAACAAAATTTTCGTTTTTAGCTGCAAGATTTAATGCTGCAAAAATATATAGTGCTAATTGAGTTAATGTTAATTCAGACTAGCTAAAACCTTTAACAATATTTACATAGAGTGTTGGTTATAAATATTCATATTTATTATTGTCGCTAAAATATATTATAATGATAATTATATTATTATCGATAAATAATTGCCTTAAAATCATTTATTTGTAGTTAACTAAGACCTTTTGAAACCTAACAATAATTTCTATTTTTTCTAAATCAATCCGTGGATCTCTATCAAAACCAAGCAAGTAAGGTAAAAAATTAAATATTAAAAAAAACACATGATAAATGAAATAACAACAATTAAGCGTGTCACATAGATTGTTGATATTCTTTTCTTTATTTTCTCTCATTTTGTTTTTCAACATCTCTGATTTTATTCATTTATTCTCTTTACATAATATATTTTTGTCTCATAAATATCTTTATTTGGATTCAATTTCGAACAATCTACCTTAGAAATTTTGAGGAAATTATATCTTTATTTTCAATGAACGAATCACTTCGTTTTCAAGTATGGTGGATGGCAGCAACATTTCGATCTTGATTCAACACGATAGAAGATGTGACGTATCAATTCAAATTAAATACTCATCCTTTAGTACAAAAAAATTGAATATTTAAATTCTTATGTTTTATAAATTAAAAATACTTTTGTAAATAAAAGTATATCAATGTATTGTAATTTAAGTTCTTAAATACACTATGCATGCAATTTTTTCTTTAATAAATCAAAGAAGGTCGTACAAAATTTTTAAAAATCTCACCTATTAAGTTTTATAGTATTTAATTCACCCGGCATTAAATTCTTTTTGAAAAGTTAATAATATTTTGTTTGTTTTTAAATAAAAATCTAATTAAGTTTACAAAAAAATGAATATGCTATTTTTTATTATTATAATTAGAATAAGAAACAAAAGCATGATTTTTGATGTGAAACAAAAGCATGCTTTTAATGTGAAACAAATATATTTTTTTACAAAATAAAATATTTAAATAATTAAACAACCAACTCACAAGAATATAATATAAAATTTATACTTTGTTGAATACTGTAATTATAAGGTTATTTTTGGAATAAATAAAAATTTAATGAACAGAAGACAAAGCCAGTAAAAATATGATATATTCGTTTCATAGTCAAATATACTCATTTACTCTCTTTTCCTCCAATGTAATATTGCATGAAATAATTAATCAAGCAAGTCGCAGTTTTATTTCATCAAGCTAATACATAACCAGATGAAAATTAAAAGTTACACAATTCATTAAAATAAAAAACTTTAGGAATTCAACTTAAATTCTCCCTTCTCTTTTCTAATGTAAAAAAACATACTAGAAATTTATTAACATAATTTTATGCTAATAAAATAAAGATTGACTTCTTAGTTCATTCGTCCTTAGTAATAACGCCAACAAGGGTAAAAAAGAACATTCTCATGGACTGAAGATTTATCAGGTCAGGGATAATAGTAGAAAACGTGCCTTATGATGTACTGGACTGGCACAAATCGAGTCATGAAAGGATGAAAAATAATCGGTACATTTCCACCACCATGTTGAATAACATGTGGGTGAACGAGTGAGATCGAAGTACTGGAGGATGATACAATGACTGACTATTCATTCGATGAAAACTCCCAAAGCATCCACAGTTAGCACAAATATATTCTTCTTTAGTTCCGTCATCACCCTTCTTCACAAATTCACGACATCCACCAATCGAATAGTCACCAAACTTAGTAGCATGATTTTTTAGGCATATATCATATTTTATCATCATATCACCACTTGGACTTGAGCTTGAGTCGTTCGCCATTTGTTTTTTTTTTTTGCTAAAGACTTAAGAGTGAAGTTTTTGTTTTGCCTTTTGGTTTGAGTTTAAGTGTGAATGTAACAAACATTTTTATTTTTTGTCAATAAATCATTAATTCTCTATTGACATAATCTAATGATGAGATTATCTATAGTAGACGTGAAATTATTTAAGTGATACTGCATTAAAAATATCTTTACAAAATGTTTGAAAAGATATATATAGATAAGAATGATTTAAATAAGTTTAAATATATATATATATATATATATATATATATATATATATATATATATATATTTATATATATAAAATTAGTCATATGATTAGTTGAGAAAACATATATGTGTAACGACATGTTATGCATCTATTAATTTGATGTAAATATTTAGGTCCCGTTTGACCATGCGATATGAAATTATGAGATGAATTTGAAGTTTTGTTAGACATTTTATGTTTCATGTTTTCTCAGAATCATCCATAACTTATAAAACTATTAAAATTGTCTCAATTCTTTATACAATCTTAACAAATAAGCAAAAGTTTATATAATCACATAATATACTATCACAAAACCATTCTAAAATATTCAAATATTTATTGATTAAAAATAAATTCAATAAAAAAATTAAGCATAAGTTGTAGTGTCTAGTATATAATCAAATTCTTCCACATACTATGAACAATCTTTTTACATTGAACTTATATTTCTCGATTAGATGACCGAGAAGACGAACTAACAGTGTTACATTGAGTCATTTGTTGGTCAATTTGGTTGGTAACTAAATTTGATAAAAAATAATGAATTTGGTTAATGTAAATTGCACGACATGAATTCATTTAAAGTTATAATAAATTTTATGTTTTCCCCTCCGGACCAACTCACACCATTAATGAGGTCTTAACTGACGCCCATAAAACATTTCGGCCAAAAACCCGTCGGGATCACGAATCACAAAAAATCTATGGACATTTACAGACGTAAACCGGTAAATTTGGCCATTCCCGCTCTGGGCCTTGTTTGAACTTGAAAATGTGGATGTTTGCCCCTCCGGACCAACTCACGTTATTACTAAGGTCTTAAGGGACACCGTGTTCTTCTTCCACTTATGTTCTTAGTTTTATTCCTTAAAATTGGGTAACGAGTGAGTAACTCCAAGGTGATTTGGATGGTCTAATAATATTTTTAGCAAGGAAATCATTAATTTCCTTTTTACAAAATTCCATTAATTCAACGTTCATTTGAATGGGTCTCGCCTTAGTGGGGATAATCTTTTCGGCAAATCCCTCAATATAAGGTAATTTGACAACATGTTTTTTCCTTTCCCAAAATGCATTAGGGAAACCTGAACAAACTTCCCTTGCCAAGAACCTAGTTCTTTAAGGTATGTAAGTTCTCATAGTGTTGAGATCGTTCACCCACACGCCAAAAATGTGAATTTTATCCAAAATTTCGTTCTTGAGGTTGAATGATTTGAACTATTGAGGTTTTAGCTTCAATTGATTCCCCTTGTTCATATTAAATGATCCCAATGAGGAAAAATGGGTAATAAAAGACAACTTGATTGTATATTGATGTGTTATATGTTGGGAGTGATTTGATTTATTGATTTATTATTGATATTGTATGACAGTTGTGTTGTTCTAAATTGTGCATTGTTATGGAAATTGTCATCTCGTCATCATTTGTGTGAACATGTCATTTCCATTGGTTATGAGAAATGGTTGTGGCACGTATTATGTGAATTGAGGAAGAATAAGGAATTAAAGAAGATGTACCATTTTGAGGGACGTGTCACGTGCTGCGACATACATTATTATCGAGGGACGTGTCACACGCCACGACAATTTCTTTTATTGAAGGACATGTAACACGCTGCGACAGATTCTCTTATCAAGGGTCCTATCGCACGCCGCAACATATGCATGGACTAATAAGCCCCCTATGAGTCCCAGACTTAGAGACAACATGTGTGTATCTCTAGGTCAGACATGCATCACTATACTTGGCATTTCATTACATTGCATTACATACCTATATCATTTGTGAACTCGTGAGTGCTTTTGTGGAACTTGTGATTTATGAACTTGATCTTGTGAATAGTTGATCCAAAATTGTTGGAGTGTTGTTATTGATCTATATGTGCTACTGAAAATGTGAATTGTTAGGTTGAGCTGGTTTTATGCAGGCTGCAATTGTGGCGGTTCGGTTGGGGTGGTAGAAGTCCTCGTATTCTATACCATTAGCTTTGTGTTTCAGAATTTGCTTGTTGAGTGCCGTGTGGTTTGGTACTCACCCCTTGCTTCTACATTTGTGTATATTACGAGCCCGGATCTTTGTGATTACTCTCTTCTCTTCTTGTTTGAGGCTTCCTATGAAGATTTGTGAGCATTCCAGCATGCCTCTTACTTTTATTTATGATTTTGTTCTGCTTTAGAGACAATATCATTTAAGACTTGTATTTTTATTTCAAATCCACTGTAATACATTAGAGGCTTGTGTGCGTGACAATCAGGTTTTGGGGATTTAGTTAAGTTGACTTGTTATCCGCATTAGTGATTGTTATTAAACTTTTAATATTATTTTATTTTCGCACTTTATCATCATGGTTGGATTTTTGGCTAACTTGTTTTGGTGGTATAAGACGAGTGCCATCACATCCATTTTTAGGCCGTGACATCAATTTATGGATTTCAGCATATATAATCACTTTAACAAAATAGATATTTTGTGGCAATAGGGTTTTCATTTTTAGCTGCAAGATTTATTGCCGCAAAAATATATAGCGATAATTGAGTTAATGAAATTCAGACTTGCTAAAGTCTTTAACAATATTTACATAGAGGGTTGGTTGTAAATATTCATATTTATTATTGTCGCTAAAATATATTATAACAATAATTATATTATTATCGATAAATAATTGACTTAAAATCATTTATTCTTAGTTAACTAAGACCTTTTGAAACCTAACAATAATTTCTATTTTCTTCTAAATCAACCAGTAGATCTCTATCAAAACCTAGCAAGTAAGGTAAAAAATTAAATTAAAAAAAGTACAAGATAAATAAAATAGCAACAATTAAGTGTGTCACATGGATTGTTGATATGCTTTCTTTATTTTCTCTCAGTTTATTTTTCAACATCTCAGATTTTATTTATTTATTCCCTTTACATAATATATTTTTGTCTCATTAATATCATTATTTGTATTCAATTTCGAAAGATCTATCTTAGAAATTTTGAGGAAATTCAATCTTTATTTTCAGTGAAGGAATCACTTCATTTTCAAGTATGGTGGATGATAGCAACATTTCAATCTTGATTCAACACGGTGGAAGATGCGACGTATCAATCCAAATTAGATACTCATCCTTTAGTACAAAAAAATTAAATATTTAAATTCTTATGTTTTATAAATTAAAAATACCTTTGTAAATAAAAGTATATCAATGTATTGTAATTTAAGTTCTTTAAATACACTATGCATGCAATTTTTCCTTTAATAAATCAAGGAAGGTCGTAAAAAAAATCTAAAAACCTCACCTATTAAGTTTTATAGAATTTAATCCACTCGGCATTAAATTCTTTTTAAAAAGTTAATAATTTTTTGTTTGTTTTTAAATAAAAATCTAATTAAGTTCCCAAAAAAAAGAACATGCTATTTTTTTTTTATTGTTATTATTATTATTATTATTATTATTATTATTTTTATTATTATTCTTCTTATTATTATTTTCCAGATGAAGAAACAAAAGCATGCTTTTAATGTGAAACAAATACATTGTTTACAAAATAAAAGTCTTTAAATAATTAAACAAACAACTCACAAGAATATAATATAAAATTTATACTTTGTTGAAAACTTGAATTATAAGGTTGTTTTTGCAATAAATAACAATTTAATGAATATAAGTCACATCCAAAAAAATAATATAATATATTCGTTTCATAGTCACATATACGCATTTACTCTCTTTTTCTACATTGTAATATTGCATGAAATAATTAATCAATCAAGTAGCAGTTTTATTTCATCAATAAAATAGATAACCAGATGAAAATAAAAACTTACACAATTCATTAAAATAAAACACTTTAGGAATCGAACTTAAATTCTGCCTTCTCTTTTCTAATGTAAAAAAACATACTAGAAATTTATTAACGTAATTTTATGCTAATAAAATAAAGATTGAATTCTTAGTTCATATTCGTCCTTAGTAATGAGACCAACAAGGGTCACGAAGAACATTCTCATGGACTAAAGATTTATCAGGTCAGGGATAATAATAGAAAACAGGCATATTCTGATGTACTGAATTGGTACAAATCGAGTCATGAAAGGATGAAAAATAATCGATGCATTTCCACCACCATGTTGAATAACATGTGGGTGAAAGAAGCGAGATCGAAGTACTGGAGGACGATACAATGATTGGCTATTCATTCGATGAAAACTCCTAAAGCATTCACAATTAGCTAGCACAAATATACTCTTCTTTAGTTCCATCATCACCTTTCTTCACAAATTCACGACATCCATCAACCGAACAGTCACCAAACTTAGTAGCATGATATTTTAGGCATATACCATATTTAATCATCATATCACCACTTGGATTTGAGCTTGAGTCGTTCGCCATTTTTTATTTTTTTTGCTAAAGACTTAAGAATGAAGTTTTTGTTTTGCCTTTTGGTTTGAGTTTAAGGTCTCTTTAATAGTGTGAATGTAACAAACGTTTTGGTTTTTGTCAACAAATCATTAATTTTCAATTGACATAATCTAATGATGAGATTATCTATAGTAGCCGTGAAATTATTTAAGTGATACTACATTAAAAATATCTTTACAAAACGTTTGAAAAGATATATATAGATAAGAATGATTTAAATAAGTCTAAATATATATATATATATATATATATATATATATAATTAGTCATATGATTAGATGAGAAAATTTTTATGTGTAACGACATGTTATGCATATATTAATTTGATGTAAATATTTAGGTCCCGTTTGACCATGCGATAAGAAATTATGAGATAAAGTTGAAGTTTTGTTTGTACATTTTATGTTACATGTTTTCTCAGAATCATAGAACCCCATAACTTGTAAAACTATTAAAATTGTCTCAATTATTTATACAATCACATAATATACTATTACAAAACTATTCTAAAATATTTAAATATTTATTGATTATAAATTAATTCAATAAAAAAATTAAACATAAGTTGTAGTGTCTAGAATATAATATAATTATCTCACATACTATGAACAATCTTTTCACATTGAACTTGCATTTCTCGATTAGATGACGAGAAGACGAACGAACAGTGTTACTTTGAGTCATTTGTTGGTCAATCTGGTTGGTAAATAATTTTGATAAAAAATAATGAATTTGGTTAATGTAAATTGTACAGTAGGAATTCATTTAAAGTAATAATAAATTTTATATTGGTAAAAAATCATCGCAATATGAGATATAAATGGTTTTAAAAGTAATAATATGAATTATTTATTTTATTTACCTATGAAATAAATGGTTAGTAGATATAAATGTGGAGTTGCTTTTATAAAATTTAAACTTGTGGGTCAAGTTTTCAATTTAAAATTCTTAAATCATGATTTTTGGAGAATTTGAGATTTGATCTCATAATATGAAATCAACATTAAATCGCATGTCCAAATGTTGATTTCATCTCATGACTACATATTGCGATATGAAATTTGATGTCCAAATTTTTACCTTTTAGAAGACATAACCTCCTATTTCAACTCATATATCTTCTAATTTAGCAGTCAAACTAGAGATTAAATTATATTTCTCATACGACCCTTTTATTCTAAGCTTGTATTTAGACATATGTTATGATGTCTTGATTTCAAATTTATATTTGGACATGCGATTTGAGACTAAAATTCTCCAAAAAGTATGATTTTGAATTACAAACCCTGATTTCATTTTTTTAGGCAACACTTGGCTTATAAGTTTATATTTTGTAAACTACAATCTTAAATTTTGCAAAAAAAAGACTCATGCTCGGAGTTAAGAGATTGTTCTACCATGTGAAAGATTATATTAGGGGTCGTTTGGTGTAAAGGGACGAAAATAAATAGTAATGAGATAAGAAAATAGTGATGGGATAAATTTTTGTATCTTGTTTGGTTGCCATGTTTGGGATAACTTATCCCACCATTTATATCATAGTGGTGGGATAAGTTATCCCATATATATGGTGGGATAAGTTATCTCAGGATAGCTAACCTCAGGATTACTAATCTTGGGATAACTGGTTCCCAACCAAACGACTTAAAGAATAACTAACTACTACTACTATACTGTTGACCATTGAATCTTTATGAAATTACGTATATTTGAAAGTTTGTAATCACAAAGCATTTATTTATAAAAAAAATTAATATGTAATCTATTGATGCGGCACCTTAGAATATTTCGATATCAAATCATGATTTTACATTGCATGTCCAAACCGTCCCTAAGAAAATATTTACTTCAATATGGTCTTTATATTGATTTAATAACTTAATTTAAAAGTGACAAATTAGAAGTTGATTCCACACTAATTGATCATGCAGTTATTACATTTACTGGTATGATGAATATATATATATTGGGAATAGAAGTTTTTTTTTTTAAAAAAAATTTAAGCATTATTTATTCATTTTTTATGGATGACGTACTTGCTCTGATACCATACTGAACTTAGTGAATATTTTAAAAGATTAATCGTACTATCAGGCACTGCTACAAGCAAGTCTAATTCTTGACTAAACTAAACTTGAAAAAAACTATTAAAGATACATTTAACTACTCTTTTATCTTTATTTGTGAAAGTAATAGCCAAAAAAAACGTTCACCTCTTAGGAGATAGGACAAATAAACTTAAATATAATAGGTCATCGTACATCTTTTCAAAATATAGAGGAAAATTTGAAATTTACTTTTATTTTTAAAGATATTTTTTGGGAAAAAAAATATTATGACTTAGAAATTGAATTTGTGGGTTTCAGTATAACAACCACTTTAAACAAATTGATATTTAGTGGCAATAGAATTTTCTTTTTAGCGGTAAGATTTATAGTCAAAAAAATATTTAGTGATAATTGAGTTAATGTTATTGCATTCATGGTAGCTAAATCCTGTAGCAATTTTTACAAAGTATTGAATATAAATACTCATATTTATTATTGTCGCGAAAATATAATATGACGATAATTATATTATTACCGTTAAATAATTGTCTTACAATCATTTATTTGTTATAGTTAACTAAGGCCTTTTGAAAGTAATTGAAATATATATATTTATATATTGCGAATTTTTTAATTGCTTAAATCTATTTGTTTAGGCTTTGTGCATTCTTTGAATTGGTGTATTGTGTATCCTATATATCTCATATATTATATATTGGTTTACATAAAAATAGCCTTCTCATATATGTTATAGGTGATAATAAGTTTAAATGCTTGGATAGATCATTCTCTTATAAAAAATAATTTTTTTATGTTCAATTGTTGCCCAAATTCACACCTAATAATTAGATCATTACATAAAGAAATTGTTTCTATTTCTTTGTTTTTTTTCCTCATGATATAATATAATATGAATTTCAAATTTTATGCATCGATGATAATGTCATGTCTCGAGCCTACATCTTGGACGTGACCGACACTCGAGAACCATTGTTGGTCCTCAAGTGAGCTCTTGGCTTGGCTGACTACTTAGCGCAAGAGTCACTCAACCATATTTCTTAGAATATAAAGAGTTACGTAGCCCATTGTAATGACCTAACCCACCGGGCCGTATGGGCACCTACTATAACGCCTAAGTAGGAAGACCCTTGATCCCCAAATAGTTAAAAACATGCGGAAGATTAAGCAAATGGAGATAAAAGGAAATTCGTGAGATTTTTACATAATAAAGAGTTTAAATAAATCCAAGGTTAAATTTGTAAAATAAATACGCCCTAGGGATCTAGTCTAAAAAGGTACAAGAACTTCTAAGATTACAATGTATAAAATACAGTAACTAATGACACAGCTCCCACCATAGGAAAGGAAGAGTAGAAGCTGTTGGAGATTCTCTTCGTCTTCACCTATGAAACATTACTGACCTTGCAACCAGGCTATGCCAAAAGGCTTAGCAAGAGTAGTATTAGTACAAACCACACGTACTGGTAGACATCATCGGTCCCCAATGCCCACCGCATAATATAAATAAATCAAGCAGTAGGAAACATGCAATAGGAAGTACACCCCTCAACCTTTATCCTCCTGCCTTTACCATTCCCGTTACCTTAAACGTACTAGCTCCCTTGACTCTAACTCCCCACTCTATCACCCTGCTCGCTCTGTTCTTGATTCATAACTTAACCATTCTATCTCATGGAGGAGTTCCCGACTACAACCACTACCAACCCGACCAACCACTCACGACATGCCCTCACTTCTTCTGCATCACAATTCAGCCCTTGACTACATAATATACTCTATCAAGGCTTTCACTAACTGTTTCGAATATGAATCCCCTTTCCAAGGTAGGACCTGTGTACATTTTGCATCATGAACACTATCGCACTTCTCATTATTTAAGAACACAAACAACCTCTCTAAAAATAGCTGATAGTAATACCTAGACCCTCGATCTCCACTTACTAGACAACATACATAATGGCATGATCATTCATAGTTAATTCCAATAAACGAGATATAAGCAATTACTTACAATACAATAAACACAGATATACAGGATGAATGATTCACATATCCTTTTAGGTGCAACATACAATTCCCCAATATCAATAGCAGATAGATATGAATGTAGTAGTCACAATTGTTCTCTCATAGAACCCACACCTAAACTGTTAGTGTCTCGGAACGTGACACCCGATCCAATATATATGTGTCAGAATGTGATACCCGTTCCAATATATGTGTCGAAACGTGACAACCGATCCAATATATGTGTCGAAACGTGACACCCAGCCCAGTCAACACAATCACAGTCACAATCACACCCACAATGAATAGTGTACATAGTAACACACTCAAGCAACAATTTCATGGCATGTAATTGTTCATACATATTCATTTCATTAGATTCGTTTCATGTTTCCCTATTCACATACATGTGTGCATACAATGGAGCAATTAACAAGCATATATAACACGACGGGAAGTCAAACCATTACCTAACCCTAATTCACAAGATGAGGCTTTCCCCCACGGTACACATCTTATTTAAAAGCTAGGAGTACATGTACAACCACCCCTTTTTCTATGCCAGACGGCCTAAACATGAATTCTATCACCAATTAGCAATATATTACGAAGTGAGCACAAATTAACGACTACTCAAGTAAGTAAACCTAGGCTACCTGGTGCCAAGCAGCTGTAGGCGAATTGTAGCTCCAGTCCTAGCGTTCGCACAATAAGATGGTGGATTTAGGACGGGAATCAGTGAATTGTCATCAAGCTTGCGCTAGAAATCTATTTCTCCTTTTGCGAGTTTTCGAGGTGATCCTCGCCTCTTTTTGGAACTTAAGGAAAAAAGAGAAAATAAGACTTCACGTCATTAAGTTCTGCCCCCGACCAGCCTACTCTGGCGCTCCAATCCCACTGGGGTGCCGCCGCCGTGGCAGTATCACTCCACTCCGGTGGGAGAGTGGGGCCTAACTACTCACGACGGTTTGGGTCATTACAATTGATACCAATTTACCCCTTATTCGTCCCCAACGAGAAGCGGAAGAATAAGCACGAGCTACTTGGGAGTACTTTGAAACTAACAGGTCGGCCTATCATAGGTCAACGAAAGATAGCGGTTCTCAAGGTTCTAGGAACGAAAGGATCTTTGTCTAGGGAACCGACCAGGGAAACGAGGCAACACACGGGGGAAAAGAGACGCGCCAATTTACCTGGCCTAACTCCGCTAGATCGGTAGGTTTCCCGCTATGGCGAAACCCTCCCACTATGGCAGGAGGTCGGGATCAGTTTAGAAGGGGAAAGGGGAATGGTTTCCCCATTTCCTTCTATACTTACTCCAAAACACCAAAAACTCTCTCAATTGCTTTGCTCTGAACGTCAATCTTAAGGAAAATTTCTTGTGCTCTACTCTAGTTACTTTAATACTTGCTTAACAACGATTGCATGAAAAGAATCGGTTGGGTAGGATGGCTTTGGGGTAGTTTTCAAAAATGTTTATGTGGGTTGATTGATTCGATAAGAAAACGTAGCATGGACACTTCCCTTACGTTCACAATGTCTCTGTAACATTTTGAGTGTAAGGATTCGCGATAATATTGTCGAAAATGGTTTCGAAATGGGTGGGAGAAGTTGAACAGTTTCTTGGTGTAAAACTTGAATTCGGGCACCATTTAGGGATTAAATCACTAGGGTTTCACATATTTAGGTACTAGGGTACTCTAGAAACACTGATCTGGTGAAAATTTTGTTAAAATTGAGGTTTTGGGGCGAAGGGACGCCATGATCACTCCCTGAAGTTTGATCAAGATGAAGGCCGCTCTAGCGACCCTCATCCCGCTATGGCGGCCTTCATCCTACTGTGGCGTCCTCCATCCCGCTATGGCGGGATCCTGCGGAACACTAGCCCCTTGCCATATCAACTAGAATTTTTTCCTTTTCTTAGCTAGGGATTGACTAATTCCATGGAGTCCTAACGTGTATGTTTCATAAATTTTTGCAGGCTTGTCTACCAATGGCTGGAATCAACGAAGAAAACTTTCCCTTTGTACGGTTCCCCGATGCTGCAAGTCGGGAGAGACACCATGATCACCGGAACACCAAATTCTTATGCGAGAGGGGTTTCACCAGCTGGGCTTAGTGGAGAAAGCATCCACCTTCCATGCCCAACTGATGAAGTTTGGTTGGGGTCCAGTGACAGAGGCTCCCCCTGCCGCACGCTCACGCTAGGTGATAAAGTTCTATGCCCTACTCCCTACTGTCCGCTGGGACATTCCTCACCCTACCATCTGCATCCGAGGAGTTGACATCCCTCTGAGCACTTAATTCATCAATGCGGTGCTCGAGGTGCTCGAGGTCTCCAACTCAGAGTACGAGACCAGACTGAGGGAGATGGATTTGGGTTGGCTACGAGACACACTAGTTGAGGCTACTACATAAGGCATCAACAGTACTCAGTGGTCACTAGATGCCAAGAGATGGCTGCACCTGTTATCCAGGAGGATCCGCCCGTCGGGTAATCACATCAATGTGACCTTCCCTTGGCCTTTAGTGGTGGCTTGTGCTGTGCAGGGGATTGGGCTGAATGTGGGGGCATAAATCATATCCGTGTGGAAGATGTTCTACCGAGGGAACAAGAATGCATTCTTTCTGCCTGGACTAGTGATGGTGATATGCAAGTGGACGGGGGTGCCACTCTTTGACATTGATGAAGTGCTTCCGATGGATCCCCATTTTCATCCTCTTTTGATCAGGAAGCCCTCCACCCAGGGAAGAAAGAGAAGAAAGGCAGACAGGGCCGGCAATAGTAGAGCAGCGGCTGAGGTGGACGACAAAGAAGAGGGTAATGATGAGGCCGACGACGTTGTTCCTACCCAGTCTCAGCCCCCACTAGCAGACACTCGTGTGGAGGAGCACCTGGCAGCCGTCCGGAGGAAATTAAGAGGCTCTTATGCTAGTACCTCGACTCCAGTTCCACCCTCTACAACCTTCAAGGTTGAGATGCTCCGCCGCCAACTACATTGGGAGAAGAAGAAGAATGTAGAGAGGGATCGTTTGATGGGTCGGATGTGGAAGACTATTAAGGTTATTTTCTCTTAAGTCACACTCCAGTGGGAGATTCCCAGGCTAGAGCCGGAGGACTTTCGGGAGTTCCCTTGGTTGAGCGAGGCATGGACTGCCAAGACAGCCCCGGAGGACCTAGAATTCGATAGTGACACTTCCCCTCACCCTGGACCTTGATTTGGGTTTACCCCGTTTGAGCATGTAACTTACAAAATTTCTATTTTCCCTTTTTTCTTTTCCTTAAGTTTTTGTAATCACATGGATGCTCGTTTTACTATTTTCATAGCCGTAACTAAATGCTAGGTGATTATAACTCACTGTTCTATTGCTGGGTACTGATTAGATTGCGGAAATTAACCCATCCACGATTCGGGGTCCATAGGCGAAACAATTGAAAAATAGGGGATGCAGGGCTGAGATTCTGCCTCGCACTGTCCCGCTCTAGTGGAGACTTCTCGCTCTAGCGCTCCCACCCTGTCGGAACTAATCCTGCCCCAACGGCTCTAATGGGGTCAGTTTCAAGGACAACACTTCTTGGGGTTCTCCATGTTTCTAGGGTTTTTCATTAACTCCCAGGGCCATAATTAAGCATTTAGGATAACCCTCTTAGCTAGGATAGGCGTCGTCCACCCCGAGGTCAACCCAACGGTATACACACCAGAACCTTTTCCCATTAATGTAACACCAAGAGCATGCGTATCCTAAGAATACGCCTATTAATCACGGTTTATAATCGGTTGCAACACACGTCAAGGGAACCTTTCATAATAATAAATTCCACTGTCAAGCAATAGTATCCATTTTCCTTACATGGTTCCCGACCAATCCTGACTGCCCTGAAACCGGAGTTCCCTACCGTCACAAGTCTTTCTTTTCCCTTACCCTCTTTATCAATGGTAAGTCCATGCACAACTAGCCATTGCATTCCCTTTCATAAGTATATCAGGTCACACGTCCAGAATTAACTTATGAATCACATCGTAGTTTATCTCTAGACCTTTGCACATAACCAAATGATGACTTTCTTTCTGAAAACAAGTTCATGAAAACCCAAGCAATCATAACTCATATAATTTCCAACATTTAGGCAAGTACACTCTACACATAGAAAACTCGACAGGCAACACTGTGCAGATAATCACATCATTGTATTCAAGCAAGTACACTTCACTCACCAATAGTTATTCAGACAACACTATGCAGATAATCACAATTTCAAGATACATCACACAGGCAAGTCAAAATTATTAACTTAATTCACTTCATGGATGGCCATTAGCTGGTCATCCAAGCATTTATATAGCCTCTAGCCTCTAAGGACCGATAGCAATTGAAACCTTCTCGGTTAAAATTTACCTTGCTTGTGTCCCTTCTACTGCGACTACGGCATCCAGTTGACTTTGTTGAGATACCAATTGGAATCTGAAGATACTTATTGGACTCAATCCATACCACAAGCAACAACCCGCAAGGAAGAAGAGAAGGAATAAAACGACTTCCTAAAATGCTCCATAGCTTTCTAAAGATAAGATGTGGATGTTAACACACCAATCAGCAGGAGTCTATTCCACATTTGCCCTTGTACTGGAGACCGACAACCTGGGCTCTGAGACCAATTTGTCACGACCCAACCCATCGGGCCGTGCGGACACCTACTCTAACACCTAAGTAGGAGGATCCTTGATCCCCAAATAGTTAAAAACATGCGAAAGATTAAGAAAACTGGAGATAAAAGAAAATTCGTGAGATTTTTACATAATAAAGAGTTTAAACAATCTAAGGTTAAATTTGTAAAATAAATACACCCCAGGGATGTAGTCTAAACAGGTACAAACGCTTCTAAAATTACAAGGTATACAATGCAGTAACTAATGACACAACTCCCACCATAGGAAAGGAAGAGTAGAAGCTGTTGGAGATTGTCTTCGTCTTCATCTATGAAACATTACTAACCCTGCAACCAGACTATGCCAAAAGGCATAGCAAGAGTAGTATCAGTACAAACCACATGTGATGGTAGGCATCATCGGTCAACCCGCTGCCCACCACATAATATATAGAAGTCAAGTAGCAGGAAACATGCAATAGGAAGTACATCCCTCAACCTTTATCCTCATGCCTTTAACATTCCTGTATACCTTAAACATACTAGCACCCTTGACTCTAACTACCTACTCTTTCACTCTTCTCGCTCTTTTCTTGATTCATAACTTAACCATTCTATCTAATGGAGGAGTTCCGGACTATAACCACTACCAACCCGGAAAACCACTCACGACCTGCCCTCGCTTCTTCTGCATCATAATTCAGCCCTTGACTACATAGTATACTCCATCAAGGCTCACTAACCGTTTTGAATACAAATCCCCTTTCCAGGTAGGACATGTGTACGTTTCACATCATGAACACTACCCCACTTCTCATTGTTAAAGAACATAGACATCCTCTCTAAAAATAGCCGATAGTAACACATGGACTCTTGGTCTCCACTTACCAGGCAACATATAAATTGTCATGATCATTCACAGTTAATTCCAATAAACGAGATATAAGCAATTAATTACAATACAATAAACACACATATAAAAGATGCATGATTCACATATCCTTTTAAGTGCAACATATAATTCGGCAATATCAATTAGGGGTGTGCATTCGGTTTTTTGGTTTGGTTTTACACTATTCGGTTTGGATTTTCGGTTTTTGGTTTTGTAAAAGTGTAACCCAATCCGATCCAAAATAAATTTGGTTTGGTTTGGTTTTTCTCTATTCGGTTTGGCTTTTTTCGGTTTGGTTATTCGGTTATGTCAATAATTAATAACATATATAACCAAAGTAATAATATTTAATCTCTTAAATATACTTTCTAATATAAATCATAAGTAAAACTTAAAACACAATACTTATAAGTATACCTGTTGTAGATGTAATTCAAACATAAAAGGGAGAAGACACAAGTACCCCCTAGACTATGACCGAAATCCCAGAGACACACCTTAACTAAATTAAGGTCCTATTACCCCCTTGAACTCATTTTTTTTGTAATTTTGTACACCTTTTGACTTATGTGGCACACCACGCGACTCTACGCAGTGTGTGTGTGTATATATATATATATATATATATATATAATTTAGTTTTTTTCGGTTTTTCGGTTTTTATCTTTTAAAATCCAAAACCAAACCAAAAAACCAAACAAAGTAATTTATTAATCCAAAACCAATCCGAAAAACCAAAAAACCAATCCAAATAAAATTTCGATTTGGTTTGGTTTGGTTATTCGGTTTAATCCGAATAGTGCACACCCCTAATATCAATAGCATGTAGATAAGAATATAGTAGTCAGAAATGGTTCTCTCATGAAACCCACACCCAAATTGTTAGTGTGTCAAAATGTGACACCCGATCCAATATATATGTGTCGGAATATTACACCCGGTCCAATATATTTGTTGAAACGTGACACTCGATCCAATATATGTGTCGTAATGTGACACTTGATCCGGTCAGCACAATCACAGTCACAATCACACCCACAATGAATAGTGTACATAGTAACACACTCAAGCAACAGTTTCATGGCATGTAATTGTTCATACATATTTATTTCATTAGATTCGGTTCATGTTTCCCTATTCACATACATGCGTGCATACAATAGAGCGATTAACAAGCATATATAACAAGACAGGAAGTCAAACCATCACCTAACCCTAGTTCGCAAGACGAGGCTTTCCCCCACGTTACACATCTTATTTAAAAGCTAGGAGTACATGTACAATAGCCCCTTTTTCTATGCTCAACGGTCTAAACATAAATTCTACCATTAATTACCAATATATTACGAAGTGAGCACAAATTTACGACTACTCAAGTAAGTAAACCTAGCCTACCTAGGCACCAAGAGGCTGTAGGGAGATTGTAGCTCCAATCCTGGCTTACAGACAATAAGACGGTGGCTTTAGGCTAGGATTCAGCGAGTTATCATCAACTTTGCACTAGAATTCTATTTCTCCTTCTTTCCCAAGCCTAGAGCAGGCTTTTGAGGGATTCTGGGGTGATCCTCGCCTCTTTTTGGCACTTAGGGAAAAAGAGGGAAACAAGACTTCGCGTTATTAAGTTCTGCCCCCGACTAGCCCGCTTTGGTGCTCCCATCCCGCAGGGGCACCACCGCCATAGCAGCATCACCCCACTTTGGTGGGACAGTAGGGCCTAACTACTCACAATGTTTTGCCCTTCATAAGTAACGACGGTTCGGGTCATTACATCTATAACCCATAAGTCTGTATCCAATGAGTCCATCTCAACTGAATCAAACCATCTGATTAGAGATCTACATCGTATGTCATTTAGCGCCTCAAAAAGGTCCATTTGAATACTGGAATGATCGTTGTTGTGATAGGCAAACTCTGCTAAGGGAAAATGTCGATCCCATCGAGCACCAAAATCAATCACAAAAGCTTAGAGCATGTCCTCCAACACCTGAATCTTTCGTCCGGAATGACCATCAATCCGAGGATGAAAAGTTGTATTTATATCTAACCAAGTACCCAAACCATAGTGCAGAGCCTTCTAGAAATAAGAAGTGAACAAGGGACCTCGATCGTAGACAATAGAAACTGGGACTCCATTTAGTCGCATAATCTGACTGATATAAAGCTCGACTAACTTCTCCACAGTATAATTCACCCAAACTGAGATGAAATAGCCGGACTTGGTCAACCTATCAACAACCACCCAAATAGAATCATAACCACCCACGGTGGTAAGTAATCATACGACAAATCCCACAATGATCCGCTCCCACTTCCATGTAGGAATAGGCATCCTCTATGATATACCGCCAGGGCGTTGGTGCTCACACTTTACCTATTGACAAGTCAAACACCTCGAAACAAAATTTGCAATATCCCTCTCCATACCACACCACTAATAATGATGACTTAGGTCACGATACATCTTCGCTGCACCCCAATGGATGAAATATTGAGAACAATGGACCTCCTCAAGAATCAATCTAGCCAACTCGCCCACCTTGGGCACACAAATCCTGCCTCAAATTTGCCAGACACCATCAGAATCAAGGACAACCTTGTTGGCTTCCCCTCTCATAACCTTGTCTCGAATGAGACATAGTTTCTCGTCATCAAATTGGTGCTCACAAATCTTCTCAACTAAGAAAGAATGAGCTTCAATAAAAGTAATCAAACCACTCCTCTCCTCAGAAATCTACAAACGAACGATACTCTTGGCAAACCTCTGAAAATATCTAGCCAATGGTCTCTCCTCCGCACTAATAGCGACAACACTCCCCATGCTGGAAGTCTTCCTACTCAAAGCATTTGCCACCACATTGGCTTTCCTTGGGTGATACAAGATGGTGATATCATAGTCCTTCAGTAGCTCAAGCCAGCTGTGCTGCCTCAAGTTTATATCCCTTTGACATAAGATATACCGAAGACGACGATGATCTATGAAAACCTCACAATCAACTCCTTACAGATAATCTCGCCATAACTTAAGCACAAACACTATGAGTGCCAACTCTAAATCATGGGTAGGGTAGTTCCTCTCAAGGGTATTCAACTACCTCCTCCTCGGGTAAGGTCAAAAGAGGAGCCAAAGTCAACAAGGTCTTGATGTTTTGAAAGCTCTGCTCACACTAATCAGACAACTGGAAACTCACACTCTGCCAATTCAATCTATTCAAAAGAAATGCAATAGTAGAGAAGCTCCGAACAAATCATCGATAATAGCCCGCAAGTCCCACGAAACTCTCGATCTTAGTAATTGATGTAGGCCTGGTCCAACCCCTCACTCCCTCAATCTTGGTTGGATACACCCGAATACCCTCATTTGACACCACATGTCCCAAGAGTGCAACAGAATCAAGCTAAAACTCACACTTTGAGAACTTGGTATAAAGCTTCTTTTCTCTCAATATCTGGAGCACAATCCTCAAATGTCGATTATGATTCTCCTTAATTTGCAGTAAACCAAGATTTCATCAATGAACACTATCACAAATAAATCCAAATAAGGTCGGAACACCTAGTTCATCAACCCGATGAACACTTTAGGGGCATTAGTAAAATTGAAAGACATCACAAGAAACTTATCGTGCCCATAACGAGTCCTGAAAGTTGTTTTAGGGATATCCGATGCCCTTAATATCAGCTGATGGTAATCAAACCTCATTTCAATCTTAGAAAACAGAGATGTACCCAGAAGTTGATCAAAAAAATCATCAATAAGAGGAAGAGGATACTTGTTCTTCAATGTCACTTTGTTCAACT
Organism: Solanum verrucosum; assembly: GCF_900185275.1. Taxonomy (NCBI): domain Eukaryota; kingdom Viridiplantae; phylum Streptophyta; class Magnoliopsida; order Solanales; family Solanaceae; genus Solanum; species Solanum verrucosum. The sequence continues at coordinate 469,426 of NW_026020007.1, forward strand.
ATCAATAATCATTACACACCTCATGGATCCATCTTTCTTCCTCACAAACAATACATGAGCACCACATGGAGACACACTAGGGAGAATAAACCCCTAACTCAAAAAATCTACAATTGATCCTTTAATTCATTCAACTCAGTTGGAGCCATACGATAAGGAGAAATAGATATGGGCTTGTTGCCCGGCTTTAAATCAATAACAAAGTCAATATCCCTATCCGGGGGAACAACTCGAAGATCACTAGGAAAGACATCTACAAACTCTCGAACCACAAGCATAAAATTCATGGGGGCAGCTCAACACCAGAATCTCTAATGAATGCCAAGTAAGACAAACACCCTCTATTAACCAATATCTTAGCTCTAATGAAGGAGATGACCTTGCTAGGGTAAGAACCACTAGCACCCATCCACTCAGCTCTCGGGATATCCGGCATCACTAAGGTCATAGTCTTAGCATAACAATCATGAATAGTATGATGCAGAGCAAGCCAATCCATACCCAAGATAATATCAAAGTTTACCATCCCCAAAATGATCAAGTCTACCTAAGTGTCATACCCAACCAAAGAAAAAAGATAGGATCGATAGACTCGATCCACCACTAAGGATTCACCTATTGGTGTAGAAAAATAAATAAGCACATGCATGTAAGCATATATCATACCAAACCCAAAAGTAAAATAGGAATACACATCTAAGAAAGTATATCTGGTTCAAACAATATAGATGCATGTCGATGGCAAACCAGGATGATACATGTGATTGAACCATTAGAAATCTCAGCCTCAGTCCTCCCTGGAAATGTAGAGCACTGGCCATCTCAACCACATAAAGCCTGAGTAGAACCTCTACCTCCACCCCGCAAAGATAAAGTACCCATACCAGAAGTACTGCCACTACTACAAGTTTGAGCTCTGCCTTGACCCTTGGCTGGAGGTGTTGGATCCCTATCTGGAACAACTGAGAAAGGACACTAAGGTCTTGAATGAGTCTCTAAAGGACACTGTCGCATTATATGAACTGGATCCCCACAAGTGAAGCAATATCTCAGCACATACAATTGATTCTGTGAACCCAACGAACTACCATAGCTACATCAGCCAGAGCCATAAAAACCTTTGGTTGACTGCCCACTCTAAACTGCTGGCTACCATGAACACATAAGACCTGATGGAGAAAGTCAACCCTCTTGCAAACCAGCGAACTCTCTCTGCCTCTTACGGAACGATAGTCAAAGCATGCCTAGAAAGCTCATAGAAAGGGGGTTTATACTTGGTCACAGACAAACTGCCCTAAACCAAGCTCTCAAATCTTAGATGACTCTCCTCTATCACGCTCCAAGGAATGAAGCGGTCCTGGAAAGCACTAGAAAATACATCCCACTCTCTTAGAGGAGATTCAACTGGTCTTGACCTCACAAATGTCCTCCACCACTCTCTGGTACCACGAAGCTGAAGGGCAACAAACCAGACACCACGAGAATCCACCATATCAGTTGCTTCAAGCATCTCATGGCACAACGGTCAAGAACTCATGAGCATCATGTCACGACCCGAGCCTACCCCCTAGATGTGACCGACACCTGAGAACCCTTTTTGATCCCCAAGCGAACCCTTGGCCTGGCTAACTATGACTCGTATGACTCTAAAAGGTATGCAGAAGCTTAAATAGATGATAATTTAGATATTCAAGAAGAGTCTTATAATACTATCTTGCAAATACTTAACATAATTCATAATTTGAATAAACATCTTGAGAAAACAATGGAAAACATTTAATTATGTGCATATATGAACCTTCTAATAGTTCAAGATAAATGTCAGGACAAGACCCATGACACCTCAACTACTACTAAAACTGAAATGAAAATAGAGTCTCCCGGAAGCAAGGATATGTCACCAAATATTGTCTACGAGAGTAAGGTGATCTCAACGAAACGCTTGTTAATGATCCTGAACACCTGTATCTGCATCATAAAATATGCAGGTCAAATTCCATTAGTACATTGAATATACGAGTATGTAATAAGGCAGAATTAAACAATAACTTAACGGGTAGAGGGAGTAAAAGTAACTCAACGATATATCAAACATATATGACATGAAAACCCAATAAGATATGCAATAGAAACAATATGAAAATAATATACTTACTTTTAGGGAGTTTCTCTATCCGACAACCATTACCATTAACCTAGCAATGATACAATGTTTCGCCCACGTTCCAAGGGCCATCCTATACCTTGTTGGGGTATAGGATTATAATGTGACTATGGATCCATCTAATAGGCCTTCTAAGAGGCAGTTAACAATCACATGAAGAATCGATGCTATCCTATCCTACACTGGCTACGTTGATTTATGGCACTTTAGAGTTATAAAAGACTCTAACCCAATTCGGTGCTCGATACTACCCCCAAAAATGATCAATATCAATTATGCTCAATTCACCTTTTACAAAGAAAAGGGCTATTAATTTACTAAAGTACTTTTCAAAACGTCTGACTTACTTTCATTTAAAACGTGCCTTAAAGGACTTCTATTTCGAGCCCAAGATCGATATATATATATATATATATATATATATATATATATTATAAAACTGAAAACTCTACTTGTTTTTATGAAAAATAGAGCTCTTAAACTCACTTTAGTTTTAAATGTACCCTAAGATATATGATCAAAATATGTAGGGATTTCCAAATGTAAATGGAACGTATAGAAGCTAATACAGAAGGGACATGTGGCCACAACTTAAAGGAACACGTGTCGTATGAAAAAAGGAAGGATTAGCCCAGAAATCCTTGGCGTACTGCTGGCACAGGGCCCTAGACCCAGAACTTCAGAAGTCAGGCCTTGGCGCATTGCTGGCGCAGGGCACCAGGCCCTGAACATCAAAAGTCAGACCTTGGTACACTGCTGGCGCGTCACCCCAGGGATTGAACTGTTGAAGGCCAACCTTGGTGCTATCATAGCGTGCCACCTCAGGCGCTTTCCTTGCACCCCGATGAATTTTCAAGCTTACTGAGACCCCAAATTAGTTTAGAATTGGGAAATTGTTCCTACACTCTTATTTTTTCTCAAACCCAAAACCAATAAATGAGAAATTTCATACACTTCCTTTAGAAAACATAATTTTATTAAATCAATAGGGTTCATGTGATACTAAACATGAACAACACTTTAAGATTAAAAAAACAAAAGAATCAAAATCTCCATTGTTAGAATTGAACTCAATATCAAGAACTACGAATGAATCCTTTAGATGTAACGATTTCTTGACCAAATTGAGATGTATGGTGTGAGGAAAAATAAGTCCAAGAGTGAGAGAAGCCTTACATACCTGGAAAGAGCAATGTTTTTGGCAAAAATCAAAGGAATTTTGAAGAACGCTTGAAACCTAGCTTTTTCTCTTCTTGGAACGTTGCTCTAAATTCCCCAAGTGTTAAAGAACGTGAAAAAATGGTTTAACACTGATTATACCCTTAATTGGGTGAAGAAAAAACGTGGTTGGGCTTAGAAGGAATAGGAAAAGACCAAATTACCATTCCAAAAATAATTGAGAAGCCCTTAAAAGAGAGGTTTCACTAAAATGGGCTTAATTTTTACTTCAAGCTCGAAATTAAGAAATCTTGGCGGAGATGGAAAGAGGACTCAAAGACCTTTAATTTGATAGGTCTGCCGATGTCAAAATAACCTCAGGAGCAGTCTGTGCACCAACAACCGATGTAGGAACTACTGGTGGCTGGCCCACCTGAACATGAACACCTAGAGTCTGGCGCTGCTGACCTGGGGTGTATGCCCCCAGAGAAAGGTTCTCTAACACACCAAGCATCCTCAACCAAGTCTCCTGAAACAACGAAGCTCCAAACTCGGGAGGAACCTGGTCCTTAACACCCTCCACCTGTGGCTTAGGAGAAGCCTCTCTAGCTCTACCTCTGGCTGGTGTCACTCCACGAGCACGACCTCTACCTGGTGCTACTCCACGAGCACGACCTTTAGCTCGGGCCCTACCTCTACCCTAGCCAGGGTCTCAACAACTACTCTCCTCTACCATTGGAAATAGAAGTTGTAGTCCTCGGCATCTCCAAAACATCTCGCGACAACTCAGCACAAGCGAAGGTAACCACGCACGATAAGAAATGATAAATAAAAAGATGTTTGTTAACAATATTTGTAGCCTCTTGAAGATAAGTACAAACGTCTTTGTACCGATCCTCAAGACTCTACTTAGACTTGACTTTTACACACTTGAGACCTATGAATCTGGGGCTCTGATATCATTTTGTCACAACCCAACAATGGACGCGATGGCACTTTTCTATTCCTACTAAGACAAGACAACCTCAACCCAACAAAAACGAAAGAAAAATGGAGATACTATAAAATAGAACAAGACAAAGGCAGAAAACTTATTCATTCTATACAATACCCAAAAACCTGGTTGTCACGTGTACAATCCACTAATGAAAATACTGAATTTGAAATATAAATGCAAGTCTTGGTCTTTGTTTCTAAATTAGAACAAAGACTTAAAGAAAAGAAAAAGAGGGTCCGCCAGGATGACAAACAGCTACCTCTCAGATCCTTTAACAAACCTCAACTGATAGGAGAAGAAGAAGAAGAAGATGACGTGAGTCAGGCCTCGGAACTTACACAAGTGTAGAAGCAAGAGATGAGTACAAGCAACATGGTACCCACAAGAAACCTACTAAACAAATTAACTAGCTAGAAACGAATACCCCTGACTCTCCAACCAAACCTCCTAAAACTACAACCTGCACATAAATTAGCCCAACCTAGCAATTCTACAATGCATGGCTCACGAGGCCAATATTCACAGTTTGATAGACACAATTCAACAATAAAATGAATCAAATAAGTCAAAATCAAAGTCAAGTAGTTCAGTCACACATAACAAGTTCATCAATCTCAAGTATCAAGTATGTCACCCATAAACATCAAGGTATAAAGTCACATAATCAATTCAGTAGCCGGAACCAATTCTCATCGACACAATATCACTTGGCGACAATGACCCCGACATAATAACACTCGTTGGAAATGACCTCGACCTAATCACACTTGCCGGCAAAGATCTTGGCATAATAGCACTCGACGATAAAGACCTCAACAATCAATGCACACAAGCAATATCACACCACATAGAAGATACAACAAATTGCACAATTCAAGTCCACATTCATGCTTTCAAGCATTTCATCAATAAATCAATAAGGGCACAATAAGGCAATTTACATCATCATGATCATCACATAGCATTTTTCATTTCAAAACCTTTCTATTCATTTAGATGTAACAAGTGGACAATATAATCCTTCAGCTCATTTGTATTACTCCCAATACACAAGCGACGAAGGAAGTATACGAATTCAACTAGAATACAAGGTTTAGGAAGCCACTTGCCTTAATTCAAAGAAAATTACTCCAAAAGTTGAGTATTCCTCTTCCGAATCACTTCCAAAGCCAAACAATCCAAAATAAACAAGTATTCACAATCACCCATCAGAAACAACACTTCCCACATCAATTATATAGAGAAATAAGTCAAAAAACTCAAAACCCAATATTAAAAGGGAGGTTTGAATCCGAAAACTAATACTTGAAATATTACTCAAGGCTTCAAGAACTCATTAAGGAAAATCATTTCAAAAATGGGCTTAAAATCAGTTTATAAACCCACTTTTACTTCAAAACCTAAGTTCATGAAGAACCCCATATTTATCAACCCAATACCTCGATTTAAACTCATAAATATGATAAAAACTTAAATTATTAATTATAGTAGATTATTCATTGAACTTAGAGCTAAAATTGAGTTTGAAGAAAAGATTTACCTCATTTAATTTTATTACAGTAATACAAAAAAGATGGAAGACTATTTTGGAATTGTATTTTGCACCCGTATTCTTTCTTATAAAAATTCTTGCAAAATAATGAAATCACTTCTTTTTGTAAAGAAAAAAAAAACTTTCACTTGGGCAAAATTGAAATACAAACATTTAAAACACACACAAAAATGAGAAATGCTCAATAAAAAAATATTGAACTTCTTGCAATGTAATTGGTGGGGGTTGTTTTACCGTTACGAACCATTAAAAATAAACTAACATAAAATATATTATTTTAATGTATAAAAATTAAAATTTTAAACTATATATCAAATTTATATTTACCTTAAAATTCTTATTTCCTTAATAACATTATCATTTAAATATTATAATATATCTAAAATTACAAATTGTACTTTAAAAAAAATATATCTCAAAAAATTATTTATCTTTAAAATTTCATATTCGATTATTCACAGTATAAAATCAAACAAAGGGAATATAACTACCAAAATATAAAAAAAATCAAACAAGGGGAATATAACTATATGGAAAAATATATATTAGAAAATAAAATGAAATTGGAAAGCGCTTTGTTAGAAGTCTAAAGGGAAATCAGTACAATGGGTAGCTTTTTAATTTTGCCCTTGTGAAGTTATTTTTAATAAAAAATTATTGTCTTTCATTTGGCCCTTGTGGATTTAAAAATAAAAATAATTTCACTAATTTGTAAGAAAATAAGGAGGTTAGATTGGAAATGATAAAAAAATCAGGATTAAATATAAATTAGAAAAGAAGACATATGTTAGGGTGTAAAATGCAATTGACTCATTTGTTTTGAATATACTGAGTTTTAAACTTCATTTCAAAATTAATTGGCTATCCATATATTTGAGACACTTACGTAGATTTACCTATTATAACAAATAAATATGACCTCATAATATGAATTATTACATCATTGAATATTAGTTAATTAGAAAAAGAAGTCGTTGGTTTTATAAGAACTATTATAATTTGTATCCCAAATTTGAAAAACTATTTTGAACACTTTTTCGATTAGTTACTGTCTTGAATAATGGCCATGTCTAGGTATGCTTAACCTTATCACAACTACGATGATTTTAATTGGAGAAAAAAAAGTAGACTAAGAAATATTTGGAAGTGTCAAATAAGAGGTAGGATTGAATTTTTGGAAGGTCACAATCTTAGCATAACAATCAAGAATAGCATGATGCAGAGCAAGCCAATCCATACGCAAGATAATATCAAAGTTTACCATTCCCAAAATAATCATGTATACCCAAGTATCATATCCAACCAAAGATAAAAGACAGGATCGATACACTCAAACCGCTAAGGATTCACCCATTGGTGTAGAAACATGAATAGGTACAAGAATGTAAGAAGACATCAAATCAAACCCAACAACAAAATAGGTAGACACATCCGAGAAAGTAGATTTCAAATCAAACAATACAGACACAGGTCAATGGCAAATTGGGATGATACTTATGATCAAATTATCAAAAGTCTCAGCCTCAGTCCTACTTGGAAATGCATAGCACTGGCCATCTCAGCCACCTACAACCTGAGTAGAACCAATACCTCCACCTTGCATATCTCGAGTAGTCCTACCAGAAGTCCTGCCACCATTGCCGGTCAGAGATCAGCAATAGTTGAGAAAGGACTGTGAGGTCATGAATGACTCTGTATAGGACACTGTTACATTATATGGCCTGGATCTCCGTAAGTGAAGCAATATCTCGGCATATACAACTGATGTTGTGAACTAGAAAAACTACCATAGCTACCTCATCCAGAGCCATAAGAACCTCGGGTTGACTGCCCACTCTCAACTATTGGCATAGAAGCATGAACCGGTCCATGACGCTGAAAGAAGCTACTACCTCTATGTGAACCTCTGCCTCTAGATGAGGCACCATAAAACTGAACAGAAGAACGGGCCTTCTTGGGCTCCCCAAACTCCTCTAAGACCAACAACTCTGCCTTCTTGGCAATGCTCACAATGGACCGAAAGAAATCCTCCTCTCTAGCTGCCCTGAACATATAAGACCTGATGGAGAAAGTCAACCCTCTCATCATTAAAGGCTATGCAAGGCACTCGACTAGAAAGAGTGGATGTTAGGCACACATGGAAGACTCTGACTATGCGCTGACACTAGCCCTGGGCATGAATTCTTCTTTGATTGAAGGAACGGGACAGAAGAGAACCATAACCATATCCTTCACACATTCAGTCTGATCTTATCTGCGTTATTGCTCGATCATAGCTGTATTGTATTAGATTAGTTATCCGTCTCCCCTCGCAAACTAGTGAACTCTCTCTGCCTCATCATGAACGATAGTCAAAGCATGCCTAGAAAGCTCATTGTCAGTAATATCAATGCACAGAAGCAATAAAATTTAATTAATGCACACAATTAATATCACACCACATAGAATACAAGGTTCACAATCAATGCACACAAACAATATCACACCACATAGAAGAGACAACAAATTGCACCATTCAAGTCCACATTCATGCTTTCAAGCATTTCATCAATCAATCAATAAGGGCACAATAAGGAAATTTACATCATCATGATCATCACATAGCCTTTTTCATTTCAAAACCTTTCTATTCATTTAGATGTAACAAGTGGATAATTGAAACCTTCACCTCATCCGTATTACTCCCATACACAAGCGACGAAGGAAGTATACAAATTCAACTAGAATACAAGGTTTAGGAATCCATATGCCATAATTCAAAGAAAAATCACTTCAAAATTTGAGCATATCCCTTCCGAATCACTTCCAAAGCCAAACGATCCAAAATAAACAAGTATTCACAGTCATCTATCAGAAATAACACTTCCCACAACAATTATATAGAGAAATAGGTCAAAAAATTCAAAACCCAATATCAAAATAGAGGTTTGAATCTTAAAACTAATACTTGAAAACATTAACAAGGCTTCAGGAACTCATTACGGAAAATCATTTCGAAAATGGGCTTAAAATCAATTCATAAATCCAATTTTACTTCAAAATCGAAGTTCATGAAGAACCCCATATTCATCAACCCAAAACCTTGATTTAAACTCCTAAATTCAATAATAATAATGGGTAATCAAAGATTCAGAGTTAAAAATCATTACCCAAGATTTCCCTTGAAAATCTACTCCAAATCGCCTTTCCGAAGCTCCCAAAACTCAAAAATGGTGAAATGGGATTGCAGCCCCATATTTTGGAAAACTTTCATCCCAGGTCTCATTTTCTCATCGCGATCGCAATCCAGAGTCACGCTATCGTGATGAGTAAGGTTAGTCAACTCATTAAAGTTGACCATCACGATCACAAATCTCATGTTTTAACCTAAATTTAAAAATTAACTTTTCAAACTTAATCATAAAAAACTCAGAGTTGATATTGGGAGGGGAAAATGGTAAAATCGTGAAACTTTCTAAAAATTACCGATCGGGTCATTATAGAGAGAAGACAAGAAACAAGTCTAGCGGTGAGGGGAAAGAGGAAAAAGAGTGAGTACATAATATACATGGGAGGAAAATTGAGGTGTCTTCTTACAAGGGATGTATGGCATGGGTCAAATGCCATTTGGAATAGTTAATTAAACAAAACTTTTTACTTTATTGAAGTAATTCATGATTTTTGGAGTAATCCAAATATTAATTGACATCTACTTTCTGTTTATGCATTATCATACACTTGCTTTGTGAATTCATACATGGAGTTAATTCAATTGGGGAGTTTGTTAGTTGACTGATTCAAAAGTTCAATGATGTTAGTCTGCGTACTTTTAGGAGTCCTAATTAATTGATGTTAGTCAATTAGCAGGTCATGGGTTAGCGCTAAACTAGTGCCCTATTTTTTCTCTAGGTTTGTTTCTTTCCAAGTTCCATTTAAAGACTTGTAGCGTTATCTTCTGAAGTAATAGAAAAAGATCAAGTTTCTTTCTATTAACATCTTATTCGAGTAGTCGTTCATATCTTTTGCCAACATTCTTGGTATCAGAAGCTTTACTCCAGGTTAAGATCCATCCTTTCCTCAAGCAAGGATTGGATAGTGAGTGAAAAATAGTAAACTATTGTGAGATTTTTTTCCCTAGAGAAATCAGACAATTTCTATGGCAGGAAACGGGACATTAGCGTCGTCCCAGCCCCTAATTCCAAATTTCAGAGGGGAAAATTATCAGTTCTGGAGTCTAAAAATGAAAACCTTTTCAAGTCTCAATAACTATGGGATGTAGTTGAGACTGGAATTCCAGAAGGCAATGCAAACCAGCTGAGAGAACATCGGAAGAGAGACTCAAAAGCTCTATTCACTATCCAGTAGGCCCTTGACCTTGATGATGAAATTTTTCTCGCATATCAGTAGCTGAGACTTCCTAACAAGCGTGGGAGACCCTGAAGCAAGAGTACTTTGGAGATGATTAGGTAATTACTGTTAAGGGAAAAAATGAGACTAACTTGTGGCACTTACGTTATGGACATTTGAATGTTTATGGGTTGAAACTTTTGGTTAAAAAAGACATGGTTATTGACTTGCCAAAAATCAATGAACTTGACCTGTGTGAAGGATGTATCTATGGGAAGCAAACTAGGAAATCTTTTCCAGTGGAAAAATCATAGAGGGCTACAACGTGTCTTAAACTTGTGCATGCTGATTTGTGCGGGACAATGAAAATGGAATCCCTTGGTGGAAGTCGATATTTTTTTAATGTTTACTGATGATTATAGCCGCTTTAGTTGTGTTTATTTCTTGAAATTCAAATATGAAACCTTTGAGAATTTCAAGAAATTTAAGGCATTTATAGAGAATCAAAGTGGCAACAAGATAAAGTCACTTCGTACTGATAGAGGTGATGAATTCTTGTCTAATGATTTTAATTTGTTCTGTGATGCAAATGGAATTCGCAGGGAACTTACAACGCCATATACACCAGAACAAAATGGTGTGGCCGAGCGGAAGAGTAGGACGGTGGTGGAAATGGCTTGAAGTTCATTGAAAGCAAAAGGTCTGCCAGATTATTTTTGGGGAGAAGCTGTTGCAACTGTTGTATATCTTTTGAATATCTCACCAATAAAGGCTGTTTGGAACACAACACCTCTTGAAGCTTGGAATGGTAAGAAGCTTTGGGTAAGACACTTAAGAATCTTTGGTTGTATAGCATATTCTTTGGTTAATTTTCACTCTAAGCTTTATGAAAAATCTACAAAATGCATTTTTGTTGGCTATAGTCTTCAATCCAAAGCATATCGTCTATATAATCTGATAAGTGGAAAAGTGATCATAAGTAGAAATGTTGTGTTTAATGAGGATGTAAGTTGGAACTTTAATTTTGGGAACATTATATCCAATATGCAATTGCTATCTACTGAAGAAGACCATGCAATAGATTCCGGAAATTCACCCAATTCTTCTGCTGTAAGTTCATCTGTTAGCTCATCAATTGCACCATTAACAATTGTTGCACCTGATGAGTCTTCAGTTGATCCGATTCCACTAAGAAGATCAACTAGGGAAAAGAAACTGAATCCTAAGTACTCTAACACTGTAAATATTTCTTGTCAATTCACTTTGCTTATTTTAGATCTTGTTTGTTAAGAAGAAGTAGTAGAACAGTCTGAATGAAAGAATGTTATGATTGAAGAGATGCAAGCAATTGAAAGAAACTCTACATGGGAGTTAGTAGATGCATATGAAGGAAAGAATGTAATTGACCTCAAATGGGTGTTTCGAACAAAGTACAATGCTGATGGGAGCATTCAAAATCACAAACCTCGATTCATGGCGAAAGGATATTCACAACAACAAGGTGTTTATTTTGACGAAACTTTTTCTCCTGTGCTCGATTTGAAATAGTGAGAGTTGTTTTGGCTTTGGCTGCACAATTGCACTTGCCCGTGTATCAATTTGATGTGTAGTCTGCCTTCTTGAATATCGATTTAGAAGAGGAGGTTTATGTTTCACAACCTCAAGGCTTTATGATTACTGCCAATGAGACTAAAGTCTACAAGTTAAGAAAAGCTCTTTACGGGCTAAAGAAAGCTCTATGTGCATGGTATAGCAAAATTGACTTATTCTTTCATGGTAGTGGATTCAGAGGAAGTGACAACGAGCCCACTTTGTACTTGAAAAAATAAGGTACTGACAAATTTTTGTTAGTTTGTCTGTACATTGATGATATGATTTATATTGGTTTTTCAAAGTCTTTAGTTAATGATTTCAAGTCCAGTATGATGAGAAACTTTGAGATGTCTGACTTGGGCTTACTGAAATATTTCTTGGGGCTTGAGGTTATCCAAGATAAAGATGGAATTTTTATTTCTCAAAAGAAATATGCAGAGGATCTTTTGAAAAAGTTCCATACGATGAAATGATAAGTAGCAACTACACTGATGAATATCAATGAAAAGTTGCAGCGTGCAGATGGAACTGAGAAAGCAAGTCCTAAATTGCTTAGAAGTTTAGTTGGTGGCTTGAATTATCGAACACACCTAGACCTGACATTTCCTTTTCTATTAGTGTTGTGTCTAGATTTTTGCAAAGTCTCACAAAGCAACATTTTGGTGCTGCGAAGCGAGTTCTTCGTTATGTTGCTGGAACAACAGACTTTGGTATTTGGTATTCTAAAGCACCAAATCTCAGATTGGTTGGCTTTACTGACAGTGATTATACAGGCTACTCGGATGACCGAAAAAACATTTCCAGAAATTGTTTCGGCTTTGGTTCTAGAGTTCTGACATGGAGTTCAAAGAAGCAGAAAACAGTAGCTTTGTCGACATCTGAGGCAGAGTATACAACAACAAGTTTAGCAGCACGACAAGCTTTATGGCTCCAGAAACTACCTGAAGATTTCAGTTACGAGCAAAAGGAGTTTACTGAAGATTTTTTCTGATAGCAAATCAGCAATTGCTATGGCTAAGAATCCCTCCTTTCATGGGAGAACTAAGCACATTGATGTGCAATATCACTTTATCTGGACATTGGTAGCGGATGAAAGAATAGTGTTGAAATTCTGCGGCACAAATGAGCAAGCAGCAGATATATTTACGAAGTCTCTTTCTCAGGCTAAGCATGAATATTTCAGGTTGCAGTTGGGAGTGTGTGATTTTGAATCAAGGGAAAATGTTAGTTGACTGATTCAAAAGTTCAATGTTGTTAGTGGCAATTCTTTTAAGATTCCTAATTAGTTGATGTTAGTCAGTTAGCAGGTCATGGGTTAGTGCTAAACTAGTGCCCTATTTTTTCTCTAGGTTTGTTTCTTTCCAAGTTCCATTTAAAGAATTGTAGCGTTGTCTTCTGAAGTAATAGAAAAAGATCAAGTTTTTCTCTGTTAACTTCTTATTCGAGTAGTCGTTCATATCTTTTGCCAACAGATTTTATGAGATTATTAGGAACTATTTAGTTATGGATTAATCAGGGAATAATTCAAATTCCGTAGATAATTTCATATTTTCTAGTATTAAAAAGGATGTCATATTTAATATTCAGCAAATAACAAAGCTAATAGAAGTATATTTTCTATGGTCATGAGTTGTTTTTCAAATTCACATAAAGAAAGACTGATTCTTTTCCTATTTTATTTCTTCAAACAACATAGTATAACATGTATTTTAGTTAATTAAATTATATGCACTAATAGCCGACCTTCTAATAGACATTGTCGGAGAATACTCTTTACTATTATCAGAAAATGTTGCATAGCGGCAAACTTGAAATAAGGTAAAGTTTGGTATTAGCAGAGATGCTAAATCTATTTTGTAGTGGCTTCTTTAGTGATGGTAACTGAAACATGTTTAAGTGATGTGCTTAATTTAGTGTTCAATTTTGTGCTCATCGAGCTATATGGGTGCTGCTTTTCCCAGAATCAATATCCAAGGTGGCTGAAATGAGATTTGTTCTACCATTAAATTCATGGATAATATTGAAGTTACGATTATTTTCACATTGCTTCAGATAAGCCATCGAAGTTGGATAACCACCATTTCATCGGTAAAAATTGCCTTTTTATCTTCTTTATCTCGAAAGAAAAATTAGTATTATTTTATTCTTTAATCTTCGAAGATTAGAATGTATATATGTAAACTCACATATGTACAACAATTGAAGAAATTCTTTTATGGAGAATCCATTAAAATGAACAAGTTTGAACAACAAAACAAGATCTTTGAAACATAAATGATGGATCGACACTTAAGTAGAAAGGAAATTGTAAACGAAAATGACCAGGTTGGGAAGATAACTAGCTAGCCTATATATACTCGTAGGAGTATATTATGTGTCTAACCCTAGTTACATACACTGTACAAAAAAATAGAGAAAAAAGCAAGAACAACAACAATAATAATAACACTTCTTAATTGGGACATTTATGATTGTCAGAAGATGCTGATTCTTCGACTTGAGCAAGGTGTAATTTTTTAATAGCTTTGCTCTTGGTTTTGAGATGGTTTTGATATACATCTCAAAACCATCTGGCTTCTCATCTTCATCCTTCTTGATCTTCTTATTCTTTCCATTTTCTAACCTCATGTTTAAAGTCCATTCTAGTTGGTTAGCCAGTATCTGTGGTTGTTCCTTCTTGTATTCTTCAACAACATGTTCATCCCATGTCTTTTTTCTCTTATTCCCACCATCTTTTTTGTTACTATGCACCCACTTTTGAGTAGCTCTAGCCATGATGGATTCCGCCAGTGCAATTGAAACTCCTGGAGATTCAAATATTTGTGCATTGATACGACCAAGAAATTAGCTTTTTTGGTTTTTGAAGATTTTTCCGTGTCCACATACCTTTGGGTGACAGTCTGTTCAAGAATGGATGCATAAACTTGTTATCAAATATATATAAATGCTTTCACTCTTTATATAGGCTAGGATTGATGCAAGTATAGGTTTAGTGGATATGACGAATCTTTTGAAATCGTAGGTATATCATGGAATTTTTTAAATTAGGTAAATAATAAATTAAATATTTTTTATTTTAACTTTCAAGTGCAAAATTTCTATTTTGAGATGAAAAACGAAAATATTGTTTTGGAATCTTAGTAGATTAGTTGGTTTGAGACATAATTTTAAAAAAAAACAACTTTTTTTGGAGAATAAGATAAAGTTATTTCGTACATGTGACTTACTTTGATTTGATACATAATTTATGAAAGTAAATGAGACTTTTTAATCTTGTCATCTTAAATCAATAATTTATATTTTAAAAAATTCTTTAAATCAATAACTAGTTATAACTGATAGTATTACTTTAAACAGATGAAGAAAAAAGTACAAACACATTAATTTCAAAAAATCTAAAAAGATAGTAATCTTGATAATAGATGAAAAATTAAAAGCGAATATTATTTTTATGTTTTTTTGGCAAAGCAAACAACAATTCAACAATTCATTCAAAAAAGTATGATAATTAATAGTTTAATAAAATTCTAATAAAATCAACCTGCTGTTGTGTTGGTGTTGGTAGAAGCTGATGATTGCTGACATCCAACCTACGATGGACATTCTGATGGCAATGACAAACATGACATTGGAAAGATTCCAAGCTACCGATGGGACTGCCAGGAGCAAAAGCCTGACAGCTATCGGCAACATTAACATTTGCTAAAAGACAACAGTTGCAGTCACCATAAACGATTGGACCTTTAGGATTATAAATGGCCCTTGCAGCTTGATTAGCTCGAAGCATGTTAACCATGATTGATTGATAATTTCTTTTAGGGGAGAATAACTGTATGCTAATTTGCTTTAGAAATAGTGTATTAAACTTTGAAGAAATGGTCCAGTTAAATAGAATTTTAAAAAAATATAAATCTGATAAAAACTTAAATTATTAATTAGTAGATTATTCATTGAACTTAGAGCTAAAATTGAGTTTGAAGAAAAGATTTATCTCATTTAAATTTTATTACAGTAATACAAAAAAGATGGAAGGCTATTTTGGAATTGTATAATGCACCCCTATTCTTTTTTTTATAAAAAATCTTGCAAAATAATGAAATCACTTCTTTTTGTAAAAAAAAATAAAATACTTTCACATGTGTAAAATTGGAATACAAACATTTAAAACACACACAAAATTGAGAAATGCTCAATAAAAAAATATTGACCTTCTTGCAATGTAATTGGTGGGCATTGTTTTAACATTATGAAACATTAAAAATATACTACCATAAAATATATTATTTTAATTTATAAAACTTAAAATTTTAAAATATATATCAAATTTATATTTACCTTTAAACTTCTTATTTCCTTAATAACATTATCATTTAAATATTATAATATATCTAAAATTATAAATTGTACTTTGAAAAAAAATATCTCAAAAAATTATTTATCTTTAAAATTTTATATCCAATCATTCACCGTATAAAATCAAACCAAGGGAATATAACTACCAAAATATAAAAATCAAACTAGGGGAATATAACTATATGGAAAAATATATATCAGAAAATAAAATGAAATTGGAAAGCTCTTTGTTAGAAGTCTGAAGGGAAATCAGTAAAATGGGTAGCTTTTTAATTTTGCCCTTGTGGATATTTTTTTGAAAAAAATTCATTAATCTGTAAGAAAATAAGGAGGTTAGATTGAAAATCATAAAAAATCAGGATTAATTATAAATTAGAAAAGAAGACATATGTTAGGGTGTAAAATGCAATTGACTCATTTGTTTTGAATATACCGAGTATCAAACTTCATTTGAAAATTAATTGGCTATCCATATATGTGATACACTTAAGTAGATTTACCTACTATAACAAATAAATATGACCTCATAATATAAATTATTACATCATTGTATATTAGTTAATTAGAAAAAGAAGTCGTTGGTTTTATAAGAACTATTATAATTTGTATCCCAAATTTGAAAAATTATTTTGAACATTTTTTCGATTAGCTACTATCTTGAATAAAGGCCATGTCTAGGTATGCTTAACCTTATCACAACTACGATGAATTTAATTTGAGAAAAATGGTAGACTAAGAAATTTTGGAAGTGTCAAAGTGGTAGGATTGAATTTTTGGAAGGTCACAGTCTTAGCATAACAATCAAGAATAGCATGATGCAGAGAAGGCCAATCCATACCCAAGATAATATCCAGATTTTCCATTCCCAAAATAATCAGGTCTACCCAAGTATCATACCCAACCAAATAAACAAGACAAGATCTATACACTCAATCCACCACTAAGGATTCACCCATTGGTGTAGAAACATGACTAGGCACAAACATGTAAGCAGACATCAAATCAAACCCAACAACAAAATAGGTAGACAAATTCGAGAAAGTAGATTTCAGATCAAACAATATAGACGTAGGTCGATGGCAAATCGGGACGATAAGTGTGACCAATGCATCAGAAGTCTCAGCCTCAGTCCTACCCGAAAATGTGTAGCACTGGCAATCTCAGCCACCTACAGCCTGAGTAGAACCTCTACCTCCACCCTGCGTAGCTCGAGTACTTCTACCAGAAGTCCAGCCACCATTACAGGTCAAAGCTCTGCCTTGACTCCTTGCTGGAGGCACTGGATACCTACCTGGAACAATTGAGAAATAATGGTAAGGTTATGAATGAGTCTGTATAGGACACTGTAGCATTATATGGGCTGGATCCCCACAAGTGAAACAATATCTCAGCATATACAATTGATGCTGGGAACTAGACAAACTACTATAGCTACCTCAGCCAGAGGCATAAGAACCTCGGGCTGACTGCCCACTCTTAAGTGTTAACATAGAAGCATGAACCGGTCCATGACGCTGAAAGAAGCTACTACCTCTCTGTGAACCTCTGCCGCAAGATGAGGCACCATAAAACTGAACAGAAGAATCGGTGATGCAAACCAGATTGCCTCCAAGCCATCCATTCACGAACTTCAACGTATTGATGGATTGTTCACAAGGATGGAGGTTTGTGGGCTTTTAATGGTGGCAAACAAAGGATCACATGCGTGGAAGATTTCTTGAGTGAACGAAGGGAGGAAAATTTACAACACTGCCCTTTAGCGAGAAGGACACTTTGCACATAGCCCAATGGCTTGGGCGATGACCACCAGATCGCCTAATGTCCAAACATGCGACATGAGCATGATCCATCGCCAAGTGGATATGAGGCCCATCTACGCATCGCCTAATGCCTCCTCAGACCGCCCAAAATTCCAAAAGAGGCTGGAAGGAGGCACCACGGAGGATCCCTCGCTGAATCCATTTGAGTGTTTGAAAGCTTGGTATAAGCTTTTGTTGAACCTTGTTTAGAAACGTCGATTGCTTGGGATATCGATTCCCTCGAGGTCGTTGTAAGAGTTAGGTGCTTCTTGTTGGATTAACGAATTGAGGTCTTTGGGTTTAATATACCCTTAGGTTGCTCTTTGTTTCCTATTTTTCTGTCTATCTATCTATTTTACATTCTTGTGTTTTCAATTTCTGCATTATATTATAGTTTCTCTTGTGACAATTACATCATTTGGTATTAGAGCCGAGCTTAGTATCATTCCTACGATTCTAGTCTTAGGTTTGTTGCTACAAAAAAGGTGTTCAAACTCATTTTTGAGAAATTACTGAAATGTGTGTTGTTGATTTTGAGTCTTCTTTGGAGTTTCCAAGGTCAGATTAGTGTTTCCTAACTTATTTTGAGTTTAGGGCTGAGTTGAAAGGGTTTGGTTCACTATTGAAGAAACCACCATTGAAGGTTGAAGAAGCTCTGAAGAAGACAAAGTGGGTTTTGAAATCTAGAAGTTTTGGCAAAGAATTGAGCTCTAAAAAGTATTGGGGTTTGTTTCCTATATCTAGGAGAGCTTGTATCTTGAATTTCGTGAAATTCTGAGCTAAAAATCTAGAGAATTTTATTTTGGGTCTTTAGCGTGTTCTTGAAGAACATTCAAATCTTCAAGGAGGAAATATTTGAAAAAGGAAGAGTTTGATTACAAAAAAGGAAGAAAGAGAAAGTGTAAAAGTATTTGTAAAAAGGGAATTTACCAAAAAGGGTAAAGATTAAAGTACAAAGTGCAGGGGGACCACAAAGGTTCAATTTTTGGAGTCTTGCAGTTGCAGCTTGAGGAATTTGGGCGAGCTCGGACTTGGATCACCCAGTCCACTCGACGCCTCGCCCTTTGGGCAGCTAGGTCACCGAGTTGACCTTGTTTTGGAGGGTGCTACTGGAACATTAAGTGGACTCAGCCTGGTTCGCTGAGTCTATTCGGCGTATCACTGAAATTCCACCCAGATCGCCATGTTGCCTTGGCATATTGTCAAGTTTGGCGAGCTGAAGTTCACGTTTGGCGAAGAAAATAGTGCATTTGGCAATCGGAAACTCATCTTATGACCCTTTCTTCTCCGGTTCTAATTCTTAGTTTCTTTTCTTTTGATTCTAGTTCATTGTCAAGAATCCTAAAAGTGATTTTCCACTCGTAACTACTCTACTTGTTGACTATTAGTTCTTGAATGCACTTCTTTGTTAGTGCCTTTTCTTTTCGTACTTTTATTCGTTTTACTTCGTAGTTAACTTCTTGATTCAAGTCCATTTGCTTTAATCGAGTCGTTGATTTTTCTTGAAACAAAAAACCATTTCGGCCAAGAGTAGAATTGACTCTCTTTTGTGATCAACCGAGTATAAGCAATCTTCAACGTTAGCCGCGCCAACTTGAGAGGCAATCAAAGGTGTGTAAACATGAGTGATTGTGAGTTTATTTTACTAATGCTAACATTGTGTGCTGTTTTTGTTGAGTTGTCTTAATTGTTAGGTACCATAGCAACCGGAAGTGAAACCCACCCACCTAAGGGGAAGATTACTTTGGAAACTATCATGGGAGCGACTATGGATGTAAGTCGGATGATTGGGTGCATGCATGAGCATTTAACTGCCATAGAGGATGGGCTATCATGAATGGATGAGACTTGGCCTGAATAAAGGGAGTTCATACTACCATCGTATGTGGTAAGGCGGACTATACCTAAGAAGGCCATGATAAATCAAGAGCAAAGAGAGAATCTTCCATTCCAAGTGCCTCATCCAGGGCCAAATATGTATCTTGATCATTGACAGTGGAAGTTGTGCCAACCTTGCTAGCGCTGCTATGGTGGACTACTTAAAGCTACCTACCGCTGAGCTTGCTAAGCCTAACAAACTTCAATGGTTGAATGAGGGTAAGGAATTGAGTGTGCATGAATAGGTGCTGTTCAAATTCAAATTGGGAAATATCAAGATGCAATCCTTTGTGATGTGATTCCCTTACAAGCTAGTCATGCACTACTCGGGAGACCATGGCAACACGGTCGTGCTACAACACATGATGGGAGGCACAACACCTACTCAGTCATGTCGATGGGTAGTAAGTATGTCCTTAAGCCAATGTCACCATCCCAAGTCATAGAGATGTATGGAAAGATGGATGAGTTGAGGATAAAAGAAAGAAGGGGGAGGGACATGTGGAGGCTATGGGCCAAAGAGAAGGAGAAAGGAGGAAGTTGAAAAGAAAGGCCAAGGTGTTGCTGGCTGAGCATAAAGAGATAAGGGAGGACGTGGGATTCGAAAGTGCATTGATCCTTACCTCACATAAGGATCACGAGTTGCAAACTAATCCATCTCACTCTTCCCCTCCCCATTTTATTTCTTTCCTTTTGCAGAATCCTCGTGAAGCCATTTTGATGGATGCACTTGTGGGCTGTCCCAACATTCCTACGGGAGTGTCAAATCAAGGTAAAGAAGATCTTTCTTGTGGGCATCGAGGTACAATATCTAAACTTAACACTTTTGCCATTGCAAATGAACAAAATGTAAATGATAGCTTGTCTTTGAGTGAGCCTACTGTTTCTTTACCATGTGTTGATAATGCGCTTGTTGAGAGTGTGGATACGCTAGTTGATCCTATTGATGATAGAATTGATTCTTCTAGTAAGATCAATTTGTGTCCACCTAGTATTGACACATGTGCTTTGAATGATAGTTCATTATCTGGTGATAATTGTGTTGATCAACCTATTTGTGATTGTAGTTCACTGGTTGAGGGTTCTTGTAATGTGATTAAGAAACCTCAATTTGTTGATACTAATGAGAATGTTGATCATTTGATTAGGAGTGACTCTTTGAGCATATCGATTGTGGAAGATCTGATTGCTTGCTTTGCTCATAGAGATCATTTGCTTGAAAATTCTTCAAAAAATGATATGTGTCTTTTTGAGGGTGAATTTGCATGTTTTAACTCTTCCCTGGTGGTTGAACATTCCCTCTTTAAGTACAATATCTTATTTGAAGATGATGAAATCACTTCTAGTGATGTACCTAGTGGTGTAAGTCATAAGAGTAGTATAGTTCTTGAAAACTATACTTTCTATAATAAGCCACTATGGTGTGAATCTTTTCCTCCCATAGATGGAAATCTCTTCTTGGAAGATGAGAGTACTCTTGTGGGGAAGGAATGTGTTGAGGAGGAAGGTGGTGTTTGTTTTCCCATTACCTCTTCTTCTTAGTATGTTTCAATTCTTAATGGCATGACCAATGATTTTGAACCTATTCGTAGTCATACCCATGAAAACACCCTAGAGGAAGTTGACTTAAGAGACACTTTTCTCTATTACTTGTTTACATATGATGATGCTCATGCTGTTGAGTGGAGTATGTTGTTGGAAGGCCAGAGTGACCACCTAATAAATGGAGGTGCGCTTGATCCAAGTTCATGGATGACCTTTCCATTTGACCTCGGTAGTGAGCTGAATTGTGAAATTTGTGTGGGAATGCCTAGTCAAAATGGAAGGGGTGGGTGATATTGTTGTTTCCTTTCCCTATGCAAGAAAGCTCTTTTTGAGGTTTTACGATCCACTTGAAGGGCCTACATTGTGTGTGGGGAAGGATAGCTTTCTAGACCCCTTTTCTATTTCTTACTCTCAGCATGATCTTGTTGACTATGCTTCTTATGGGGGTAAGAGATATTTGCCAAGAGAAGGTGAAGTTTGTACCTTCCTTTACTATCTCTTTGCATATGATGAAATCCCTAGTTGGATTAAAGGTGTATTTCATGTGGATCAAGGTGTCATTGTGGTCTACACTTGTTGTTATGATCCAGTTTTGTGGACTTCCTATTATTTTGATCCGGGTGAATGCATGAAAGTATTTGAAATGGTGGGAATATCAACTGTTGGGTGGTATTACCATGTTGTTGAGAAGAATAACCATTGCCCTTGTTCTCCATCTGTGGGCTTGATAGCCATGACAATAGAGGATGTTTGGTTGTTCCCTGAGTTTGAGTCTCCTCGGTTGAATGTTTTAAGTGATAACCTTTGTACTATCCATCATGCTAAGAGGATAAACTTCTTGCTTGTGATCTATATGATTTTACAAGGTTTGGATTCGAGGTCTCAATGTTATCTACTTGACATATGGGAGGCCTTCTGCTTGTTTGAATCTGGAACCAATGAGGGCTTACATATGAAGTTGTTTAAGTGTATTGGTTCCTTCACTCTACCACTTTGTCAATGTTTCTTATTTAGCCAAGTATATATTACTTTGATGGGTTACAAACCCTTGTTGATATATTTGATGCTTGGTTATATGGTAAATTTGTGCATCCTTGGCATGGTGATGAAATTGTTATTGCTAGCGCTAACCCTAATGCCACAAGGATCTTGGTCTTGTTTGCTTCCCCTATGGTTTTGTAAGGTATGGATTCGAGGACGAATCCTTTTCAAGAAGGGGAGAATGATGCAATCTAGAATGCCTCCAAGCCATCCATTACGAACTTCAATGTGTTGATGGATTGTTCACAAGAATGGAGGTCCATGGGATTGTAATGGCGGCAAACAAAGGATCACATGCGTGGAAGATCGCTTGGGTGAACAAAGGGAGGACAATTTACAATACTGCCCTTTGGCGAGCAGGATATTCACGCATCGCTCAATGGCTTAGGCGATGTCCACCAGATCGCCTAATTTTCAAACAAGCGACATGAGCAGGATCCATCGCCAAGTGGATAGGAGACCCATCGGCGCATCACCCAATGCCTCCCTAGACTGCCCAAAGTTCCAAAAGAGGCTGGAAGGAGCCACCACGCAGGATCCCTCACTGAATCCATTGGGCGGATCGCCAAGTCATTAGGCGAGACCGATTTGGCACGCCCAATGGACATTTCGGGTCACTTTTGGGCCCATCTATGTAGTAATTCCCTAAAACTATAAATAGGCCTTTATGAGCTCATTTTAGGTATACTGATTTGAATATTGTGGTTGTAAACCTGAAACTCATGTTTGAGTGTTTGAAATATTGGTTTAAGCTTTTATTGAACATTGTTTAGAAACGTCGGTTGCTTGGGATATCGATTCCCTCGAGTTCATCGTAAGAGTTAGGTGCTTCTTCTTGGATTAACAAATTGAGGTCTTTGGGTTTAATATACCCTTAGGTTGCTCTTTGTTTCCTCTTTTTGTGTCTATCTATGTATCTTACTTTCTTATCTTTTTTATTTCCGCATTATATTGTAGTTTCTCTTGTGAGAATTACATCAACAGGCCTTCTTGTGGTCCCCAAACTCTTCTAAGACCATCAACTCTGCCTTCTTGGAAGTGCTCACAATGGATCGGAAGAAATCCCCCTCTATGGATGCCCTGAACACATAAGACCTGATGGAGAAAGTCAACCCTCTCACAAACCAGCGAGCTCTCTCTGCCTCATCAGGAACGATAGTCAAAGCATGCCTAGAAAGCTCATAGAAACGGGCCTCATGCTCGGTCACAGATAAACTGCCCTGAACCAAGCTCTCAAATCTTAGACGACTATCCTCCCCCACACTCTAAGAAATGAAGCGGTCCTGGAAAACACTAGAAAACACATCCCACTCTCCCAGAGGAGATCCAATTGGTCTAGACCTCACAAAAGTCCTCCACCACTCTCAGGCACTACGAAGCTGAAGGGCAACAAACTGGATGCCACGAGCATCAACCATACCAGCTGCCTCAAACATCTCATAGCACAAAGTAATGAACTCATGAGCATCCTATCACGACTCGAGCCTAATCCTGGAGATGGCCAGCACCTGAGAACCATTTTTGATCCCCAAGTGAACCCTTGTATTGGCTAACTATGACTAACATGACTCTAAAAGGTATGCGGAAGCTTAAATAGATAAGAATTAGGACATTAAAAAAGAGTCTTAAAACACTGTCTTGCAAATACTTAACATAATTCATAAGTTGAAAAAACATCCTGAGAAAAAAGTGGAAAACATAAAATTTGTTCCATATATGAAACCTATAACAATTCAGGATAGATGTCAGTACAAGACCTACGACACCTCAACTACTACTAATATTGAAATAAAAATGGAGTCTCCCATAAGCAAGGAGGTCTCACCAAATACTATCTACGAGTGTAAGGTCATCTCAACGAAACACCAGTTGATGATCATGAACACCTATAATGCATCATAAAAGATGCAAGTCGAATGACATCAGTACATTAAATGTATGAGTATGTAATAAGACTAAATTAAACAATAACTTAATTGAAGGACTAAATGCAACTCAACAATATATCAATACATGAATAAGACATGAAAACCCTTTAAGCTTTACAATAAGATATGTAATAGAAACAGTATGAAAATAATATACTTTACTTTTGAGGAGTTTCTCTAACCTAAAACCATTACCATGAGCCTAGTAATGATAAAACGTTTCGCGCACGTTGCAAGGGTGTCACAACCCAGACCATCGTGATTGATACCCACCACTAAACCTCCGGTGGGAGAACCATTACTACAACCCAACTAAGCAACTTAACAAAAATTATGGCATTTAAAGATACGGAAGCAGGTTTAACTGTAGAAATAAACTGGAGTTCCCATAAACTCTGAAAGTTTGACAAACCATTACTAAACATTTGCGGAAACAACGCCTAGAACCTGAAAGTCAATGTACCAAAACTCTAAAGTTCAACAAGTCTACGAAAAGGGGCACAACCCTAAAACTAAACAAACGAATATCTAAAGTACTAATATAAGTCCGAAGAAAATGGACTAAGCAAAAAGAGAACTCACGACAGTCTGGAAGAATTGGCTCACCCTTGAATTCGGTCTCGATCACTGATCTCCTAGCTAAGGTCTATCAGTAGCCGCCTGAAGATGCCCTGTACTCAACAAAGAATGAGCAAGTGCAGTATCAGTACACAACCACAGTGTACTGGTAGGAACACACGACTATTCCAGTAAGGGAAACATATATAAGAAGTCACAACATAGTAAACATTACATGTACAGAAGATATATACACATTGGTTATCATTTCCGAGCAATGTACAATTACACATTCTCAATAACAAGTAGATATGACATCTCAATGGTCCTCTCATGGAACCCATACCCAAACTGTTAGTGTACCGAAACGTGGCACTTGATCCCAATTAGTGTGTCAGAACGTGACACCCCATCCAATATATGTGTCGAAACGTGACACCCATTCCAATATATGTGTTGGAACGTGACACCTGATCCCTGTTAGTGTGATCAACATGACACCCGATCCATTCAACACAACCACAATCACAATCACACTCATATGTACATACTCATAATCATACAATCAAGTGCTGAATCATGGCATACATTTGTTCATTCATACTCATTTCATTAGGTTTGATCAACAAGGCTTCATTCACATGCATACCTGCATTACAATGAATCAATTACAACCATACATTATGCAAACATGAAATCAAACCATCACCTACCTCGAAACCAAGCTTAAATCCCCCTAAGGCACTTGAATCTTCCCTTTTCGGATTCTTTCCACTTGTTCTAGGTCTACAAACAATTAATATACGTAATGATCAATAATTTAAGGTCTAATTATTCGGATTATAGCAAACCCAATAACCAAAGACCAACCCATGATCCCAATCACCAATTTAGGGCTTTTTCCACCATTAACTTTAGATCTAAACCTTCCCCCAGTAATAATTACCCAAGAATCTAAATTCTATGGATCAAAAATCAGATTAGGGGAGTAAAATCCTTACCTTTAGTGCTAGAAGAGGTGGAAAACGCTCAAGAAATATCCCAGGGTCGTCTCTTAGCTCTCAAGAACGAAACTTGCAAAATAAGGTTTTTGGGGTTTAATCCCATCTTAAGTCGTGACTGGTCCGTCCCAACCCGCCACTGCAGACCCACCCTGGCGGGAATAATCCCGCCACTACGCCTTACACGAAGATAGAGAGTCAGAAATTGAGTCCCAAATCCCCATTTCACAACACACCTTCAACCCATAACGTTCAAAGACTACCTGCTCATGCTAAGAGCAGTTTTGAGAGTTCTACACACCCAAATTTGATTTCGTAAAGTCGTAGGGGTTCCTTAACGTCTTGGCTATCCACTCATTTGATCAAATTCATAATTAGATCCCCCATTCATTACCATATTTCCCTAGACGTTACCTGACTGAGATTTTGTCCAAATCTTGACTAGGCTAGGAATTTCCAAGTCACTACTCAAAAGTTTTCTGGCCCAAATTCTTTCCCCATTGTCTTTTCCATAACGATGGGGACAGGTTGTTACAATAGATACCAATTATCCATCACTCGTCCCCGAGTGATAAACTAGGAAAAACTTGGCCAAGGTAAGAGTAAAGTAGTATCTGAATCGTCGAATAGTTGGGGATACTTGTCTCACATGTCCTTCTCGATTTCCCAAGTGGCTTCCTCAATCGGACGATGATTCCATTGAACTTTCACGGACTTTATCTCCTTTGTCATCAGCTTCCAAACATAGCGATCAAGAATTGCAACCGATTCTTCCTCATATTGAAGGTCTTTATTTAACAAAATTGAGTCTCACTTTACGATGTAATCTCTGTCCCCAAACCAACCAATTGAATACCTACACATCCTCCCATACAATGCCTCAATGAAGTCATCTCAAGACTCGAGTAATAATTATTGTCGTATATAAACTTAACAAACAACAAAAGTGATCCTTAATAACCAGTAAACTTTAACGTACCCACGTTTGCAACATGTTATCAAGGACCTTGACACAATCGTCGGGACGAATCCTTTCTCCCAACCTAAATTTCCATGAGCTTAAGTTATAAAAAAATGATCTTTAGACATCAGATACACATTAAGGGATATGTCCAAGCATACAAACCCTCAACAACACTATTGAAATGCTAGATTTAGTAATTGTGATTGTAGATTACCCTTAAGAACAATAGAATTGGACCCAATGATCCCCATATTCAACCACACATAATTGATACATGACCTCGACGACAAGATGCATATTAAGATTGTCGGACAACCATGAATACACATGGTCGCTCTTCTATAAATTCTCATAAGCAATATGGTACATGCAGAACCACTAAAATACTTTAACAACTCCAAGACAACACCAAATATGTCATTTGAAATAACCAAATCTTCTCAATCTGAAACACCCCGTTTCCTAGACAGACCAATTTGCAGAAATCAAAAGTTGCAGGTGCCATCGACGGCCACCACTCACGGACCATAGAGTGACCAACGGATCGTATGTGGTGGTCCGTGGTTGGCCACATACAACCTCTCCCTAGAAAACCCAGAAGATTTATCTAAGGGTCGACCCACGGACCGTAGGTTAGGCCATAGGCCGTGGTCCTGGTCCATGGATCCGAACCCTCAACATCCCATCTCTGAAAGCCAATGATAGTTGACAGGACGGACTGTGGGTCAGTCCAAGGACCGTCGGTTAGCCCCAACATCTTTTAAGTTAGGGGTCGTTTGGTTTTTTCCTTATGCGTTAGACCCCTAAACTATGTCGTTTAACCCCTAAACTACGTAGTTTTGGTCAGTTTTAGCCTAGTAACAAAATTAGAACCTACCCTAGTCAACTCATTCTCCAAAAAATTATCAAGTTGAACAAAAATAAGGAGAAAGAGTTAACCAAGCCCTAGTCCAAGAATGAAACAAATTTTCATCAGTTTTAGCCCTCAAATCGAAAGATTTCTCATTGGAATTCATCACCAGGTATGTGGAATTTCACTAGTGGGTTCCTTTCACCCATTAGGTCCCTAGAATTCAGTTACATTCTTGATTTCCTCCATATAATCCAGACCTAGGCTTTCTAGAATTTCAGCATATTATTATGAATTAGTTATTTTAATGTTCCAAATCAGATTATCATGTAGTAGTATTGTCTTTGCCCAGATTCATGCATAAACTCAAAAACCCTAGTTATGTAGTCCTTTTAGTTCATGAACCGCATTTACTAGGACAGATAAACATATATACATGTCTTAGTTTTCGAATGTTTCACTATCAATATATTAATGTTGCATTTTCAATAAGCATGTTAGTATTTTGAGTTATCCAGTATTACATAAATCCAGTCATAATGTGTTAATTACTTAATCAATTGGGAGTAGGCTTTATACCTAGTGGACTAGGGTTAGTCACCCTCAAGTCCCAGAACTACGTGCCCCCGTAGGTTATAAGTCCCCTTTGTGGGCATCAGTTTAGTGATCATGTCATTCATGCTTCTATGCCTCAAGCAGGGTATATAAGTCCCCTCTGTAGGCATCAGTTTAGCTCATGTGGTTTTATGTCATTTATTACTAGCTCCCACAGTCAGATTCTAGTGTGTTGATCAGGTTATTAGTTCCAGTTCAGTATTCAATTTTAGCATGTATAAAATTATTCATTGCATTCAATTTGTTCATGTTCAGTACCTTCAGTATAGAATCATGCTCATCTTATATCATTACGCAGTTACATGTTTTGTTCAGTTATGTATGTTGTTCAGCCTTATCCTATCATGCATGCTTAGTTCCTTTCAAGTGCTGACGCATACTCTACGCTACATCTTCTCGTGATATAGATTCAGGTGCTCAGCATTTAGATAATGCATAGATCGTTTCTTGATCTCCAGTTCAACAACATTAGTGGTGAGTCCTCATTCTTCGAGGACAATTGACATGATTTTCTTTCTAGTTTCAGTCGTTAGTTTTAGTTTTTGCTAGATTTAGCTGGGGCATGTCCCAGGAATTCATGAATTTAAGGCAAGGTAGTGATGTGAGGCTAAAAATACATATTTTTAATCATTATTTGCCTCATATTTATTATTTATATTTGTCCTTTTTGAGCATTAATTTTATAAATTGTGCTACATAGTGTATTTTATTTGTAGGAGTAAATTGACGTAAAGTTGAAGAAGTTTGGAGCTAAAACGAATTACAGATGGAAGGTTGAAGAAGGAAATCAAGCAGACAGCTTAATGGATTAAATTTATTAAAATAATATATTTCTATATATGGTGCAAAGAAGGACTTTCCAATTCAATTTGAATTTGGCTCACTGCTGCCACGTGCCTATAGCTAACCGTCCCTATGCCGCCAACAATTTGAAGAAATCCAGCGAGCAATTGAAAACCCAATTTAATTGGGTTTTGTTTTCCTAATTTGTCTTGAACTTTATTATTTTATTTAGGGTTTCTATGTCTATAAATAGGGCATGAAAAATTATTCTTTAGGAAGCCAAGAACCAAGATACAAGACATAATATAAATTTTCTTCTAGCTTAGGAACTTTGGAAGAGGCGCCGTGGAGGCCGGAGAATTGTGGTTTATTCTTTCTTCTCCTTTATTATTTATTTGTATTCGTGATTAATAAAAGATAGTTTAGCTATTGTTCTTAACTTTTTATGATTAACACAAGCATATTTATTTTAATAAATTTTGATTGTGTTTTTGAGATAATGAGTAGCTAACTTTCATAACTAGGGTTGTGGGAACCATGAGCGATTAACAAAGTATGAATAGTAAATAAGCAATTCTTGACTAGTATTTTGCATGCATTGATAATTCTTTCGTTTAGAAGTCTTTTTAACGGTGGCCAACGTTAGAACTCGCCTTGTTACTACTTGCCGGACCAAGGAGGTAATTAACAAGAAAAGAATTATCAACATAGATTTAGTGTGATACTATCTAATAGGCTAGTGTCGATTGGTGCGAAGTAATAACTAAGCCAAACATCGATTATGATGTCTAATATGAGGTAAAGGTAAGGGTTAGTAAATTATACACACGTAGCCGGACCAAGGTGCGGGGTGAAATTCTCTAGATGCCGGACCAAGGATTTAGAGATACCTAACTTATCACTTTGCATGTAATACACTAAAAAATGATTACTATTATTAGAATTACTGCGTTATGAGCGTATGGGGAACACATTCCTAGTTACTTTTAATAATCTGAATATAAATAAATACTTAGTTCAAAGCTATCTTTTTATTGTTTTTATTTTATTTTATTTCAATTTAAATCCCCCATTTTTATAACGACTATCGAGTTAAATATTTACTATTGACAATATTCTTCCATATTCTCTGTGGGATCGACCCCGACTCATAGTTGGTTAAATAGATTGCATACGATCGTTTATATTTCTTTTCAAGAAGTATATTTGAACGTTATCAAAAATCGCGCCGCTGCCGGGGAATATGGCTTAGAAATTGTCTTTAGTATTTATTTTGACTTGTAGTCTTTTTTTGTTTCTTAGGATTAGTTTAAAATTATTAATTTTTTAAAATTATTATTATCATATTTCTTTTACTCTTCTTGAGATGTCATCTGAAAAAATATGTAGTGAAAAGTGTTCTTGCAATTCTTGCCCTTCTGATTTTATGGGTTCGTATAAGTTAGTTTTTTTTTATCAACTAGATGAGTTGTATGGGGACATGGAAGATTTGTTAATACTTTGCTATAAATCAATATGTAAGCGCAATTCTGAATATAAATTTGAATTTGATCTCTATTATTTAGATATTGAGTTGAGTGCAAAGATTAAATCATATGAAACCCAACAATTTAGTAATAATATGTGTGAGGAAGAAAAAATACTTATAAGTCAACTTGAAGAGCTAAGAGTGGAGGGGCAATTGCTTGATTATATTGTTATTGATGTTGTCACTGTTGAGAAGAGTGCACTAGAGTTATGTAATGAAGTAGATAATATTATTTTTAAAAACTCTAGTATGTGTAAATATGAGGATGTAAAAAATAATGCAATTCATAAGGTAGGGCGCATTGGACCTCATTCCAATCATTTTTCTACATTATGTTTAGATGATGAGAAATTAATCGAGCCATCTGAGCCTATAGAAGAGTGTATGGAGGAGGAACAATGTGTCTATATTCTTGAATTTATTGTTCCAAGATCGGAGAATTACATTCCTCACTTAGGATCCAAGAAGTGCATAATGCAATATCTATTGCTTGGGACCTTTATTTTTATACCACCACCTCTTGACCGTAATAGAAAAATTGATTCAAAATTGGGGGTGCAATTCATATCTTCAAAGTGGAAGGAAAAATAGTAAAATTGATGGTGTCGTGCCGCGACGTTAAATTAAGCGCTTATTCGGAGGCAACCCAATTAGTAGTTTAACTTCTTATTTTATTTTATTACTATCATTTTTTTTTCTTGTTTTTGCAGATTAGGGTAAGTCTGAGCCAAGGAACATATTTGAGCTTAATTGTGGGGTGCGTTCGACCCTTGATGAAAATAAAGAGGACATGCTACTAGCTAGGTCATGAGACCTCAGGGAGTTTTTCTAACCCTTGTTTTAAATTTTATTTAATGCTTTGGGGACATAGCATCTTTTTAAGTGTGGGGTGGAGGAATAAATTCCTAGTTTTTACTGCTTTATTGAGTCTTTTTTTTTTATTAGGATGGGTTCCTTGGCTTTTGTTTTCGGTTCTTTTCCCGAGGATAGTCCCTTTGAACCGAGTGTTTTTTTTTAGGAATAAATTTTATTTTATTTTATTTTTTTGGAGAGAAAAGAAAAGACCCTTTTGAGTTATGTGATACTTACTATTTGGGCCTAATTTTTGAGTAGTACTTTCTTGTGAATGCTTGATTAAAAAAAAATGCAAACTCTTTGACATCTAAGCTCATGGTTGTGACTTTGTATATAGCTTATTTTATTTTGTAGTTTGTTATGATCCTGTCTCTCTTAGAAGTGGAATTGATTCATCTTGATTGATACTTGTGCCATGTGTGGTGAGACTTTGTTTATTCCATGTTTTGCATCTTAGTCTAGAACTTGCCCTGCATGCTATTGAAACGAAATAAAAAGTGTTGCTTTGTTTAGGAGATGATAATAGGCTTTCATTGATTTGTCTAGTAAATTTTTGCCTTTTCAGATATTTTATCACTAGTTAGCCCTTTTGAGCCTGTAGCCTTTTATTGGTAGCCATATTTTGCCCTTGACTATTTTGTTGAATCCCTAGTTTTTGCACCTTGCTTCCTTGAGCTTTATATCATAGACTTATTCTAATTATCAATTCTGAGAAAAAAAGATGGTTGAGTGAAAAGGTAATAAATGATAGCTACAAACTGTTTAAAAGTCCTCTTTGAAAGAATGTGATAAGAAAAAGAAAAGAGAAGTTACCTTGATGATGGCCCTAGTCCTTCCAAGGATATTGTGCACCTTAACACATGTAAAATATGTAAGTTGAGGGTGGCTATTATGAAGGGAAACTTTAAAAAAAAAAAAAAAAAAGGATTGAAACATTCTTGAGATGAGAATTACTTGTGAAATAATTGTTGAAGAGAGGGTTGAAAATAAAGAGAAGAAATTAATGGGTGATGAAGTCTAAAATTGCAAAGTGCTTAAGGAAGTGTAAGTCACTATTATATAGTTTTCCTACCCGTCCCTTAGCCTACATTACAACCCGTTAAAGTCCTATTTGATTCTATTCAAGCATGCTTAATTAGTGGAGATGTACATAATGGGTAAGCATATGGTTCTTTGTGCATACATGTGAATTTTCATTGTGAGTGTGAGAGTGTTCTTTGATGCGAAGTCCTTAATTTATATTTAATATTTTAATTTGAGTGTGTGGACTATTTCTTCTTGTGAGGGCACTTGTTTCATGATAGATTGGTGATTTTATTAACTTTCTTTGATGAGAGTGAATGAGCAAGCTTAAAATTTGATGAGTTCAAAGTCCTTCCTTAAGGTTAGGAGGTTAGAAGTTTGTTGTTTATTTGGATGTCTTGCATAATGATTGAGAAATCTATGTGATGTTTTGAAAATGGTATATGGCCTAATTGTTTGTATTAACCAAAGTGATGACATTGCTAGTATGATTTTATTTTTGAGATGAGTTTTAATGTTTGCTCGAGGACGAACAAAAGTTTAAGTGTGGGGTGTTGATGTGAGGCTAAAAATACATATTTTTAATCATTATTTGCCTCATATTTATTATTTATATTTGTCCTTTTTGAGCATTAATTTTATAAATTGTGCTACATAGTGTATTTTATTTGTAGGAGTAAATTGACGTAAAGTTGAAGAAGTTTGGAGCTAAAACGAATTACAGATGGAAGGTTGAAGAAGGAAATCAAGCAGACAGCTTAATGGATTAAATTTATTAAAATAATATATTTCTATATATGGTGCAAAGAAGGACTTTCCAATTCAATTTGAATTTGGCTCACTGCTGCCACGTGCCTATAGCTAACCGTCCCTATGCCGCCAACAATTTGAAGAAATCCAGCGAGCAATTGAAAACCCAATTTAATTGGGTTTTGTTTTCCTAATTTGTCTTGAACTTTATTATTTTATTTAGGGTTTCTATGTCTATAAATAGGGCATGAAAAATTATTCTTTAGGAAGCCAAGAACCAAGATACAAGACATAATATAAATTTTCTTCTAGCTTAGGAACTTTGGAAGAGGCGCCGTGGAGGCCGGAGAATTGTGGTTTATTCTTTCTTCTCCTTTATTATTTATTTGTATTCGTGATTAATAAAAGATAGTTTAGCTATTGTTCTTAACTTTTTATGATTAACACAAGCATATTTATTTTAATAAATTTTGATTGTGTTTTTGAGATAATGAGTAGCTAACTTTCATAACTAGGGTTGTGGGAACCATGAGCGATTAACAAAGTATGAATAGTAAATAAGCAATTCTTGACTAGTATTTTGCATGCATTGATAATTCTTTCGTTTAGAAGTCTTTTTAACGGTGGCCAACGTTAGAACTCGCCTTGTTACTACTTGCCGGACCAAGGAGGTAATTAACAAGAAAAGAATTATCAACATAGATTTAGTGTGATACTATCTAATAGGCTAGTGTCGATTGGTGCGAAGTAATAACTAAGCCAAACATCGATTATGATGTCTAATATGAGGTAAAGGTAAGGGTTAGTAAATTATACACACGTAGCCGGACCAAGGTGCGGGGTGAAATTCTCTAGATGCCGGACCAAGGATTTAGAGATACCTAACTTATCACTTTGCATGTAATACACTAAAAAATGATTACTATTATTAGAATTACTGCGTTATGAGCGTATGGGGAACACATTCCTAGTTACTTTTAATAATCTGAATATAAATAAATACTTAGTTCAAAGCTATCTTTTTATTGTTTTTATTTTATTTTATTTCAATTCAAATCCCCCATTTTTATAACGACTATCGAGTTAAATATTTACTATTGACAATATTATTCCATATTCTCTGTGGGATCGACCCCGACTCATAGTTGGGTAAATAGAATGCATATGATCGTTTATATTTCTTTTCAAGAAGTATATTTGAACGTTATCAGGTAGGAGTTGGTCCAAGAGTACGGACTCAAGTTCACCCAACTCTCCAAGTATGCTCCTCACATGGTTGCCGATTCCACGGTTCAAATGAACAAGTTTCTCTATGGGGTATCTGACCTAGTGAAAACAGAGTGTAGAAATGCTATGTTGCTAGAAAATATGAACATTTCTAGGCTCATGACTCATGCTTAGTAGGTTGAGGGAGATAAGCTTAGGGAACAATCTAAGGATAATAAGAAGGCTAGAACTGGCAACTATGAGTATTCTCAATAGAAATCGGGTGGTGGAAATCGCTTGCACTTTCAGCAAAAGTCTTCAGCTCCAACAACTTCATCAGCTAGTGTTCCATCTTCTAGGTTCCGGCAAGATCAGAAAAGTAGGGCATTAGGATCTAAGTCTCAAGGGGGTACTTCAGGCAGGAAAACTTACCCAACTCGTCCAAAGTGTGGTAAGAACCATGTAGGCGAGTGTTTTACAGGAAAGGAAGGATGTTTTGGGTGTGGTCAGTCTGGTCTTAGGTTGAGAGATTGTCCTTCTGCTAAATAGGGTCAATGAGGCAATAATGGTAGGGCTTAGTCTACAACTTCAGCAACATCAACAGGTTGCCGAACTCAACAGGGTAACTCATGTAGTACAGGTGGCGGTCAATGCCAAAACATGTTGTATGCTCTTCAGGCTCGCCAGGATCAGGAAGTTTGTCCTAATGTAGTCACTGGTATGTTACTAGTCTTTGACTTATATGTTTATGCTTTGTTAGATCCAGGGGTTACTCTTTCCTTTGTAACTCCTTATATAGCAGTCAACTTCACTATTAGTCCTGAAACTATTTCAGAACCTTTCTCAATCTCTACTCCAGTTGGTGACCCAGTTATAGCTAGACGAGTATACAGAAATTTCCCTATCACAGTTTCTCAGAAAGTTCCCTCAGCATATCTTCTAGAGTTAGAAATGGAAAACTTTGATATCATTCTAGGCATGGATTGGTTACATTCTTGTTATGCCTCAGTCGATTGTAGATTTAGGAGCGTTCGTTTTCAATTTCCAGATGAACCAATCTTAGAATGGAAGTGTAGTAGCTCAGTGCCTATAGGTCGATTCATTTCTTACCTTAAGGCCAGAAAAATGATTTCTAAGGTTTGTCTCTATTATCTATTTTGCGTTAAGTATTCAAGCTCCAAAACCTCAACTCTTGAGTTAGTTCCAGTAGTTAATGAATTCCTAGAAACTTTTCCAGAAGATCTTCCCGAAGTTCCTGCCGAAAGGGAAATCGACTTTGGAATTGATCTCCTTCCAGATACCCAGCCTATTTCTATTCCTCCTTACAGAATAGCTCTAGCTGAGCTTAAGGAATTGAAAGAGCAGTTGAAATACCTTCTAGATAAGGGCTTCATCAGACCTAGTATTTCCCTAAGGGGGTGCACCAGTATTGTTTGTGAAGAAGAAATATGGTTCTCTCACGATGTTTATTGACTATCGACAGTTGAAAAAAGTCACAATCAAGAATAAGTACGCTATCCCTAGGATTGATGACTTGTTCGACCAATTTAAGGGTGCTAGACATTTCTCAAAGATAGACCTCAGATCTTGTTATCATCAGCTCAAAGTCAGAGATAGTGACATCCCAAAAATAGCCTTCAGAACTCGGTTTAGTCATTACGAATTTGTAGTTATGTCATTTGAACTAACCAATGCACCTGTAACTTTCATGGATTTGATGAATAAGTGGTTCAAGCAGTATTTGGAGTTGTTTGTTATCGTCTTTATTGATGATATCCTCATTTACTCTAGGAATGAGGAAGAACATGCGACTCATTTGAGGGTTTTCCTGCAAACTCTCAAAGATCACCAGTTATTCGCTAAGTTTAGTAAATGTGAGTTTTGGTTGCAATCTGTTGCTTTCCTTGGGCATATTGTGTCTAGCGAAGGGATCCAAGTGGATTCTCAGAAAATAAAAATACTGAAACAATGGCCTAGACCTACCTCTCCTACAGATATTAGAAGTTTCTTGGGCATGGCTAGTTATTACAGAAGGTTCATGTAAGGATTTTCATCCATAGCTTCTCCATTGACTAAGTTAACTTAGAAAAAAGCAAAGTTTTAGCGGACAGATGATTGTGAGAAGAGCTTCGCAGAACTGAAAACTAGGTTGACTACAACTCCTGTTTTAACTCTACTAGAGGGTTCATACAGTTATGTTATCTATTGTGATGAATCCAAAGTCGGCCTAGGTTGTGTGTTGATGGAGAGAGGTAAGATTATAGCGTATGCTTCTAGACAGCTTAAGGTGCATGAGAAGAACTATCCAACTCATGACCTCGAGCTTGCAGAAGTGGTATGTTTCCTTAAATCTGGAGACATTACTTGTATGGTGTTCACGTAGATGTGTTCACAAACCATAATACCCTTCAGTATGTGTTCACCCAGAAAGATTTGAATCTTCGCCAGAGGAGATGGCTTGAGTTTCTCAAGGACTATGATATGAATGTGCTTTACTATCTTGGTAAGGCCAATGTAGTAGCAGACGCTCTTAGCAGACTATCTATGGGTAGTGTAGCACATGTTGAGGAAGACTTGAAGGAATTAGCGAAGGATGTTCACCAGCTTGCCCGCTTAGGAGTTTGCCTCATGAGCATATCAGATGGTGGTGTAACAATTCAGAATGGGTCAGAATCTTCATTGGTAGCGGAGGTTAAGGAAAAACAAGACAGTGATCCAATATTGCTTCAACTGAAGGGTGCAGTCCATCAATAGAGGGTTGATGTTTTCTCCCAAGGGAGAGATGGTGTGCTTCACTATCAGGGTTGTTTATCTATTTCTAAGGTGGGTGAGTTGAGACAACAGATTCTTGTAGAAGCCCATAACTCCAGGTACTCTATTCATCCAGGTGCCACTAAAAAGTATCGTGATTTGCGGGAAGTCCTTTGGTGGAATGGCATGAAAAGGGATATAGGAGATTTCGTGGCTAAGTGCCCCAATTATCATCAAGTGAACGTAGAACATCAGAAACCAAAGGGTATGACTCAACAGATCAACGTTCCTACTTGGAAGGGGGAAGTGATCAAAATGGACTTCATTACAAATTTACCTCATACTGGCAGACAACATGACTCCACTTGGATGATAGTGACAGAGTAACTAAGTCTATGCACTTTTTGGTTGATAAGACCACAGATTCGGTGGAGGACTATGCCAAGCTTTACATTAATGAGATAATCAGGTTGCATGGAGTTCCTTTGTCTATCATCTCAGATAGAGGTCCTCAGTTTACCTATCATTTCTTGAAGTCATTTCAAAAAGGTCTTGGTACTTAGGTTAATCTTAGCACATCATTTCATCCATAGATGGATGGTCAGGCAGAGCGTACCATTCAAACCTTAGAGGACATGTTGAGAGCTTGTGTGATCGATTTCAAGGGTAGTTGGGATGATCACCTTCCTCTTATAGAGTTACCCTACAACAATAGCTACCATTACAGCATTCAGATGGCCCCTTATAAGACATTGTATGGGCGTAGATGTAGATCTCCAGTTGGTTGGTTTGAAGTAGGTGAAGCAGCCTTGATATGGCCAGATTTGGTTCATGATGCCATGGAAAAAGTTCAGCTCATTAGAGATAGACTTAAGACAACCTAGAGTCGCCAGAAGTCGTATGCAAAGGTAAGGAGAAAGGAGTTGGAGTTCCAAATTGATGATTGGGCTTTCCTGAAAGTATCACCTATGAAGGGGTGATGAGATTTGGCAAAAAAAGGAAGCTCAGTCCTAGATATGTAGGCCCTTACAAGATCTGGAAAAGGGTTGGTAAGGTGGTTACGAGTTAGAGTTGCCAGCAGAACTAGCAGCAGTTCATCCAGTCTTTCACATTTCCTTATTGAAGAAGTGTGTGGGTGATCCAGCATCTATTAACCCAACATTTATAGTGCCATTAGAAAATATGGTTGTGAAGGATAGTCTCACTTATGAGAATGTGCCAGTTAAGATTCTTGATCGTTAGGTTCGAAGGTTGAGAACAAAGAAGTCACTTCAGTTAAGGTTTTTTGGAGGAGTCAGTCCATAGAGGGAGCTACTTGGGAAGCATAAGTAGACATGAGGCCAAGTATCCTCATCTCTTTCCTTCCGATTCCATTACAGGTTGAGGTAATAGTTCCTCTCCAGTTTTTCAGTCATTCATCCGAAACTTCAGTCTTAGTATCATGTTCCTTCAATTTGTACTTGCATTTTAAGCATATTTACACATTCTTGGAACTTAGTTCAGTCAAAAATCAGTTTTTACTAATTAGTGGTAGGGTTTGCAGCTCTTTCCCTCCATATTTAGCTAGTTTAGTCTTCATTCGAGGACGAATGTTCTAAGGGGCAGATAATGTAACACCGCGTATCCTAGACAGACCACTTTGCAGACATCAGAATTTATAGGTGCCATCGACAGGCACCACTCATGAACCATAGGGTGACCCATGGACTGTATGTGGTGGTTTGTTATTGGCCATCTATAACCTCTCCCCAGAAAACCTAGAAGATTTGTCTAAGGGCTGACCCACGGGTCGTAGGTCAGGCCACGGGCCGTGGTCCGGGTCCGTGGATCAGACCCTTCAACAACCCCTCTCTAAAAGCCAACGATGCTTGACAGGACAGACATGGGCCACACATCAAGATA
The DNA here is from genome assembly GCF_900185275.1 of Solanum verrucosum. Classification (NCBI taxonomy): domain Eukaryota; kingdom Viridiplantae; phylum Streptophyta; class Magnoliopsida; order Solanales; family Solanaceae; genus Solanum; species Solanum verrucosum. Next base: position 508,546 of record NW_026020007.1, read on the forward strand.
TAGACATTTATACCTAAATGAGCCTGCATTCAAATGAGTATGAAGATTTAAGTCTTGTTACAAGCTAATAATGAATAAATCAAGCGACCCATGTCCAAATCCTTAAAGATGAAACCCTCTTCTTCTTCAAGTCTTCAAAACCCTGTCAAACTCAAAGCAAAATAAAAAGTACTATTCTATATGAAAATTATAATAATTGTTTCTCATACTTAAAATCTGATTCTAATCTATAACTCACAACGAGTATTTATAGTTCTCAAAAATCTGTGCTGCAGCGGACCATTTGGCGACATTGTCGGAATCGCCGATCAACTCAGCGATTCGCCCTTTGGTGTAGTTCATCTCCATTTTGCACCATCCTTCGGCATCATCGTACAATAGGTCATTGGGTGACATAGTACTTTTTTGCGGAACTTCTCGATGATGCGCTGCTACTCCTCTTTTCCACCGGCTTGATCCTTTCCTTCAAGGCTCAGTGCACTGGAATAAAAGGTGAAGTGAGAACCTTCGGCGACTCGCCAAATGGACTCGACGATCCTCAGGACTTCATTTCTTCGTTCTTTTCAGCCTTTTCATTCCATTTTTTGATGTAGTGTCCATTCTTTCCTTAAAACTTAAAATACCTGAAACTTAAGGTTTTCATCAGATATTGAGATAAAAAAAGCATTTGAGGACACAATTTCTATTAAAATATAGCCCTAAATGAGTCCAATTTGTGGACTCATTAGTGCATCTCAACTCTACCCCCTTTCCACTGGTCAAACAAAGACCTAGCGACATTCTTCAGTTAATATGCATCTAGCTTAACTCTCTGACTATCAGCAACATGCATCACATCAAACAACTTTTTCAGTTCATCAATAAAGTTCTCCGAATCCTCAGAAGTTCTTCAACTAGTGAAACTTGGAGGATTCATCGTCAAGAACTCACAAATCCTTGAAGTGTCAGCCTCTTCTTGTCAAGCTCCCCTTTGTTGCCCACCCTGGTTAGTCACAGCTTGACTCAACATCCTAATTGCTTCTCTGAACTCAGCATTAGTGACTTCCCTATGAGGTTGCACTTCTGGTGCATTTGGTAACTCTTGTTCCTCAATATTTCTCCTAACTGGACGACCTTTGACTGCTCTTTGTAGAGGCATGATTATTTGAAAACACGTGCAAGCACGAATTAGAAGGAACTTTTTAGAGATCAACTCTAACGCATGAAAAGAGTGTGAAAGAAATGAGAGATTTTCCTAAATGTTGCAGCCTCATAATTATAGATGTGGTGCGCTTCACACCGATAACTAGCACTCTACATACACGACATCATAGACTCCCTAGGACTCTTGAACTTTGGGCTTTGATACCAAGTTTTTCACGTTCTGAGCCTGCACCATGGACGTGGCTGGCACTCGAAGGCCATTGTTGGCCTCAAGCGAACCGTTGGCCTAGCTTACTAACTGAGCGGAAAACTCTAAACACTATTACAATGATCAAATGAACTTACTCAAATAGCTTGGTAAAATAACTTAGAATGTTTGAAAGATCAATATTCAACTTGGCCATAATGGCAACTCAAGTCTTAACATATGAAATGAAATGTAAAGACAACTGAACTACTAATTGTCTATGAAGCCTCTAAAACAAAGAGGGATGTTGGGACAAAACCCTCAATGATCCTAACAATGAAATACTGAAAGCAAAATACAAGGAGTCCTCCGAAATGCAAAGCGGCTCACTGGATCAACGATGCGCTGGATGCCGATCCTAGTTACCTGTGTCTGCATCATAATAAGATGCAAGCCAACTGGCATCAGTATATTGAATGTACGAGTATGCGAGTTGGAATGCTAAACACAACTTAGGCTTGAAAAGTAACTGAAGAACTTACCTGGCTCAAATCAACTCAACATAACTGAACTCATTTCAATATAAAGAAGTTTTAAAATAAGTGCAATATAAAGAAAAGATGTTAAAACATGATGTCAACTCTGGGCGTATGAAAAGATACACTAAAACTCTTAAATGTATCTAAAAATACATATAACTATGTATATAAGAATACAAATAAGTTATGTGAGAGTTTCTCTAACCAACAACCATCGCTTAAGAGTTATAGTGATGATACATCAATCTTCCTCACGCTGCTACCGCATCCTATACCTTTCCACAGGTATAAGACCTGAACTACTAGGTGGATTCACTACTGTATACAAAAATGATTCATCTAAAAAGTATGACCCTTTTCTACCCATGATAGCAACATGGTTTATGGGGGCTGTGGGTTCTCTGAACGCTACCCCATATCGGTGCTCAATACTACTCCCAAAATATGATACTAGCTCTCTATGTTTAAAAAAACACTTCTTCTATGATGTGAGACAATTTCTCAAAAACATAGCTCAAAGTTTATCTTGGAAATAAAAGTTTCCCCTCTTGCTTCATTTAGAAAGCGATTACTCTTTTTTGAAAACTAGCCCGAAGGCTATTTGGAAATCGATGTTTCCTTTCTTGTTTAAATGTGAAAACATTTTAAACCCTCTCGGAATACATAGTCCCCATATACTTTTGAAGAAATAACCATCAAACTTTATTCTTTACTCTTTACTCAACTTGAACTTTTAAGTCTTAAAAAAAGTTAAAACATTTGGAAAACACTTCTTGAAAAGTCTCTAAGAACTTCCTAGACTTGTCTCTTGACTTTCCTTGAATTTGAATTTATGGATTCAAGGTTATGATTCATGTTTCTGGATGATTTCTAGATGTTTGGAAGTCATTCAGAGTAGTTAGAATCAATGGAAAATGTTAGTACACTTAGAAAGGCCTAAATTGATGGAATGATAAAAACTGGGTGAAAAACGATGATTCGGGTGCATTTGGGGTGCATCGCGCCAAGCCCCAACTTTCTGGGGGTCACTTTGGGCTCACTGTAGGCGCGCCGCCCCAGCCTCCTGGCACTATGGGGGCGCGACACGCCTGGCCTTCCCAGGTGAGTCTGACGAATATTTGATCTCATTTTCTGATCCTAAATCATTTTAATACGATTCTTTTTCTCAAATTCACTTTAGATTCATGTACCCAAATCTTATACACAAACTCTAACCCAAACTACTCAAGGAAATAACACTTTAACATTAAGAAACTCCTTAATCCCGACACATATTCAAGAACAACTATCAAGAGCATCAAATTGTCAATGTTTTAAGACGAAAATACGCTGAAAAATTAAACATGCTTGGCGCGTGGGTGAACTAACCCAATGCTATGTGATCTCACATTCCTTGTAGGGATCACCCCCGATGAAATCCACAAGCTAATCCTGACGAATCTTGCTTTCTCTTCTCCTTTCTCCTTTTTTTTTTTCTCATTTCTTCAAGCCGTAGTGTGACATTCACTTTTTCCTGAACTGACAAAAATTTGACTTTACCCCAATTAAACTCCTAAAATGAATTAATTAAGTTTCGTAAGGAAAAGACCAAACTACCCTTGAAAAATCTGGATTTGGACTTTCAAAATTCCAACATCCCAACTTCCAAAGGGCATAACTCACTTATACAAACTCAGAATTGCACAAACTTAGCGGCGTTGGAAAGATCATTCCAAGATTTTTCCTACCATATCTGGAAGTACATCTAACTCATCCTGAGCTAAAAGTTATAACCGTTTGAAGTTGGCCAAAACTCAACTTTTCTTAACTGTAGACAAATTTCTAGATTTTCATTATTTCCTCAAATGACAATTTCCAGTTCATAGATTGTTCCTAGCTACTTCAAATTGCGAGATGTTACAGAAACTTATGTGGATTCATCCTAACAAAATATCGAACCCTAGCTACCACTGATCCACCGTTAGCATCTGTAGGAACTGCAACTTACTGATTGTTCTGGTTGGCTACGCTCTGCGCCAAAAAAAGGATAGCATTTCAAAACTCTACATTTGAAACCTTGTCGTCTAGGACTAGATGAAGTGCATTAGCGTTGTGGTCATTGGCATTCCTTGCTTAAGCTCTACGATGACACATGATCTGAAATGCGTAACAATGAATTAGAAATGAGAAATTGGATCATACCTTACGCACGATAAGAGTAGCAAAGAAAGTGAAGTTATCCTATAACACTTTGTAGCCTTCCTCTCATTAAATGTGGTGCACTTCACACCAATGAAAAAGATTCTACTTAGTGCGACTTTCAGACATCCTAGCACTCTTAAACCTAATTCTCTAATACCAAGTTTGTCATGCGCCGAGGTTACTCTTTTGAAGTAAACACGAGACCTAGGATCATGAGTGACCCCAAAGTAACCCTAAGTTGGCATATCATAAGCAAACTACATATATCTACGAAATATAAACTAAAGTGGAAGCTCAATCATGAAATAACTAATAGTGGCGAATACCCAAAACTTGTTTGAATATATAAATATTGAATAAGAACTAGTGATACTGAAAAATCACTCAAACTGAATTTGAATCTATAACTATGTTTGGAAAAGACTTTTACTAACTAGAGTTGTTGGGACATGCCCCAGCTAACTCTTGCAAAACTGAAACTAAAAGAAAAGACTGAATATAAAAACATGTCTATTGTCCTTGAAGTATGACAACTCACCATTGATGCTGCTGAGTACGGATCGGGAACCGATCTACACGTGATCTTAATGTTAAGAACCTGAACCTACATCATGAAAGGATGTAGCGCAGAGTATGCGTCAGTACTTGGAATGTATTGAGCATGTAAGATATAGAATATAACTGAACAAATATGTAAGGTGAACAAGGCATAACTGAGCAATGACAAAATCTGAATATAATGTAAATACTGAAACGAACTGAAAATAATGCAATGACAAAGTACTAAATATTAAACATGACATGCTGAGACTGAATACTGAAATGTATCTGAAAACCTTGTCAAATGCATTAAGAGTCTGACTATGGGAGCTACTATTAACCGACATAAAACAACGTGAGCTAAACGTGGAGTCTGATTATATGCCGCATCGAGATGACCCAATATACCTTGTCAAGGGTATAAAGGTATGACTAGTGTGATCACTAAATCTGATGCCCACAGAGGGGACTTATAAACCTACGTGGGCACATAGTTCTAGGACTATGACGGTACACTGAACCCTAGTCCAACTGAGTACTAGGCCTACTCCAGACTAGAAATGTGAATGGCACAACATAACTGAAATACTGGATTAGCTCAATATTCTGACATGCTAACTGAGAATGCAACATTTGTGTATTGTCAATGAAACATTCGAAATCTGAGGCATGTTTATCTGTTTAACTGACTTTGCAAGTGTAATTCATAAACTAAAAGAATCTACACAACTAGGGTTCTGAAATTCATGCAAAGAACTAAGCAACAAATTTACGAAAACATGATAATATGCGTAAGAATACTATAACAGCTAAATCTCACTAATACCTAAGGTTTTAGAAACCCTAGGTCTAAGAAAGACATGACTAATCAAGTATCTTACTGAATTCTAGGGACCTAGTGGATGAAAGGAATCCACCAGTAAAATCCCACATACTTGGTGATGAAATCTACGGAGAATTCCTTCGATTTTGGGGATGGAACTGAAGTAAACCTATTGCGTGTTCTTGTGAGATTTGGTCGACTCTTTCTCCTCTTTTGCTTTAAGTTTTGATGAATTTTAGTGAATTAATCGATACGGGTGGATTCTAATTAGAATATGAGGCTTAAATGACCAAAACTACATAGTTTAGATGTAAAACAACGTACTGTAATTATCTAATGCATATGGAAAAGACCAAAATGACCCTCACATAAAAGATGCTAGGCCCATCGATGAACCAGACCGATGGACCGTGGACTGACTGATAGTCTGCCCTGTCATTCATCGATTGCCTTCTGAGATTGGGATTTGAGGGTCACGATCCATGTACACTAGACCACGGACCGTGGTCTGACCTACGATTCTTTGGTCCGGCCATGGGTCGTGCCTTTTTCTATAATTTCTAGGGGAGTTGAGGTATCTAACCACGGACCCCACTTACGATAGGTGGTTCCACCTACGGGTCAGTGGCCTCCGTTGGTGGCACCTGTAATTTCTGTATATAAGCAATTTTGTTCTTTCTGCAATCTGGGGTGTTACACTAGAAGTAAACTAGTTTTACAAAAAGTGATCAAAAAATTAACAAATGAGTCAGTTGTAAATTAGGTCGCTCAAGAACATCTAATCAATATGTAAGAATTGACGTTACATTGCATTTAAGTAGTGGGAGAAACGTTACTAGAACACTATATGAAAAAAATGTTAATATTTCAATGCCAAAAGGTTTTGAGGAACATATTAAGACTCAAGAACATGAAAGTGTGACTATTGTAGTAGTACTTAGTCATAGTGGGAGAATCATAACGAAAATTGATTGGTTTTGTATGTTTTAGAGCAGTTTCATGCTAGAAATCCTAAACTTTGAAGAGTTTCATGATAGGGCCTCTGAAGATCTAATATAAAATCGATAAGTTACGACGGAGTACTACTAGACGAATGTGCATAAGAAAACAGTTAGTAACATCCTTTTGATAATAAATATAAAATGCATATCTATGAACGTTGTAAATGCATAGTTAACAGTCTACGTGGGAGATTGTTAGGGTATATACTATTAATCATGAGTTTAAAAATAGTATTCTAACAAATTTCAGGATTAAATATCTCAGTTAGAGATTGTTAGGGTATATACTATTAACAATGCATTTAGATATAGTACATTAAAACAATCGTAATGGTTAAACATCTAAGTGGGAGATTGTTGGGATAAATACTATTTGCCATGTGTTTAGATATAGTATTTATTATAAGTAATTATTTATTCATTTTCAATGGATCATTTATTCATTTACGGTGTCTTTTTACTTATATAGTAGATGATTTAGTGTATAGAGTTTTAGCTTATACATAGAGAATTAAATGATTGGTTCTTTTAAGTATAAAGTTTTTCTTTCACAATCTAAGATGGGAACTGGACATGCCATCGGTACGATTGTAGAATAAGATTATATGTAATTTATCTTGATTAACGGAATGATATAGTTCTAACTTCTTATGCTAGTGCATTTTGTATGTATTGAACAAGACTGAGTAGAGATAGTTGTTTTAGACCGACTGACTGACAAAAACATATTCTCTAAACTATTAAATGTACTTATATTCTTAATCTTGATATAATTATTATGCTCTATATATGTTAATTATTTGTTTTGATTTATTAAAAGGTGATATTCTAAGATGGGTCAGTATGTCTAGTAGATTGGATGATAATAATCTATATTGGTGAAATAATAGGTTAGTTGATAGAATCTGTGTCTCGATATAGAGATTGATGATCTATATTTATGAGAAGCTTATAAGTTTTCATCGTGTCAAACCTTCCAAGTGGATTTATGAATCCGACACATGAAATAAGTAAAGCAGTCCTCTAAAGGAAATTGATCATTGAATTTAATTCGTCAGTAATTTAATTTATTAATTATTATCTATAATTAGCATGGGGAATTACATATGTATTTAATGGGGAGTTTCATATGTGTTTAATCAGGAATTTCAAAATATAAATAGAGGGGCACAATTACGAATTTCTAGTGAAATGATTTGTAATTTATTATGGTAAGAATAATTCAAATTAATTATTTGTAGTTATTTCTATAATAGGAAGCCTTAGTAATTAATTATGTGGTCCCTACCGTGCCCATATTTAACTAGAACACATAATCTATTCTAAAGGGAAAAGGGAGAAGTATGTGTCTTTCTCTATTCTAAGGAAAGAGAGAAGTATATGTCTTTCTCTATTCTAAGGCAAGGGAGATGTATATCACTTTTTCTATTCTAAGGAAATAGAGACGGACATGACTTTCTCTATTCTAAGGAAAGGGAGATGTACATGTCTCTTTCTATTCTAAGGAAAGACATGGTATTCCTTCTCCTCCTTGGACCGGGAAGAAATCTCTATAAATAGGGATTCTTCTAACCCTTGAGAATTATAAGTTTTCTATAAAATACTTGTCCACCCAAGTATTGCGAGAGTTCGGAAGTGAACTTGGGATCACTGTAGAAGATCGTAGAACTGTGGTCCAATTTGTGGATTAGCTAGTGGATTCACTTAAATGTTCTAGCTTGTCGACTAGCTTGTGGATTCACTTGAAGGTATTTGCTCACGCTTCAAGGGCTATTTCTTGAATTTAATTTCACTAAATTTTATATGCTCTAACATGATTGTACTTGTTCTAGAATAAACAATGTGTTGTCTATTATTCATGTTAGTGGTATTATTCTGGTATGCTTCCGGTGTGCGTATAAGTTTTCCAACAACATCAACAACTTTTTCAAAGACAAGTTAATGCAAGAGTAGCAAGCAAAGCAACAATAGACCATGAAGCAGCTTCAGCAACCACAACCCCTTGATGGTTGGAATAATCCACAGATGCAACAAAACAATATTACTATCTTGTAACATGATTGTTTGGATTATTCAATTGTTTATGTTTTGTGCACTCGTGAACACATACACCCTTCCCTTGATTATGTGAAGTACTGCAATTATTCTGATAAATTACTTATATTTCATGTGGGAACTCAAGATAAAATTTGAAATATCCATCTCTATACTTTTGTTTATTTGGATCTTTAACAAAACTTGTACAACAAAGATCACAATTTTTCTCAAAACTTTTATGGTTTCGTTTAATGTTTATTTGATAAGTATAGTTTGTTTCCTTAAATAATGATACTATTTTGATGATAATATTAACTATAGTTTACTTGTCAATTCATTGTCTTAGCAAAGATTTATATCCTTAGACCTAACAATTGTATAGTGTATTCATCATTTTTAAATCTTGGATATATCTCTAAAGCACAAAAAAATGAATTGTCAATAAAACATTTGATGATAATTATTGATATTCTTTTTTTCCTTCCAGAACTCTTGAGATAGATATGACTAGCAAAATTTGTAACCTATAAGTCACTAGAATTAATCGTCTTGTGTTTTGTTCTAAGATGTCATGTGTTCAATATTAACAATCTCTTGCAATTGGTAAATCTTTTGAGTTGCTAATGTTATCTTAATTTTTCATATGAACTCTCTATCTTAAGGACCAAAATTTTTATTATCCGTTCATTATATTATATAATTTAACGATGGAGTAAATTTTGAAAAATAATTATGTCTTTTCTTTCAATATTTTCACTTTTATTAGTTAAGTTCTACATTTAATATTATAGGTTAAATAGATAAGTTACCCCCGCTTCGCGCGGTAATTCATGACCTCATTAAGGTTATAAATAATCATTTTCTAATATCCTAATATTAGAAATTTGATATTGTCACATGTATTAAAAATTTGAAAGATTGTAAAAGTCTTAATGTTTGATGAATTTTATGTTCTTACATATTTTTAATTATAATATTTGTTCTTTGATATAATTGGATTCTCACCATTGAATGATTTTTCATAAATTAGTCAATTATCGCTCTCTCTATTGTGTTTGTACATATACAAGCAAAGTATAATATACTGAATTTGATGAACTATTTATTATTTATTCAGTAGCCAGTAGCAGCTAGTTTCCTTTCTTTTTCATGTCATTGTCCATAACCGACCCTAAATATGTCATAATAATTGTATCATGTGAAAGATATTAATCCCTCGTATTTTAAAATGTGTGTTCCTTGATTATTCTAGAGCTAGTTAATCATAGAAAGATCTGATTAAGTTTTTAAAAAAGTGTTTAATCATATTTTAAAAATTGAAAATATTTTGAAACTCATTATTTTTGACAAAAAAAGAACAACTAAAGAATAATGAACAAACTAAGTCACATGTTTGATATTATAGAGGGCACCAACTAGACCTAAATATAGGAAATAAAAACAATTATAAGTAATTAGGAGAATCAATAAAGGGTAGAAGTAGCACTAGTTATAATAGTTGAGACTCTCCAGCTTTTTTATATATTAACCATTAGCAAAGAATATAAAAGTAGTAATTGAAACATTTAAACTTTCCTGGATAAAGAATGAGAAACTTTTTCCAAAAGTTGTGAATTTTCCAAAAAGTTGTGATTTCTCCGATGATTTGTGATCTTTTCAAAGGGTTGCGACTTTTCAGCAGGGTTGTGACTATTCCAAAGGGTTGCGACTTTACTAAAGAGGTGTGGCTTTTCTGAAAGGTTGTAACTCTTCATAAAAAACCTAAAAGTACAAAGAAAAAACATAAAAATAAATTTATAAATTCTAAGGGTGCCACATAGGAATATTATAAGTTAACTAGTTAACTTACCACCGCTTCGTGTGATAATTCATGACCTCATTAAGATTATGAATAATCATTTGCTAATATCCTAATATTAGAAAATTCATATTGACACATATTTCAAGAACTTGAAAGATTGTAAAATTCTTACTCTTTAATGAATTTTATGTTCTACATATTTTTAATTATAATTTTTGTTCTATGATATAATTGAATTCTCAATATTGACTGAATTTTGTAACCTTTCTGCAGGGTTGTGACTTTTCTAAATGGTTGTGTCTTTTCTGATAAGGCACAATAAGCACATGTTCATTCTTCCTTTATTGTCTATAAATAAAGGGTTCCTCACTTTTTTAAACATCAAATTTTCGATGTTTTTTGTTCTCCCTAGAAGACCCAATTTAGTGCATATTCTATATTTATTTTATATAAACAATGCAGTTAAAAAGTATTAAAAGAGGAAACATTTTTAAATTGAAGGATTGTGACTTTAAATGGAGGCAAAAGTTGAAGAAACGAGTTTAAAGGTAAAACTAAAATAGGGATAAAAAACCTAAAAGTACAAAGAAAAAACATAAAAATAAATTTATAAATTCTAAGGGTGCCACATAGGAATATTATAAGTTAACTAGATAACTTACCCCAGTTTCATGTGGTAATTCATGACCTCATTAAGATTATGAATAATCATTTGCTAATATCCTAATATTAGAAAATTCATATTGTCACATATTTCAAGAACTTGAAAGATTGTAAAATTCTTACTCTTTAATGAATTTTGTGTTCTACATATTTTTAATTATAATTTGTTTCTATGATATAATTGAATTCTCAATATTGACTGAATTGTCATAAATTATTCAATTATCACTCTTACTATTGTGTTTGTACATGTGCAAGCAAAGTATAAGATACTCAATTTGATGACATATTTATTCTTCATTATTTAGCCAGTAGCAACTAGTTTTCCTTGCTTGTTTATGTTAATGTCTAGAAATGCCCCTAAATATGTCATAATAAATTTATCACGTGAAATATATTAGCCCCTCGTATTCTTAAATGTGTGTTCCTTGATTCTAGAACTAGTAAATCATAAAAAGATCTGATTATGTTTTGAAAAACTTTTTTAATCATATTTAAAATATTGAAAATATTTTGAAATACATTATTTTTGGCAATCAAATATAGGAAATAAAAACAATTATATTGAATTAGAAGAATCAAGAAAGGGTAAAGTACTAGTAGTTATAATAGTTGAGACTCTCCAACTTTTTTCCTATATTAACCATTAGCAAATAATAGAGAAGTAGTAATTGAAACATTTAAACTTTTCTAAATAAAGAACGTGAGACTTTTTCCAAAAGTTGTGTCTTTTCCAAAAAGTTGTGATTTCTACGATGAGTTGTGATCTATTCAAACGGATGTGACTTTTCACAAGAGTTGTGACTATTCCATAGGGTTGTGACTTTTCTGAAAGGTTGTAACTTTTTTTAAAACTTATGGGATTCTAAAAGTTGTGATCTATTCAAAGGGATGAGACTTTTCACAAGAGTTGTGACTATTCCATAGGGTTGTGACTTTTTTGAAAGGTTGTAACTTTTTAAAAAAACTTATGACTTTTTAGATGAGTTATGACCTTTCTAAAGGGTTTTGTCTTTTCTGAGAAGGCACAACAAACACATGTTCATACTTCCTTGATTGGAAATAAATAAAGGGTTCCTGACATTTTAAACATCAAATTTTCTATGTTTTCTATTCTTCTTAGAACAATTAATTTAGTACATATTCTATATTTATTTATAATGTAGTCTAAAAGTATTAAAAGAGGAAACATTTTCAAATTGAAGAATTGTGACTTTGAAGGAAGGGAAGACTTGATGAAACACATTTTAAGGTAAATATAAAATAGGACTAAAAAACCTAAAAGTTCAAAGAGAAACATAAAAACAAAATGTTGAAGTCTAAGGGAGCCACATAGGCCGGCCTAGGATTCTCTTTTATATATATAAGATGTCACATCCCAAAACACCCCCTAGACTTGGCTGGCACCTACTAAAACCATCTGCCGGGCATACCAAATATCCATACAGTTACCAAATCATTTAAGCACAAAGATAAGATATGTGCAAGTCTCAAACTCATCAAAACGAAATTACTATCCAATCAAAATCGTATATTAATTTATAAAAAGAAAATGGGAAAATGCATAAGTACCCCCCCAGCCTATGCCCAAAATCCCTGAGACACACCTAACCTTTACTAAGGTCCTATTACCCCCCCGAACTTATTTTTTAGTTAATTGTTTACCACTTTTCGGCCTACGTGGCTGAGTCCGTGATATCACCTATGTTAGGCGCGTGGGTGCAGATTTTAGACAGCACTGACCAATAAAAATTGGTCATGTGTTAAAATAAACATGGAAAAAAAAATATTAACTCAATTGTCTTCTTCTTTATTACTGTTCTTCATGTTTGGAAAAAAAACCTCCATTATCATAACTTAAATTGCTCCTTTCTTCGAAAAGCTAACAAAATAAAATCAAGAAAAAACTAACCTTTGAACTCAATCACGATTCTTGATTACTTAGAAGTAGGGGTGTACATAGGTCGGTTTGGTTTGGTTTTTCATTAAAAAAAACCTAAACCAATTATGTCGATTTATTAAATCTAAATATCAAATCAAACCACGCAAAGTCAGTTTTTTCGGTTTCGGTTTTAGTCGGTTCTTTCAGTTTTTTTCTATTTTTTACACCTTAACGGTGTTTGAAAAAGAGATCAAATATATTTTCACCTACCTGTGTGGTAAGCTAAACTTAAGAAACGTTAAATGAATAGAAATTTTCGTAAAGACGGTAAAATTCACATGAGTACAAAATATATATTTTTGAAATAAAATATATAAACATTGAAAACTATAAACTAACTAAAAATATATTAACAAAGTTATAATATTTTTTAATCTATAAATAAAATAAAATTATATTGAATGAATGGGAAAGACGTGGGTCTAGCCAGACCCCTGACATCGGGTGACAAACCTTGATGATGGCAATTTCGAAATAAAATAATATATATATATATATATATATATATATATATATATATAATATTTACAAAATTTTACAAACCCAAATTTGAAATAAAATATATAAACTAACTAAAAATATATTAACAAAGTTATAATATTTTTTATCTATAAATAAAATAAAATTATATATATAATATTTACAAAATTTTACAAGCCCAAATTTGAAATAAAATATATAAACATTGAAAGCTATAAACTAACTAAAAATATATTCACAAAGTAGATTATAAGTAATATTTTTTTATCTATAAATAAAATAAAATTATATATATAATATTTACAAAATTTTACAAGCCCAAATTTAAAATAAAATATATAAACATTGAAAACTATAAACTAACTAAAAATATATTAACAAAGTAGATTATAAATAATTTTTTATCTATAAATAAAATAAAATTATATATATAATATTTACAAAATTTTACATGCCAAAATTTGAATTAAAATATATAAACATTGAAATCTATAAACTAACTAAAAATATATTAACAAAGTAGATTATAAATAATAGGATAGCTTTTTGAAATTTTGGGAAGTGTAAAAGCTACTTTTTAGAAAGTTGAAAAAGTGGGGCCCAACGCGTGTTGAACAAAGCTTTCAACCTATTTTGTTTATATTGCCACGTAAGCCGAAAAGTGGTAAACAATTAACTAAAAAATAAGTTCGGGGGGGGTAATAGGACCTTAGTAAAGGTTAGGTGTGTCTCAGGGATTTTGGGCATAGGCTGGGGGGGTACTTATGCATTTTCCCAAAGAAAATCAGTTAACTAATATGTTGCTAGCCAAAATCCCATAATAGGACCATGGAGCATCTATTAGAGTTATATGAGTTCAACTTTCGGGTATGTAAACCCTAAGAAAAGAAGTCATAAACTATAATTAGATAAAGCTGAAACGGTAGCCTGCACGAATAATACAAAAGCTCACCTCAGCTGTAGAATCCATGTGAAAGATCTCGTCATCTACTAGTCTCACCCTCTGCAATAGTATCTACATACACATGTAAATAATGAGTGAATTATCTAAATATAACCAATTAAGATCCCCGACCCACTACTTCAATACCCTTGGAACAAGTGTTAGAAAATATATCTATACCACAAACATGTAATGATATGCTCAAGAAAATATTACATAATATAATGATTAATAAGTCTAACCAATTGTTCAAACATGACACTAAATGTCTAAAAATTAATCCACACTGAAAGCTTGTCATAAACGGTAGTGAAGGAGATTGTCCTTGCACCCCAACAAGTCCACTGCACCTTATATAGTGCCCTAAAGTATACTACGACAACATATACAAGGCCCCTAACATTTTATGGCATCATAGGTATGCACCTAACATATTACGACAACTATGTATGCTCCTAGTAACTATATCTTGATAATGAAGAAGGATATCCAATATCACGCCACATATAACCTATAAAAGAATATTAGTCTTTTGTCAAGCACATGCGTGTCCCAAAACATGGACCAGACATATAAAACACATTTTCAAAGTAGGTTTGAAGAGCAAGTACTAAAGCTTAAAGTCTCCCTTACCTCGCTAATGACAAGTTCCACAACCTTGCATGTGTAGAACACCAACCAAACAGCCCCCGATGACCTCAATCTATTCAAAATATTGATCAACGATATTAATTATTCTAGTCGGGGGTAAGTCTCAATATCCCTAACTTTAAAGCTTAGTGTTACACTTTTATATCTCACCATTAAACCATGAACTTAGGATAAAAGAATACCTCTACATCACTAACCAAACATAATTAGTGAATTTTCTGCACCATAAATTATGTTGTATTTCAAAATAGACAAGCTGAACCTAAATAAACCTAGACGAAAATACGAATTTCGGTGGATGCACCAGTTCTGTTTGGTACATTAGTTCATTGCCAACAATGGCCTTAAATTTCAGCACTTAGGTTGCTTTTAAAGAAAAACATAGGTATGGTACTTCATATACAGAAGAATGATCAACAACATTGGTTGAGGTTTAAGGTAGCAAGAACATACAACAACAAGAAGTTCAATACCCGCAACTTATCACCAAAACAGTGGTAGAAAGATGTAGTATCCATATATGAACTCCCAAATATGTTTTCCTTGATTGCTGCGTTTTATTTTCTTCTCCAAAATTAAGAAATGAACTCCCTTAATTTTTTTTCATTCTATCGCTAACAAACTGTTGTAGATGAGAAATATAATGGGCTGGGCCCACTCCTTTTATTATTAATTAAATTAGCAATTAAAACATCATTATAAAGAAAAAAAAGGTTATCACATTCTCCCCCACTTAAAATAATATTTGTCCTTGAACAAATCAGGAATCATACCTGAAGTGTCAAATAGGTGAGGATATCTATCTCGCATGTTCGCCTCGGACTCCCAAGTAGCCTCCTCAGTTGGATGATTGCTCCACAACACTTTAACTGAAGCTACCTTCTTCGACCTCCATTGTCGCACTTGCCTATCAAGATAGATATCGAACCTTCCTCATATGCTAAATTCTCGTCAAGCTCCAAATCTTCTAGCTGAATCATAAGGCTTTCATCATGAACATATCGTCTAAACATGGAAACATGGAATACCAGATGAACAACGGACAAACCCAGAGGTAAAGCAAGTCGGTATGCCACCACCCCAATCCTATCCAAAATCTCATAAGGACCGATATATCTGGGACTTTGCTTCCCTTTCCTCCCAAATCGCATAACTCCTTTCATTTGAGAAACTTTCAAAAGACCTTTTCACCCCTCATGAACTCTATATCACATACTTTCTTATCTACATAGGACTTTTGTATACTTTGTGTTGTGTGAAGACGTTCTCGTATCAATGCAACTTTTTCTAAAGCTTGTTGAACAAATTCTAGACCTAATAAATGTGCTTCGCCAGGTTCAAACCATCCAACTGGTGATTGACACTTGAGACTATATAAACCCTCATATGGCACCATCTGTATACTAGAGTGATAGTTATTATTATAAGTAAATTCTACCTAGGGCAACTGATCATCCCATTGACCACCATAATCAATCGCACAAACTCTAAGAATGTGCTCTAAGATTTGAATAACTCTTTCAGATTGTTCGTCAGTTTGGGGATAAATGGTTGTACTCAACTCAACTTGTGAACCCAACGACTTTTGAAAAGACTCTCAAAACTCAGTAGTGAATTGTGCACCTCGATATGATATTATTGAAATAGGCACCCCATGAAGCTGAACTATCTCTTGAAGGTAAATGTTTGCTTCGCAGTATGAGTAACCAAAACTGGCATGAAATTGGGTATATTTCTTGAGTTTGTCAACAATCACCCAAATTGAGTCGTGCTTCTTTAATGTTTCGGCAACCCAACAACAAAATCCATAGCAATCATTTCCCACTTCCACTCGGGGATAATCAAGTTTTGCATTTCTCCACCTAGTTTTTTATGTTCATAATTGATATATTGACAATATAAGCAACTAGTCACATGTTTCAAAATATCAACATTCATATCATTCCACTAGTACAATCTACGTAGGTATTAATACATCTTCGTAGAACTTGGGTGGATGGAGTATCGCGAGCTATGTTCCTCTTTAATTAAGTATTAATTGTTTCACATCACCCACCATAGGAATACACAATCTACCATGTCGGCGTAGAACACCCCCACATGATTTCACACCCCCATTATGCATTCTATCTCGTAGTCTAGCAAGTTGGGGATCATCATATTGGCGAGTCTTAGCTTCTCTAACTAAGGATGATTGGACCACCACACTTGCCAGAAAATTGTCATACAATGTATGATCAATTTGAACTCCCTGATTGGCTAAAGCCTGAATATCCATAGCCATAGGTCACTTTTCAGCAACAATACATGCCAAGCTACCCATAGACTTCCTACTCAAGGCATCTGCCGGCACATTCGCCATTCCAAGATAATACAAAATAGTAAGATCATATAAGTAGCTCCAACAATCGTCATTGCCTCAAATTCAGATCTCTTTGCTCTAATATGTATTGTAAACTCTTGTGATCAATATAGATTTCATATGGCTAACCATAAAGATAGGGACGCCAAATATTGACTGAAAATATGATTGCGGCCAATTCTAAGTTCATGCGTTAGACAATTTCTCTCATGAATCTTTAGTTGTCGAGAAGCATAAGCCACCACCTTACCATTCTGCATTAAGACACAACCCAAACCGATTCTAGACGCATCACAACAAATGGTTAAACCACCTTTCGTTGTAGGAAAGGTTAAAATCAGACTTATAGTCAATGCAATCTTTAATTTCTGGAAAGCCTCTTCACTATTAAAAGATCACACGTTTATGAGTTAAACGTGTCAATGGAGCAACTATCTAAGAAAAACCTTCCACAAACTGCCTGTAATATCTAGCTAGTCCCAAAAACAACGTATCTACGTAGGAGTACTAGGTTGAGGCCAATCGTGAATTGCTTCTATCTTCTTTAGATCAACTTGGATTCCATGTCGTGACATCGCGTGTCCTATAAAGGAAATTGTGCTAAAACAAAACTCATATTTTTTATAACTTGGAATAAATATTTCATTGTGTAAGTGTTTGCAATACAACTCTCAAGTGGTGTTCATGTTCAGCCTCACCCCGTGAGTAGACCAAAATATCATCAATGAACACAATCACAATATTGTCTAAGTATGGCTTGAATAACTTATTCATGAGGTCCATAAATGCTTCAGGTGAATTAGTTAGCTCGAAAAAGATCACCAAAAATTCAAAGTGCCTATATCTGGGCCGAAAAGCTGTCTTGTAGATATCTTCGGTCTTTACTCTTAGTTGATGATGACCAGATATCAAGTCAATTTTTGAAAAGGGAGTAGAAAATAGATCATCAATATGAGGCAATAGGAATTTATTCTTGATTGTTGCCTTATTCAACGGCCTATCGTCAATACAAATTCTCATCGAGCCGTTTTTATTTTTCACAAATAACACCTATGTACCGCAAGGCGATACACTAAGCCGGATGAACCCCTTGTCAAGTAATTCTTGGAGTTAAACCTTCAATTCCCTCAACTCAGTTGGAGCCATACGATACAAAGGAATGTAGATAGCTTTTGTCCCTGACACTAAATCAATGTTAAACTCAATTTCCCTCATCAGTGGTTCTGGAAACATATCAGCAAATTCACGAACAATTGGGACACTATCAATAGTAACACCTCCCCTTGAGTATCATGAACAATAGCGATAAAGAACAAGCACTCTTGATTAATCATTCGACGTGCCTTTACATAAGATATTATCTTTCCCAGCGTCAGAGGAGTCATGCCTTTCCACACTAAAGGTGGTTCTCCAGGAAAAATCAAAATGTACCAGCGTAGCATAACAATCAACTAAAAGCATAACATGATGCTACCCAATCCATTCCCATAATAACATCAAAGTTGGCAATCGACAACTCTAGTACAACAATTATTGTGTCCTAACCCCGAATAGATGTCACACAATCTCTATACACTCTATCCATTGATAAAGTCTCCCCTACTGGGTCATAACCATATATGGCACAATAAGATTCTCAACTCGCCATTCTAAACATATAGAAAATGACGAAGATATGTACGAACGTAAAACAAGGATCAATAAGAGCATATGCCTCGTGAGAATTGATAGATATATTACATCTGACTACTGCATTATGTGCCCCGATAACTTTTCTGGCCATAGAATAATCTATGTGGTCCACCTGTTTCCTGATCGACCTATGCACCCTAAGGACCTTGTCCATGAGCACCTTATGTAGTGGACCTAGTTTGCTGAATTTGCTCCTGTGCACCTGGAACATTCCTCTGCACTTCTAAAGTAGCTTGACCAGTACCAGACTTTACCTTAGGACAAAATTTAGCAATATGTGTTCTTTCACCACAAGTATAACAAGGACTACAAACACCAAAACAACGACTAGTATGATTTCTACAACAAGTGGAACACCTCGGATGTTGTCCGGATTGGAAGGAACTATTACCCTTTCTCTGCATTTTTTGTTGACCCTATTTAGCTTGATGATCACTCCTAGAAGACCGCACTACCGACTCTGACCGATTAGGCCAGGACTGCCCATGATGAAACCACTCTTGCCTCCCAAATGGAGCACCACTAAACCCCTCCTACATTACGTGTCTTTTTTACTTTCATATGCAAATTTCTCTATTCCTAAGAAGGATTCACAACAAAGTGTACTGTCAAACACAACTGAATGGGTACCTTTTTGCACATCCCATATCACAAGACCACAATAAAGATGTTCTAGTACATTCAAAAATCATATCACCTTCTCCCTTGGATTTGAAACTAAAAATGGTACATACCTTGACAAATCAGTGAACTTAGCCTCATACTTTGTAACTGTCACAGTGCCGTCACACAAGTCATGGAACTGGTGTCTCAAATCATCTTGTTTGCTCAATGGAATAAACCTATCCTTAAATATTGCTAAAAATTCTGACCAAGTGATTGGTGGTAACCTTGCTTGTCTTTCCCTTTGAATAGAACTACACCATGCCTCTAGAGACCTTGAGAACAGGAAAGTGGTAAATTCCACACCACGGGTCTCATTCAACACCAATGTAGTAAGTATTTTTTCACAACAATCAATGAACTTCTTAGGCTCAATACATGGTGGTGTTGCATCAAACTCTGGTGGCTTAAGATCTACGAAATTATTAAGATCCTTAGGTTTCTTTGTAGCTACAACTAAATGAGAACTCAATTGAGGATCGAAATGAGTTGTCTGAGTAGCTGCAACATCAGGCTGAACTTGTTATTGTGTTTGTGAAGTATTCTAGGGAATTTGAATTCCATCCTAATTAGGCACTAATGCCTCTTACACATTCAATAATCTCATCACGACATCAACAATCAAAGAAACAATAGGTACAACAGTTAGCCACATTGATGGACCATCTTGAACAACATGTTCCTGCACTCGCTCCACTGGAACAACTCGGGGTTGATACCTATTCATATCTTTAGGTTGAGAAGTGGCATTTGCCCTAGTATGAGCCCTATTAGGATGAGATCTACCCTGACTTCCACCTAGGTTAATTGATAAACCGTGAGTTTACGATATTTCTAATACATTTCACTTACAAGTTATGTGTGTCTAGGGCCTTTTTGTATTGGTTTTTATGTGTTTATCATATTTTGCAGGAAAGATGTTCAGGAGTGAAAGTAAAGAGACAGCTGAAAGAAATGCTGAAAAGGGCATATACGGAGGTGATCTATGAACCATAGGTCCATTGACACTCCATAGATGGTGGTTGTAGATCAGCAGGCAAGGCATGGAAGGCAAATCAGGGAAATCTGACAATGTGTGGAACCACGGTGACCATTGACGGTCCATAAACTAATCTACAGACCATACTGTTGAATCGTTAATTGATACTGCGAGGGTTCCAGTACCTGATTTTGGAAGATTCTAAGTATCGAGCTACATAGAGGGATTGATGGACCGTAGATCGATATAAGGTCCGTACTGCAGTTCCATCGTTTGCTTCAAATAAGCTATTTTTTGGAAACTGAAATATTTTCTAAGTCCTGGCTGATGGAAGGGACTCATGGACCATAGATCCATTGACGGTCCATGAATCAATCTCGTGGAATGAAGACGCGTGCCTGAACAAACTTTCCTTATTTTGTTTCCCTTTTAATTTAGGACTTGTTTTCTATAAATAGGGTATGTAAACCTTGTTTTTGGGTTGTTGAAGATTATTACTTTTATGCTAGTTCTTGACTTGGGAGATTAACTTTCAACTTTAGCAATTCTTAATTTCCTAAGTTCGTTTTGAAGATTTTGGTGTTGCAATTCAAGTTGAATATTTGGGTTTATTATTCTTCTTACGTAAGTTCATAATTCTTTCATCTAAAACAATGAATTGTGTTTATATGATTATGGGTAACTAAACCCTACAACTAGGGTTATGGGAACCACGAGCAATTAACAAAGTATGAATAGTAAATAGGCAATTCTTGAATAGTGTTTTGCATGCATTGATAATTCTATTATTTAGAAGTCTTTTTAACGAGTGCACGCGTTAGAACTCACCTTGTTGCTACTTGCCGGTCCAAGGAGGTAATCAACAAGAAAAGAAATATCAACATAGATTTAGTGTGATACTATCTAATAGGCTAGTGTCGATTGGTGCGAAGTAATAACTAAGCCAAACATCAATTATGATGTCTAATATGAGGTAAAGGTAACAATTAGTAAATTATACACACGTAGCCGGACGATGGTGCGGGGTGAAATTCTCTAGATGCCAGACCAATGATTTAGAGATACCTAACTTATCAGTTTGCATGTAGTACACTAGGAAAGGATTGCTATTACTAGGATTGATGCGTTATGATCTTGTGAGGAAAACGTATACCCTAGTTATTTCTCTCATCTTGATAACAACCAAAATTGACTTTTGATTACTGATTACTTATTGAATTCTTACAATTTGTTTCACAAAAACCTACCATTTAATTACTTGTTTCTGGAAGTAATTTGACTAATTTAATATATTTGTTGGTTAAAGTAAAGTCTAAACCATTTTCCTCATGGGATCGACCACAACCTTCAAGTTGGGTTCTTTACTTGGTAACGATCGCTTATGCTTCTTTAGGGAGGTGTAATTTGAGCGTATCAAATTTTGGCGCCGCTACCGGGGAATTTTGGCTTTTAGATTTATTTTAACTACTTTATTGAATGTTAGTCAAATATTCCCTAATTCTACTTTTTCTTTTTGTTTTTGTCTCTCTCAGGTTCTGACTCTAGTGTATGCCAAGTACAAGGAGCCAGGGTGAACCACTTACTCCTTAAGACCCAGAGTTGAACCGAACTTTGCAAAGAATGAACAATCAATGAGTTCAAGATAATCCTATCGGAGGCAACCTAGGTGATTAAGTTGAGTTGCAACCCCAAGGGTGGTTGGGGGAGACAACTGGGTTCTAGCTGAAAATCAATTGGGAGATGCAGTGAGGGTATATGGCCCACCAGGACCCCGACTGCATGACAACTATAGGGGCAACGTAAACATTGTTGACTCAGATGGACCTCTTGTCCTACCCCATTTGCCTCCGGGGCACACATTTGTAGTGACCGGTAGCTTGAAGCAGATGCATTGAGCGAGGGGCTTATTCTCGGGTTCTCCATCGGAAGACCTACATGCTCACATAGCCAAGCTAAGGGCGGTTTGCAAGAGCTATGTTGGTCGACTAGACTTGGATATGGATGTCATCGGGTTACGACTGTTCCTTCTATAACTGACAGGCGATGTTGCTGTATGGTTTACCGAGCTTTCTTATAACTCAATATATACATGGGACCAACTGACAGATGTGTTCTTAGGAAGATATTACCTGGAGAGTATATGAGTAGCTCTTGGGGCGAATTCACTGCATTTGTAAGAGGTGTTCCGAATCACCGTATTGATGATGAGTCGCTGAAGGAATATTTCTATCGAGGTCAGGATGACAACAATAAAGTAGTGCTTGATACTATTGCTGGAGGATCATATGGTGAGTTTACATATGCGCAGATTGCAGAAAAATTGGAGAATATCTCTCAAAACAATAAAGCATGGAGCACTAGGAGGTCGGTTACTAGGAGAAACACATTTTACGTTCATGCTATGAACAACCAGTTTGCAGAGGAGATTCGTGAGGATATGGCTCAGATGAGGACCGAGTTGCGGTTGGTATTGAAGCATGTGAGCAGAGGTCCAGAGAAGGTAAATGCTGTGAATTACTTGACTAGAACATCACCACCAGTTGAAGAGTGTTACTATGAAGAGCATGCTTATGCGGTGAATGATCAGACGGGGGATTTCCAACCAAACGACCAAGGATACAACATGGAAAATTGGCGCCAAGGTCAAGGAAACATGCTCGGAACTATGGCAACTACAACCGAGAGGATCATTATGTCCAGGATGGGAATTCCAATCGTGACAACAATTACAACTAGAACAACTATGCTAACATAAACGATCGGGTTGGACCCTATGTTCCCCCTCAAGATCGGGAATCTGGTACTAGGGAAACTAGAGGCAATATGGTGCGTATTGAAGATATGATGCATAAGATGATGAGAAGGTTTGATGCAACTAATGAGAATGTGAAGGAGACGAGAAATGACTTGTCTGGTATTGGTCAAAAGGTTGATGCCCATGAAGAGTCAATAAAGCATCTAGAGTAGTAGATGACTGATATACCGTGAGTTTACGATATTTCTAATACATTTCACCTACAAGTTGTGTGTGTCTAGGGCCTTTTTATATTGGTTTTTATGTGTTTTTATCATTTTTTGCAGGAAAGGTGTCTAGGTGCGGAAGTATAGAGACAGCTGAAAGAAATGCAGAAACAGGGCATTCAATGAGGTGATCTACGGACCGTAGGTCCATTCACGGTCCGTAGATCAACAGGCATGGTATTGAGGACAAATCAGGGAAATCTGACCAAGTGTAGAACCACGGTGTCCATTGACGGTCCGTAGATTGATCTACAGACCGTACTCTTGATTCGTAGAGTGATACTGCGAGAGTTTCAATACCTTATTTTTGAAAATTCTAAGTGTGGAGCTACGGAGGGGATTGACGGACGGTAGATCGATCTACGGTCCATACTGCTAGTTCGTCGTTTGCTTCAGAGAAGCTGATTTTTGGAGGTGGAAATATTTTCTAAGTCCTGACTGACGGAAGGGACTTACAGACCGTAGATCCATCGATGGTCCGTAAGTCAGTCTCGTGGATTGAAGACGCGTACCTAAACAAACTTTCCTTAATTTGTTTCCATTTTAATTTAGGATTTGTTTTCTATAAATAGGGCATGTAAACCTCATTTTTGGGAGTTAGACATTATTATTCTATTTTTACTTTGTGACTTTGGAGATTAAGTTGCAACCCTAGCAATTATTGATTTCCTACATTAGTTTTGAAGATTTTGGCTTTGCAATTCAAGTTGAAATTCTGGGTTTATTATTCTCGTTACGTAATTTCATGATTTATTCATCTAATATTATGAATTGTGTTCTTACAAATATGGTTAACTAAATCCACAACTAGGGTTGTGGGAACCATGTGCGATTAGCAAAGTATGAATAGTAAATAAGTAATTCTTGAATAGTGTTTTGCATTCATTGATAATTCTTTCGTTTAAAAGTCTTTTAAACGAGTGCACGCGTTAGAACTCGCCTTGTTGCTACTTGCCGGACCAAGGAGGTAATCAACAAGAAAAGAATTATCAACATAGATTTAGTGTGATACTATCTAATAGGCTAGTGTCGATTGGTGCAAAGTAATAACTAAGCCAAACATCTAATATGATTCTAATATGAGGTAAAGGTAAGAGTTAGTAAATTATACACACGTAGCCGGATCAAGGTGCGGGGTGAAATTCTTTAGATGCCGGATCAAGGATTTAGAGATACCTAACTTATCACTTTGCATGTAACACAGTAGGAAAGGATTACGGTTACTAGGATTACTGCGTTATGAGCTTGTGGGGA